>NC_140963.1:94495916-94735916 GCF_056783735.1 Eptatretus burgeri
CCCAAAGACTCATTCTCATTGCGGGAGATGCCAATGATCCGAAATGCCTTGGTTTCCACAGTGTGAAGCCGAGAAAGGTGGGAGGCAGGAGCACCAGCCCAGAGGGGAGAGCAGTACTCCATCAGGCTGCGGACGAAAGCTTTGTAAGTGGTCAGGAGCTCATGTGGGTGAGGAAGGACTTTGCACGACGGAGGATTCCCAGTCGGCGACTGGCTTTGGAGGCGAGGTTTGAAATGTGGCTTTCCCAGGAAAGGTCATGGCAGATAGTGAGACCCAGAAGCTTGAAAGAAAGGACTTCTTCCAGAGGATTGTTGAGAAAGTGGATGGGGGGGGGGGTTCTAAATGGTCCTTTCGGAGAGACATATTGAGAGTGTGAGATTTGTCCGGATTGAAAGACATGTTCCATGTGTTGGACCAGTTTGTGATTTTACCCAGATCTGCAGTAAGTGAAGAAGCTGCTGCTTGCCGGTCTGAGGGATGACAGATGGTACGGCAGAGGGTGGAGTCATCAGCAAAGAGATATAGAGGATTTCCCAGAGAGTCGGAGAGATCATTGATGAAAACCAGAAAAAGAACAGGGCCCAGAACGCTAGCTTGAGGAACTCCAGCCTGGACAGGAAGAGGGGATGAAAGAACTCCATTGAGGGCCACACGTTGACTGCGACAGGAGAGTAAGTCTGCGAGCCATGAGTGGAGATGGCCTTGGATACCATAGGAAGAGACTTTGGTGAGCAGGGCAGGGTGCCAGACTGTGTCCACCACAAATTCTGGTGGCCAAAACTTGGTGCACATCCCTAGTCGAATAATGGCTTTTCGACTCATGACAATAAAACGTCTATTATATGGTGAAGTAGTGTCCTGGCGTCCTCTCACCAATACCTTGCTTTGGCAAAGAGATAGAATGGACTATGACCGGGAACTCTTCCTCATGGACCTGAAGCAGGTTGATAGAGCTTGGCTCCCTGCTTTTCATCAATCTCTTCTGAATCCTTGCACTGTCGGAGTGCAGCGGCTAGAGATCTTCAATGATGCCAGGAAGTTTATGCATGAGCCACGATTCTAAAATTAATTATTTGCTGGAATATTTCCCAGCCGATCCTTCATTGAATACTTTACAAAGAGTGGAATAATTGAAGTGCAAGATCTTATAGAGCCCTCCTTGAAGCGATGGTTGCCTGCTGGCTTGGTTTCTAAAACAAGCTGAATACCATGAATGACCATGACTGAATGAATGCCGATTACCAAATGATGTTGCTACTTGGGCAGCTAATTACGAGACAATATAAAAAAATAACAAGAATGAATACCATGAATGACCGGGTGTCAAATAAAAGTCGATTAGTTTATGATGTTGATACTTGCGCAGCCGATTACCAAACAATACAAGCTGAATTCTATGAATGATCGCGAGGTCAAATAAAATCTGATTACTAAAGTAATTTGATAATACTTACATTGCCGATTACCAAACATAACAAGATGGTGACTATGTGCGACCCCCACCCCTTGAATGTCGTGACGTCGATTTCTTCGATAAAACGAGGCCAATGGAATCAAACAGCAACTGCTTCCCACATACAGTACACGATGTGCAAACGATATAAAATGTGATTTTTACAAACCTAATGACACCTGAGTGTTAATCAACCTGAGCGACTGCGAAAAGTTAAAACAGAATTTAAATTGAACTTTTAAAAAACCAATTTGAAAACCCCTCCTATTGACAGAGTCAAATGTCAGGGTAAAAATTGGATTGCTTTCAATTAGAATAGTGGGTAAGGTCATGAGGAGAGAAACCCAGACTTTTTTACATTTAAATATTGGGTGGAATGGACTAAACGAAGAAGAGGATTTTCACCGAAGCTTTCCTGAACTTTCAATCATTGCCCAAAAACACCATGACGTGTTCTCTTCAAACAGTGACGTCATGAAAAGTCGGTGTGTTCCATGTCATGGGAAAAAAACACACAACAAAAAACAACAAAAACAATACATGGATTTTGTCTGTACGGCCTGTACGGCACCGTTGGGGAACCATTGGAAGGAGACTTTACCTGCAGGAGCTTTCCTCACTCCAAATTGGAAGGTGATGTTGGTCACACGGGAGACCTAAATTGGAGACTGGTCTATCAGGCCCTGGCCACACAGGCTTGACTCAGAAGTTTAACCCCTCTATGTCTAATTCATGTCCCTTTTGTAAGAATATTGAAAATTTGTGTCATGTGTTTATTGAGTGCAATAGATTGTCATCTGTTTCTGTATCTGAGTCGCATTTTTTGTAAATTTAAAATTGTTTTTTCTTTTCCAATCTTTATTTATGTGCTCTCTTTCAACTCCGGAAACAAATCTGTGTTTTTGCTTTTGAATTATTTAATTGCAGTCGCTAAGCTTGCAATTTATAAAACCAGAAAAGCCAGATTGGTGAAAAGGAAAGATGAAAATGCACTTTTTTATTTCAAAGGCATGGTGTCTGCTCGTATAAAACTGGAACATGCATATCATGTAAACATGGGTAGTCTTCCTGTGTTTGAAGACTTATGGTGCAATGGTGGTGTCTTGTGTAAATGTATTGAGAATGAAGTATACCTTTGTTTGTGAAGTTGCAACAATACAATTAATCTTTGAACCTTCATTGTTTATCGGACCCAGCTTGAGCACCTGTACTTGAGAAATGACACTTGATACTCACGTTTTGATGTTTTTTCATGAATCTCAGGCAAATTGTGCCTTAAGAATTGATTATTTTGTTTCATCTGCTAAGCAAAATGTTTAAACATTTATCATGAAAGTCAAAAAAGTCTCGTCTGCACCTGTCCGTGTGTGGGTCTGTCTGTCTCCCTCCCTCGCCCACCCTCCCTCCCTCGCCTTGCCCACCCTGCCTACCTCCCTCCCTCTCCCCTCCCTTGCCTGGCCTGCCCGCCCTCTCTTCTCCTCTGCCTCGCGTGGCCCGCCTGCCTTCTCTCCTCTCCTCTCCTCTCCTCTCCTCCCCTCTCCCTCGCCTGGTTCGCCCGCCCTCTCCTCTCCTCTCCCTCACCCTGCCTGCTCGCCCTCTCCCTCGCCTGGCCCACCTGCCCTCTCTCCTCTCCCTCCCTAATTTTTTTAAACTTTTTTACAGAGTGAAAAAGTGCATGTCGAGCTCAGATTCAGATACTGATTCCACCGTCAACGATTCCGAAGGTTCGTAGAATGTTGAAAGTGTTCATTGGGACTTTGAAGAAAATATTCGAGACAAAATTAGTAATGGAAATGCTTTTGGGGGAATTGTGGAGCCATATTGTTTGAGCCTTGTGCGAGCGATTCAGAGGAAGGCGGAAGTGTTTATGAAGATGAAAATGCCGGTCGCACGTTCACTACAGATCAGTAATGTTGGATTTTCTGTTCGATTGGCAGGTTATAAGGGAGCGATTTAGTATTAGTTGATAAATCAGTTTATATATTAAATAGAGCAGAAATACCTGCAATCGCCCGACAGCACAGAGCCCGTCCAGGCAGACTCAGATACTATGGACAAAGTGGGTGACGAATGCTTTGTCCCAACATCGCAGGCTGACCAGGTGTCTTGTATGTTGCGGGATCGTCCCATGTCATATTTTTCCCGGACACCATTTGTATCTGTGCCGTGACCCATCGTCATGTCCATGAGTTGCCAATATCCCTCCCCAGTGGATGGGTGATTGTGGAGGGTGGTATAGAATCGTGGTGTTGGTATTGTGAGGGTGATGATTGTGGGGTATAGTGAAGGGGGAGGGGGGGATGGTGAAAGGGGGGGGGTGGAATGAAGGGGAGGTGGGGAATGGTGGAGAGGGGGTTGGGGAATGGTGGAGGGGGGTGTGGGATGGTGGTGGTGGTATTGTGAGGGTGACGATTGTGGGGGATGGTGGAGGGGAAGGGACCCTGAAAGTTTTTGCATCTTCGGTCAAATCCTCTCAGAGGAGTAGATGATGATATATACATGCTGTTACGTTTATGGGGGGGGGGGGTAGGGTTTGGTTAGATAGATATTCCCATAGAGCAGTGTGGTCCGTGTATCAGTAGTTAGCCCATCTTGATGTAATAAGTTGGGAAAAGTTAGCTGAAGAATTATCTTGTTTGAATGTGCACCATACAAGGGGAGGTGCATGGTAATAGTTAGGGATTATGGTTCAGGAAAATGTGCATATAACCTCTATGCAAACCTCTACCGGGAAGTGCCGGGAGACTCAGCAAGAGAGATAAAAGGGGATAGAGCAAAGCATCGCCTCGGAGGGGTGGAGCGTTGCCAGGGAGAAGAGGGAGGAGCCAGATTGGGAGGTTGAGGTTCAAGAGAAGAGCACTGTGAAAGTCTGTCTGAGAGGACAGAGAAAGGCTGAGGTAAAACTGGATGGATGAAGAGTGTGCGGAGGAAAGCTTTCTCTTAGGAAGTTGTCCTGCCTGCCTGCCTTCGCCCTGTGCTTGTTCATCGCCGTGGTTATCACCTCATCATCCCTTTTCATCTCCTGCTTGTGGCTGCTACGCCCGCACCCATCCTCTTACCCGCTAACACCAGAGCTGAATCCCCTGGTCTTATCCCCTTCACATCAGTGACCAAGTCCGGAGTGTGGCGCCATAGCTTTTATTCTCAATGTACATTATAAATTATTAATTAACTGCATTCATTTCCAACGCATCCCAACCAGTCATCGTCTCCTCACGATCACCATCCCTGGTTCATTTTATTGTGGTTTGTGAATAAACTCGTTGGTTTCAAAAGCTTTAAGATCATTGTGTTTCTCCTCATGATCTGCGCACTCATCTGCTATAAATTCAGAATGTCTCCACAGGAGTTAAGCCGTTCGGAACATCACAGGATTATAACCTCCCACTGCAACAAGCTCGATGTTTGTTGATCCGTTGATGCTACATTTGCTGATCAGAAGTGGGATTTAGAATCTGAGAACTTCGAAATTTATAGTTAATTGGTGTTGGGATAGCGTAGAGGATCGCGCTGAAAATTTAACATACATATATATATATATATATATATATATATATATATATATATATATATATATATATATATATATATATATACACATATATACACACATATTGAATTGTTTAAGCATGCACGGGAATAAAGCCACTGCACAAAAGTGCGGTGCTGCAGGATTATGTGGTCGAAAGAAGCAGTGAGGATGAAGGAAGCGAGCTGGGGTTGGGAACCACATACATGGCAAGTGACAGATTTTACGTGTTTGACCCGTTTTGTTTCTGAAAACCTAGACCCATTTTAGTGTGGCCAAAACCCGTATTTGATGGAAAGTATGATCAATTAAAAAGCAATGTTTCACTTCCATTCCACTCACAAGGATTGACACAGACTGATAGACCTGAAGTCGATATGCAAGGCATCACTCTGGTGTCTGGTCAAACGGCTGTGTGACGTCATGAGCTTTCCCTCTCCGAAGGCCACGTCGACGTCCTCTGGGATTCTGCACGAAGTATTGTTACGAATCTGGAAACCATTCGCATTCACACATACAGTTGACCCAAAGTTTAGTTATTTCGTTAAGTGTATGTGGATAGTTAGAATCCCTCCCCTATGTCTAATGGCTAAATTTCATGTGTGCGCTGCGAGTTTCTTTCCAGTTAGTTTTCTCCATCAATCCACTCCACTCCTTCAGCCCCATTAAGCACGTGCTCAAGGCCACGAACGTGGACGGAGTTTCCATCGCTTCAGAGCCGACTCCGCCCCAGCAAGATGGAATGCTCCTCTCGTCCAATCAGGGGTGACATCGCTTCAGCTCCAACTCCGCCCCATCAAAGAAGAATGGCTCCCCTGCCGAAACTGGGGAAGGCAAAAGAGCCTCTCTCGGGGGAAGAGCACCAAGACGCCGACACGCCCCTCCTCCAATCACGGCTGGCCACCACGTCCAATCCGGAGGCGAGTTACCCGAGAGCGGATCCCTCCACCCCGCACGGGAGAGGGATAAGAAGGATCGCGAGCCGTATCCGGGGGGTTCCTTGGTTCCTTGGAGGTTGTTCCTTGCTTCTGGTCTGCTGGGCTCTCTTGGTCGTCGGTCATCGTTCGTGGCTGGCCGGGTCGTTCGTAGGATCCTGATTCGTGGGTTCGAGTCCCACCGTGGTGGGTTGTGTTTGAGCGCTCGAGCTGGGGATCCCCGTTCCCTTCCACGGACTCCGAGCTCCACAAGTGCGAGTCGGTAAAACCGACCAAACTCTAACCCCCAGCTTGCCTATCCTCCATGGCTGGAGGGTCCGAATCAAGGCCAGTTGGCACCATTTCCTTTTGGGTGTGTGCGTCCATCTGTGGCCAGTCTTGTAAGTAAAACTGTTAAGTGATTGCCATTGTACATTTGCCTGCATTTATATTCGTGATCAAGTCTGCTCTGTGTTTCCCTCCCAATTGCCCCTTGTAAATAAATAACTGTCAAATGTTCCAGTTCGTTGTCTGTTTTCTTTCATTGGCCTCGCATGGTTCGGGTTTGAGTTATAGTGAGGCCGATTGTGCCGTAGATTGATATTTGGACCGGCGCGGCTTTGGTAATTCCCGCTCAGTTATGCTGGATCCGAGTCGGTAACAGCAACTCGGTTTGGACAAAGCCTGCCGAGGGTGTGACTTCCCCGGTAGCTCGACCGTGCGGCTAATTAGGTAAATTGGAATCAGGCAAAAAGACACTAACCGTGTCGTCGAAATATTGGCGTCCACGGTCCATTGAGCGACCCATCGACTTCGGAGTTATCCGGATTTGGGGGGGGGGGAAACGGCCCAACTGCTCCATCTTGCGGTCGTTCCCCACCCCCGAACCCGGCACTACAACAGTATAACTTCATTTCCGATCATGTCGACCACATTTTCTCCACCACGAATCAATTGATCTGTGCTTTCCAATTCTCTCTTCCACTTCTTGGTGATATTTATCGGTCCTTTTGAGTATTTAAATGGTAGGATTTGACTTGATTCGATTCGGATCGTTTTCTTTCATACATTGTGTCCACAAATTACCAAATTTAAACCGTAATTATATTTTTTTGAATAGGATACGTGATACCATCTAATGACAAAGACCTATGGAGAACAGGCTTGATTGCAGTGCAGTATCCTATCCTATTTCATTGGCTGGAGGGCAGGATCCCATTTCATTAATGTTTATGATGGTTTGAATTTGGAAGGGTAATTTGTGACATGAAATATCGTTCATGTTGTTGTTTCGTATGCAACCTGTGCTTGCTGGTTGCATCATATTTTTTCTAGAAGCAAGGTTGCTGCTGATGCAGTGCCCGTTAGCAGAAAGCTGATACTCATTTTGCCGACCTTGCAAGGATGATAGGCTGAAACAACCCATCTGGTGATATTTCAATGGCACAACAGGGGCTCAAACTCAAGACTTTTCTTGAGCCACCCCTTAAGACCCAAAGATCTTAAGCCAGCCACCTAAACCGTTATGCCAACACCAGGCTTGTATCATTTATGACGAGAAGAGATCAGGAATCACAATTTGGCTTTCTGTTTACGGTCATTCAGTGTTCAGCACATACTTGTCCTACCTCACAGTAATGCCAAAGAGGAAAGTATCTTCTCACAAGGTCACAAGAACAAGATCGATTGCCGAGGGTGCTTGTCAAATGAGGTCACCTGCTCTCCTAACATGCAAATTGAGGATTTTAGAAACTTGACAAATTTGTTGACCTTTGGCCTATGTTGACCTTTGGCCTATGTTGACCTTTTAACCTCAACAATAAGCTTCCTGCTTTTGCCAAACTCTACCATGTGGTGAAGTTTCGTGAAGATCGGTTCAAAATTGTAACCTGCAGGCGATAAACAGACACAGACAGACAGACAGAATAACAAATTCGACTGACCGATATACTTTAAAAATCTTTGATTTTGCAAGTAATAAAAAATAATGAAAGAATGGAGGGACAGATGGATAGAATGGGTGAACGAATGGATAAAAATAATGAACGGATTGAAAATAGAATAGAGAAATAAATAATGAACTCAGAGAGTGAACTAGAGGGGGAGCACTCGGTAGAGTGCAAAACCTCCGCCGCCAATACTGTTAGGTCACTCAAGTGAACCTGATATCCCATTCATTCAATTTGACGTCAACAGTGCTCACAGAGTTATAGTTTGCAACTTTCCCTTTTATTTTTAACTTTTACATACTCAATTCATTCGTCATAACTAGATTCCTTGAGACAGAAATTGATTTTACGTGGGCATATCCACCTGAAGTTCCAAAATCAGCCGCAATTATAATTTTGGCATGTTTTTTTTTGTTGGAAATCACTTAAAAATGTAGAAATGCAAAAAAAAGAAATCGAGATTTTGTTGAAAAAATAGTTGCAAAATTTTTTTTTCTCTAACAAATTTTTTTTTGGGGGGGGGGGGTTGGAAATCACTTAAAACATGTAGAAATGCAAAAAAAAAAAAAATTCAAACATTTTTTCAAATTGGCCGCAATAGCGGCCATATTGGATTTTGGACCAAGTCCAAAATCAAATGGCATGATCCTTGGACCAGACCTAACCCCCCCCCCCCACCAAGTTTCGTCGAAATCCGTCGAGGAGTTTTTCCGTAATACTGTTCACAAACAAACAAACAAACAAACAGAAAGGGGTGAAAACAGTAACCTCCATCCATCTTCGATGGTGGAGGTTAATAAATGGATTGGAGAGGAAAATGGAGGGACAGTTACTGAAAACGAATGGCCTGGAGGAGCATTGTGCCAGTGTGAATGTCTCTTTGCTCCAGTGGAAAGAGACTGTCCACGTGGTCAGAGGGGTTAGGCTCCATGTGTGCGAGGCACAAAGTGACTTGCAGTGCTCATGGGTGTGCAGTTGGACCTGGCGGGGGTTCTTCTGGCAAGCCGAGGATCGACAAGGTGCGACGCAACGCCAGCTCGTAGGTACGTACATGTGGCCAGACCTGAGCCGGCGGGCCAGTCACAAGGTCAGCATCGGCTGCAGGAAGGGGCAGAAAAACCCAATAATGGGGTAAATGCAACCGCATTTAGAAACATGAGGCCAGGAATTGAAAATTTCAATGGGAAATTATTTTGCAACAGCCTTGGTGGGAGTTGGTCCGCTGGCTGCATGATTTGGACCAGGGGAGGTTAAGGGGGTTGGCATTGTGGGAGATTCCCCCCCCTCCCCTTGGAGATTGGGTTGGACCAGGCAGCTTGCGATCTGCACTGGCAGAATTTGGACGTGGGGTGTAACCACAGGTACTATGGCATGACCCGGGCTCCACAAGGAGTCTGGAGGAGTGTGGCGCCCTCTGTCCAACAGGGCGCCATCCAAGTGAGCGTCTCGGGCCAGTGGGGTCGCCAGATACTGGAGGGGGTTGAGACCTCTGGAGGTCTGAGGTGTTTCCCCCTGGGCACCGGTCATGGTGCACCATGAGTACCACAAGGGGGAGGTGTTGCTGGCCATGCTTTGGTTGCGGCACCACTGAGGGAGGGCCAGTAAGGGCCTGATGAGATAACCATCCAGGCATGCGGCCTAGCAGCCTCTCCCTGAGGCTCTGAGACAGCCAGCATGTGGCAACCTGCCATGCTGTGCTGGTCTATGGATGCAGGTTGATCCGCATGGACTGGGTATGCATACAGCCCACTGGACAACTACCGGATCATCTGTGGAAAGTTATGGAGTGTTTGGGAAAGGCCTGAGAGGCCTGTATAACCATACACAGATGGTCCACTCTGATTTATGGGCTCTGTCTTTGGGAAGAAATCCATTGGTTTTCATTGGAATTGGTTTCATGGGAAGAATGGCTGCAGCAGGTGCTGCTGGTATTGAACATGCTCCCCAATGGTAATTTGGTTTATTAAATTTACCTTTCCCCATTGTCAGGACTCGCTATGCTTTGCTATTGAGGGTATGCAGATGAGTTGGGGAATTGATGTGGGTGACTGACAAGAGTGGTCATGAGAGCCAAGCATGTAGATCGGGTGGAAAGGGTTAAAATGTGTGTTGTGTTGTAAATTAACAATTGCATTTTGTTTGAGCGGTTGTGATTAGTGTGTACGCAGGCCATGGCAGGTTAGGTGCAACATCGGGAGTATTGCAGGAGGTGGAGAATTGTATGACAGTGCGGGAGGGAGTGACATTTGGGGTTTTATGGATGGGGAAGGTGTGTGTGTGTGTGTGTGTGTGTGTGTGTGTGTGTGTGTGTGTGTGTGTGTGTGTGTGTGTGTGTGTCCGCAGGTACTGATGAGGCTCTGGCGGAGTGGTGACTGCAGCCCCACCTGATGCAACTCGCTCCTGGCAGCCGGTGTTGTCTGGAGTTCGGGGGGGGCTGTCGGAGGGTCTGGTTTGGACGACTAAGAGGCAGGAGACCCTTGGCGACCCGGGGGGAGGCCAAGAATGCCGGAGGCCAGGAGAGGCTGTCTTGTGGAGGCACTCCCTGGTGGGACGTATATAATTTGATGGTGGTTGTTGGTCTTGTGTATGAATGTGTGAATGTTCCATTCAGTCCCATGTGACTTGACATATGCTATGAAGGGTAGGTTGCCTGCGAAATTGAATCGGTAGTTTTCAAATTTGGTATTTGGGCTCAGCTGACAGCTGCAGCAGGTGACATCCACTGGGGGTTGTGGTCAAGTTGTGGGGTTATTCGATAAGGTAAATTGTGCACAAGGTAGGCCTGTTTGTGTTTTTGGAGCCATTCTCTCCCTGCCCCAGGACATCGGAGCGTGGAGACAAGAGGGAAGAATCCACTGTATGTGTAAATTTTTGAATTTTACTTGCAGCTAAGGGGGTAAATACAGAAAGGAGGTTCAGTAAGTTAGCTACAGCTCGCTTCCCACAACACCTCCTGATCTATTTAACTGAGGTTAATCAGGTGCAAATCTGTAAGTGTTGAGGTTGGAGCTGTTTCCGCTGCAATGAACCTTGCAGGACCTGTGGTTCGGGGGTGGGTGTTAGATATTCCCAGAGAGCAGATAGGAATGCATGGAGCAGCATTGTCCATTCATTTATGAGTAGTTAACCCATCTTGATGTAATAAGTAAGGAAACGTTAAATTATGAATTGTCTTGTTTGAATGTGCGCCATACAGGGGGTGGTGCATGGTAATAGGAATTATGGTTCAGGAAATTGTGCGTATAACCTCTATGTAAAGCTCTACCAGGGGGTGCCGGGAAACTTGGCAAGAGAGCGAAAAAGGGAGGGGCGGAGCGTTGCCCGGAGAGAAGAGGGAGGAGCCGGATGGGATGGTTGGGTTTCAAGAGGAGAACACCGTGAAAGTCTGAGAGGACGGAGAGAGGCTGAGGTAAAACTGGAGGGAGGAAAAGAGTGTGGAGAAGAGCTTTCTCTGAGGAGGTTGTCCTGCCTGCCTTCACATCCTGTGCTTGTTCATCGTCCTGGCCATCACCTCATCATCCATCATCCTGCTCATCATCCCTTCTCATCGCCTGCTCATGCCCATCCCCCTCCCAGCAGTGCCGAGTCCCCCGGTTTTGTCCCCTTCACATCAGTGACCGAGTCCAGACTGTGGCACCAAAGCTTTTATTCTCAGAGAAGATAATTAATTATTTATTGATTGTATTTCTTTGCATCCCATCCAAACTCGCCATTGTCTCCTCACGATCACCATCCCTGGTTCTTTTTATTGTGGTTCGGGAATAAAAGCTTTAAGTTTGGTTTTAAGCTTTGGTTTAAAAAGCTTTAAGGTTCTCGTGTTTCTCATGACCCGCGCAAGTGTTGTCCACCATTAATTGGGAACGTCTCCACAGGAGTTAAGCCGTTCGGAATAATGTGGGATTATAACTTCCCGCCACAATGAGCTCGACGTCAGTCGAGCCATTGATGCTGCAATACTTTCTCTCCACTATAGATGGTGGTTCATTTGACTTGCAGAAATTTGTGTTGATAATGGATTATTTTCAGGTGCTCTTGTGGTAACTGCCGGGCAATGGCAACAGCATGGGTGCTTGATTCACCGCTCAAATCGTCCATGTGCATATGCTGGTAGCTGGGTAGAGATGGTGTTACAGTTTCGAGCGATGGCTGTTTCTTCCACTTCATCATCCTCTCTCAATAGTGGTGGATAACCACAAGATGTAGCCACCTCTGTTGTTTCATTAAAGGGCTCTGTAACATGTACACTGTACAGAGTACAAAAGTGAACATTTTGTAGGCCCGATTCACACTCGGGTATTTCGGACAAACGTCTTCCAATTTCTGGCAAACTTAGGGTGTTTCGGACAATGGTGTAGCATGAAACCATCTCGGTTTGTATTACTTTATTTGTGGAAAATATCGTGACGTTGAACTATTATGTCGCATATTTGTGGAAAATCGAAAATGATTCGCCATTTGAGTTAAACCATGTAACCCGTAGACAGTACGGATCTGGTTGTCTACTTGCGTGTGCAACGTCACGGCCAAAATGAAGGAGAAGATTTCGGCTTTTAATCACAAATTTATCCACTTTATAATTCGGAAATGAGAAAAAGGCATCATATCTATTGTGTAGGGTATCAAGGGATAGATTAGCATCGAGGTGGTCTGAACATTTGGGTTGCCCTTCATTCACCTTGTTGACTGGAGAAAAAAGCAACATCACAAAGAATCAAAGATGGTATTGCCAGTGCCCAGAGTACCCCAGGAAGTTAAATCACTTCCCCCAAGGTCAACAACGCCTGTTTAAGTCCTATATTGATTGGTGTGTCTGACTGCTTGGATGTTTGATTTGTTTTCTGGCTGTTCTATGGGTCTTACACTATATGTTCAGCTAATTGCAAGTTACGGATAAGTAATCCCCCATTACTCACAAAATAAACCGTGCATTCGTTAAAGATCCACAGAATCAAAAATCATGTTTGGTTTAATGAAAATATAAAAATATATATATATATATATATATATATATATATATATATATATATATATATATATATATATATATATATATATATATATATATATATATATACGCTTATCACTTTATCGTCGTCGTTTTCTTCAATAAATACCTTGAAACGAGGATTTTAATGTTTTCTGTCATTTTACGCTTGATTGGCCCCGCCCTCAAAAACATGGCAATCATACAACGCGTAACCCGCCACGTCATCTCGACTTCGGGTTCATACATGGACGGTCTTACACGCACCTTCGACGTAGCAATTTTGACCATCTTCGTAATCTGAGGATTCTTGATCAGAAAATTATGTCAAATTCGCTTTCTGAGAGTTTGAAGTGAGTTCTGCGCCCATTATGCATTGCGTGCCAAGTTTTTAACCTTTTTTTTTACATCATGGCAGTTTTCTAGAAATTTTTAGGTTCATTTTTTAACTAACACCTTAATAAAATTATTTGATGAAAAACCACATTCAGTTCTTTGTTTATTACTTAAAAATCAATATAATCACATCAAAAATATATCTCTTATTTTTTTTGATTTTGTGGACCTTGAAGGTTTCTATCTATTTCGGGTTCATCAAACATAAGGCAGGCAAAATACCAACACAAAGCATCCCTCAAATAACCGTGAAATATCCATACAATGTTTCAATTAGCAACACAGTGGGCCGTCCAGGCAGCTGATATTGTGATTAATCCTCAGCATAACTTCAGAACAATTGTATGAAATGGAAAAATAAGGTATGAAACAAACCCAGTGGTGAAACAGCTACAATTTGTCTGCTGCCTGTGGATGCTGGAATCAAGCAAGTGCCAGGTGTTCCATTTACCTGACAATATTTTATTGAACCATAATAAAATGTCAGGTGCTTGTGGCATGGAAAAATAAGAAGCGACAGATATCAAGCAATAATATTTTTCGAACTGTGTGTTGCCACACGTTTTGGCTACTTTTCAAACTTCGCCATTTTTTAATATGCAAGAAGAGAGAGCCAAACCATCTGGCTGGGACAACACTGATGATGATCAAAAGAAGCCCATCAATGTGTTGATGCCTAAATGATTGGGGAGAGGGTGGGATGGAAAGCGGTTTTGGGTCGGGGGAATTTTTAGTCATGGAGTTAAGACGGAATGCGATGACCACATACCTGAGGTGGAGAATTCTCCTCGGGAGACTGCCTTTCCTTTTAAAAGAGAGGATGGAAACATCTACGAGGGAAACAGCAGACACACAATCAGTAAGTGCAACGCAAAACACATCATTAAGCATAGGTCGAACATTCCAAACATAACTTTGATAAATCAAAACACAATCCGATGTTGCAACGTTTGTTTTGGGTTTATGATTAAACCATAAAATGATAAAGTTTATCAGCAAAGGCGATCGTTACCAAGTGAAATACGACAGAAACTGCACAAAAAACTCCCCCAAAAATGCATAAACACCAAAATTGAAACCAACAGGGACCCAACTATTTTAAAGAAACCAACATGGCAGCATTTCTGTACAAGCTGCTTCTCTCCCATCCCATCATCATCTTCCTCTCATCTCCTCTCCTTCACCTCCTCTTCCAAATCAAATCCAATTCACCGCATTTCTTTCTCTTCTCAATTTCTAAAATTCCACAATGAATCCCTTCCGTTCTCCCCCAAAAGCCAAATGATTAGATGCTCCTTCGATCAGTTCTTGAAATGAATAAATGTTACATAGTTTGTGGAAGTCTGAAGCCTCACAAGATGGGTGTTTCAAAGTTATCAACAATTCAATTCGAAATATTAATTTGACGACTAAAAATAAATCCTGCACATTTGCATATTCAAATGACCTCCAAAAATCTAGCTTGAAACAAATGCAACCGAAGGGCTGATGGCGCTAATGGATTCTTAAATGTCAAAACCCATCAGCAGCCCTGTAATTATTAAACAAAACTTCAATCAATACCAGGCCATTTGCATATGCAAATTGCACAATTTAGATGAGTGCAGGCGAACATAAAGGCATGCTGACAAACACCGATGCCTCCATAGTTTTTTTCCTCTTCACAATGTACTACATATATATATATATATATATATATATATATATATATATATATATATATATAAAATATATATAATATAATATTTATAATATAATATAAATAATATATATAATATAATATATATAATATAAATAATATAATGTAATATATTATATGTATATATATATTTCCGTCCAGAGTTGAGAGCAATATGGACATATAAAAATTGCACCATACTTTTACACAGCAAGCTGATGAGAAAGAGTACTTGCTGGTACTTACTGGTTTTTGTAATATTTGCATGCAATCGAGAAGCATTTACAGCAACCACAAACCAATTAATATGTACAAGATCAACTTATTTACACATACATGTAAAGTTATGGCTTCAAAACATGCACTTACTTACAAAAACAACCTCTGTCGAAGAAGGAAGAACAAAATTATTCAAAATCTTCAACAACGGAGAAGGTGAATCTAACACTATTTTGTGTCTTGCACCGAATACGTCATCGTGGTGTCGGTCCTTCCCTTCCCTAACTTCTGCAGCACATGGCTGCTGGGCTGCATCTTTGCTGGTGGTGCGGCTGTGCCACTGATGCAGTGCCCCTTGTAGGCTGGAGCAGGAATTTGTAATTTGGCCATGGTTCCGGTGATAACTCACTGACTCTTTGCCAAAGACACCGTCGGATGCTTAACGTCCACCAAGCTAGCAGAAGGGACATTCAGTTTAACATCCATCTGAAGGATGCACCTTGATGCCTCGCCCAACCTACGAAAGACCGAAACACCTTGCCCGGCCTTACATGTATGAGAGTTTACAACTAGGCTGAGATTCAAACCCAGGCATGACAGCTTAAAGGTGAGCGTGCGTACCTCGATGCTGTGCTGCCAGCCCATGGTATAGGTAACGAAGCGTACTACAATCAAAGGTATAGCCAATCGAGTCAACAGGTCTCGGGACTCTCGGTTTAACAAAGCATAAGCAAGGAATGGAAAGCACCACCTGAAGTTAAGATGGCTGTCAATTTATTTCAGCTATTTCACTTCTCCATACAGTGTGAATGTCCTGAACAGTGTAAAATGATTACCAGGAAATATTTCCATATTACAACATTGCAAGTTTTGATTTCTTAGCTTACAAGCAAATGTGATAATTACTATAAAGATACGAGGTATATGTGAGGTCCTAAAATTTGTGGGAGAAGCACATTCAGGATGGGGAGTGGGGGAGCAGTGTGGGAGCAGTGGGGGAGCAGTGGGGAATTGAAATGGTGACCATGAGCAATCACAAAGACCTTTTTCCTTTAGGAAATAAAGTTCACATTGCAACCTCAATGTCAGCACAAGGAGGCGTCATCTTATATATTATTTCCGAGTTTGTGGTTTCGTGTCGCGCTATCTTCGACTTTGTTCTGCGCTCGAGTAACGTGATATTCGGCTTACATTATCTCAAAGACCATATGAGGTGCATGGTACAAAAAAAAGTAAATAAAATGGTTCTGAAACAGTGAAATCGTATTCCACTTACTGCATTAAAGTAAAATTACTACTGATACTCTGCATCAGTTCCTTTCTCAAACACACCCACCCCAACATGTCGCGCAGAGCGCGGGTTATGCTCGTCTACATAACTTTAAAGTTCGTTCCAGATTTTTTTTTTCACTCCAAACATGGAACTCGAAAAAGGTTTACCACAACTCCAATGTACTTGTTTGCAAAAAAATAAAAAACGGAATCAAATTAAAATTTTCTTTCAAACATAAGAACCCTCCATGCACAGGCTGTGTTTTCAATCATCACTCGATCAAGGAAATTTCACACACCGAGTACGCACAGCAAGGTAGAGGTGTAAATTTTAAAACGCAATTCACCTGGTCAAGATTTGGAGAAAGTAACAATATTGTTGCATTCTTCCATTGGTGGACTGTTACTATGATGCACAGAAAACTTGGTGAAGCCCAAACAAGCAAATTATTGGGAGGAACAATGCTGGATGTTCTGCATGAATGCAATCTCCCTCAGAGGCTATCGACAAGAACTGTCCAGAATTGGATTTGTGCAGCAGGTTACAAAGCCAATAGAGCAACATGATGTCCCCTCCTCACTCCTGAACACAAGGAGGGCTGCATGGCATTGTGCCGAGCACTTCAACACTGGAATTTCACATCCTGGTGGAAGACAAATTGGTTTGAGAGGTGGTTTCTCCTGCATGTGACTGATGGAAGAACTCATGTTTGGTAGCAACCGAAAGCACACGCATATGCCCCATGCACACACACTGTAAAGTCCAAACAACCAATACAACCAACAACATTGTGACTCCATCACATTTAGTGGCAGATCAGTTATCATAAGGGGCTGCCTGTTACGATTATAAACCTGACCTTGTCACTGTAAAGGTAATCTGACAGGCGAACAGCACTGGAGCCATTTTGAATCGTGTTGTTCTTCCGCATTTTGAGAACCTCCCACTTCTCACAAGACTTCATGGGCAACAATGGCAGACCCCAGAGTACTTGTGCAGTTATAGACTTCTTTGGAAATAATGCCATCACAACATTGCCCAAGCCAGCAAGGAGTCCTGATTTAAATCCAGTAGAGCATGTTTAGGACATTCTTGGGCAAAGAATTAAGAAAATGAACCCTCCTATGCAGACTCTGGCACAGTTGGAGGCTGCTTTGCACCGGGAATGCCAACAACTCCCTTTGGATTCTCTCTGGTGGCTTATTCAGGGGATGAGGAAGGTTGTTGCAGTCATTCGTTCTAATGATGCTTACACACATTATTGACCTTTTGAGACATTCATTCCATTGTGACATCATTGGATGTCATTATTTGCTGGTCTTGAGCCCTACATTACAAGCTGCATTGCAAGGAGCCCCATTCCAAAGTCAGTGTGTTTTTTGGGTGTAAAACAGAGCCATTACAGACATCTGCATTTTGTGATTTAAAAAAAATAATAATAAAGAATTAACAAAACCTCTAAAGTTGTCGCAAGTCATTTGTCAAACATGCATATTTTACCAACATATGGTTTTATTTATAATTGATGTTACGGTTTCTTAATAAGTGTCACATCTATTGCTGTGATCCACAAAAATACAGCCCATGCATCATTTCTTTCCACATGTGTATCATTCTAGTGGAGACAACACACATCTCCTTTTTACTACCATATTCCATTGAAACTTCGGAGTAGGTTGAATGAGCTGAGCCTCTGTATTCAATTGTAATCCAGTGACTGCAGGTTCAAATCCTGACTCAAGTGGGAAGACGATGGTTCAGTAACTTCGTGCATTCTGTGTAACCACAAAGAGTTTCAGCAGCACGTACACTCCTGGGAAGGTGGATAGTACATTTGATGAAACTGGAACACTATTAGAATGATCTCTCAACACTGCTTTTCCAATGCATGATTTTCAAGATGCGGCTCTTGGAAATGGCTCATGATTTCAGGTTAGAAATAAAACAGACATTAAACCCAAATCAACCGTTTCATTAAAAAATAAAAATACAAATAAAAAGACGCGAATGATGCAGCATTGCTTGCACGTTCTCAAATAAATAAAAGCATTCATTGCATACCAAGCAGGGACACTTAAAACATTTAAGCACGTTGAATCACTTGTAGTGAACTCAATTTGGTATTTATTCGCGTTCGATTTGGCTTTTATTTACGTCTCAAATCCAAGCCATCATGTTCTGAGTACAAGTCCGAGCAAGAGTGCAGCAAAAAGGAGTCAAAGCACTGGTCTCCACTGACTATGCCAAAGAAAAGCACCAAATAAATAAGTAATTATTTTATTACATCTGCCACCGAAGGTGGACGGAGGTTATGTTTTCACACCTGTCTGTCTGTCTGTCTGTCTCTTAGATGCTTGCAAAAATGGAAGATTTTTCTAGTATATTGGTTGGTCTTGTGCATTATACTCTCGGGGCTGGGCCTGAGTTGTATGCATTTCTATGTATAGGGGAAAAACCATTTTTATATGGTAGTATAGGTCCTAGGCTTAAAAAAAATTGGGTTCTCGCTCGAAATCCCTGTAGATTTTGCCCAGTTTGCCCCAAAAGTTGCCTGTCGGGCGAGAAACCATACCGGTCATATCTCGGCCATTTCTTGAGCGATTTTGGCAAAAGAAAATTTTGAATAGAGGTTTTTTGGACTGGGGAACACGTTTAAAACAATAAAAATTCGATACGGAATCTCCATCAAGTGATTCCAATGTCAATCGAAGGAATCGAACATGTTTATAGGACTATAGGTACCTACTACCATGACGAGCTTTGATATATTCGTGATTGTCATTTGTCAATGTGTTTTAAGATATATTTTAACCCTTTTTTTATCTCTCTTTCCATTTCAGATTGGAACTGACTAACATCATGATGGAATCGGTCAATCTTAAGGCCCGGTCACACCTTGACGTTTTAGCCAACGTATGCGGATTTTTGAATTTTTTTTCTAAAACGCTGGCACACGTTGAATACGTTAGGCCAAAAAAAAAAAATGTTGCATTGGCGTAACCCGCCCGACCCTAAAAATTCCGCCGACCCTACGTTTTTTTTTTGTTTTTTTGCTATCGAAAAATTTTGCCGACCCTATTTTATTGCAATTTTTGTTGTTTTGCTATCGTTTTCAAGTATCTTGTTGATTGCGATCGCGATCGCAAAAACCCGGAAGTGTTTCGGACAGAACCCGCCGACAAAAAGGGTGGTACTCGAGCCGGGGGAGATTTTGGGAGGGCTTTATTAGGAAAAAAAAAAAAAAAAAGATCCCGACCGACCTACCCTATTTTTCAGTGACCCGTTACGCCAATGCAACATTTTTTTTTTTGGCCTTATGGGTAAGTTTTGATAACATTGAGAGCACGCTGAAAAACACTGCCATACGTCGTTGTACGTTGGCTTTAAACATTGTACTTTTTGGTTGTCCTCAAATTTTTTCATGCTTGAAATTTCACGACGTATGCCGGCGTATGACTCACACGTTCCGCTACGCTGGCCACAAGTTGTATGCACGGTCTGCGATCGTTGACAGACGTCAACACATGCTACTTGTCAGTTAATCATAAGTTGAGACACGCCGAGGTAATGTTTAGCGTACCCGAAACTTATTTCTAACCTATGATTAACATGTTGTTGGCACGTTACGCGATCGTTGCCACACATCGACAGACGTTACTTTTAAGTTACTCAAAGGCTGAAAGACGTCGTTATAATGGATCGTCCTTGCGTCAGCGTCCACGGCCACGGCCAGGACACTTATTTGCAGTATTCTTCAAACTTTTCTTCGGCATGACGAGGATGTTCACACTTCGATGTCTAGCTTGGCTATGATTCCAATTGTCCATCGGCAGCGTCTATTTAAAATAGTCGAGTTTGAGCGTTTTAACACGTTCAGAAGAAACGCTTCAAATTTCCAAACCCCAGTGTCAAAAAACAAAGTCGAGTGACAACAATTTAAATCGTTCATTGTAAACAATGAAACTCGCTGAGTGGTACTGTTTAAAAGTCGTTGAGTGCAAAAAAAATCCAATTGTTGATCGCAAGCGTCTACTTTCAATAGTGGAGATGCAGCCATTTAAATCGTTGAGTTTATCATTTAAATCGTTAAATCGTTAAACGCAAGGACGATCCATCATAACCCACACCCTCCCCCTCACACTCACCTACTACTGCCAACATGAACAAACTACGACTAATACTAATACTGATACTGATACTGTTACTGCTGACATGGACATCGACTCAAAAAGGACTCGAAAACACTATTGGGTTCCCCTTTTATGAGCAGCATTTTTATATACCAATTCCCAAAACCGCTGGGAACACGTCTTTATTTGGCAGTTGTAAGCTAGAAACACGTTCATTTATTTTTTTTTTGTCGACCAGAAGAAGTCATTGGAATACGTCTACATATGTCGATGTGTGTTGGGACTACGTAAAGAATTGGTTCAAAGCACGTCAAATATAAGTTAGAAATAAGTTGCGCGTAAAAAAGACATTACCGCGACGTGTTTCGACTTATGAGTAGCTTATAAGTAGCCTTTGTGGACGTGTGTAAGCGTCCACATATCGTGTGTAAAACTTATCCCCATCGCATGCGGAACGTGTGTCATACGCCGAGTACGTCGTAAAATTTTGAACATGTTTAAAATTTCTTGACGTACTCTACTTACTACGACGTATGATAGCGTACTTTAGCGTTGTACTCACGTATACCAAACTTACTCATACCGTATTTGACGTGCCCCAACGTTTTAGACACATTTTTCTTAGGTCGGCATACGCTGGCAAGATCGCAAAGGTGTGACCGCGATGTTGTCACTTCCATTTCTACGGCAGTTATGATTCGAATCATTGTGCGTCAGCCTTTCAATAGGCTACGTCATGACATCGTCGGCGATGCGTGCAACGCGCTATGCCTAAGTTAGACTATCGTTGGGCATCGGTTGTGTAGGCCGACAACAGGTTCAGCATTCGTTGGTATAAGTTACCTATAACACAACGAAACGTTCTGTGTCCATTACCAATGTGTTATATATAAGACCAAGTCGCTATGAATACGTCCGAATCTTTAAAAAAAAAAACATCAAAAGTTCAACGTAAGCCAGCGTTTTAGATACATTTTAATACGTTGCCATCGCTGGCTAAAACGTCAAGGTGTGACCGGGCCTTTAGCGCTGCGACTGATGCTGCGGTTGAGTTTGATGAGGAGCTTTGTATTATTTGCTAATAGTACACCCAAGACAAGCTGATGTGTATACAACATGGGTGCGATCAGATTATATCCGCAAGTGAGACACAACAAGATGCGGTGCTTGCAAGGTTGAAGAAGTTGACGCCTGGTGCTCTATTCAATTATCATGTCACAAATGCGTGCTACAAGGGCTACACAAATAGCACCAAAATTTCCAAGCTTAAGGCGAAGCAGAAAGAAGCGTTGAAGCAATCTGTGCCCTCTGGTGATGATGCGTCAACCCAGTCACCAACACCTACCACAACTCGTTCACAGTCAAACAGCATGTGAACACCAGCTTGTGTGGCACCTGGTCGTGCCACTGTGTAATATCAGTATACATGCGTCATATGTGGCAACAAGTCAGTCAACCGTGACTTCACCAAATATCGAATCGACGAGAGCAACCAAGCAAAGATATTCCAAGATGCAACCGTCTACTTCCAGGATGATGTTTTCCGTCGAACTTATGACCTTCAAGAGGAACATGCTGTGTATGGGGCTGATATTTATGATCACAACCAGTGCATGTGCAAAGATATTCAGCAGTATGAAAGCTCCAGAACTCTTAGTTCCCCTGTACAACTCAATGCCAAGCAGCGGGTGTGGAATGAGATCATTGACGAGATTGAGATGGGTCTAAGTGCTGGCAAGGGTTATGAACTTTCTACTATTCGAGACCAGATGAACAGCCGCCTCGGAGGTAAAGGTAATGTCCAGAATAGGGATGTGAAGGTCCTCCTCTACAAGCAGTTCAACGACCTGATAGACTTTGCTTACTCAAATTCTGAAAGAAAATGCCTCATGGTATTCCATGTGCTGGGTAATGAGGCAAATGTACTTGCTGAGCGTATCCGATCAGTGAATCCCATGCATTTTGTAGCAGCTCAAATCAAAGCATGCTTGCACGACTATGACTTCGACTTCGATGATCGCTTCTGTGATGCCCAAGATTTAAAGCAAGCCTGGTCAAAGATGAATATCCCAGAGCCCATCCTGCAGTTTTATGGCCATTTGTTTAATTTCAATCCAGCCATATACAGGGCCGCAGCTGACCAAGTAATAACAAGCGACATGCAGGAAGATGTCGATGATGTAGACCAGGAGGAGGAACAGGTGCCATGCAAAGATGGTTCTCTTTCAGTCCAGCGATGTCGGAAAATACAGACCATGTTCCAGCACATGTTCTACATTCACCATTCTGGCAGAAAAAGAACACCAATGTCTGTATTGAATGCCGAGTTTGCCCACAGTCTAGGACGTGGTGGCAAAATCTTTGTCACCTCTCTGAATCGACAGGCGCTGGCCATGAGCTACACTGAACTCTGCCGGTACTAGCATGACATGGCCACGTTCACTGTTAACCAAAATGAAGCGGACATGAAGTTGCCAGCCCATTTTGACCCAGGGAACTTCACATCAGCAGCAATGGACAACTGGGACCACGAAGCAGCAAATTCATCTGAACATGATACAGTGTGTGTCCTCTACCAGCATAAGCCTAAGGCTGTCTTATCCAAACCCAAGCGCTCTGACACATCTGCAGTTCATGGTCCGAAAGCTCTGAAGGAAGTATTGCCATGTCAGCAGCTACAAGAATTTGGAGAAAATCTGAAAAAGTATGACCTACCCAGATCCTGCAGAGGCCACGATCAACCAGCAGTCTACGATGACACGAGGCGGGACAAGCGACTATCCGATAAGGCTTGGGCCATAGGCAGACTTAACTTGGAAGTCAGTGATAGCCACATGGCAGATTTGGTATATCCGACAACTCAAACTATGCGATCGTGGACGCGGCAAAACTGTGAGATATATCCCACTGCACATTCTGCACAAACATCAAGGTCAAGACGTTTGCAATGTCCTTCCTGCCTTGCACTGCTTGACTGGATGTGATGCAACAAGCAAAGTAGGCACCAAGAAAGCTGCTCTCAAAGCCCAGCCCACCCAATTGCTAAGAAATTTTGGTAGAGAAATGACAATTACACCCGAGACCAAGGCTGACGCTGAAAAATTCCTCGTGCTGGTGTCAAGTGAGACGAGCCAATTTTCGTCCTTCTCACACCTTCGTGCCCAAATATATCATCAGACCAAGGCCTCATCACATCAAAATTTGCCTCCAACGTCAGAGGGTTTGCTTCCACACATAATGCGAGCCTTGTTTGGTACATACTCGATTATCCACCTCTTCCAACCCAGCATCATAGATCCACTACATTTTGGGTATCAGCTAGAGAACGACTGCCTTGTTCCAGTCACAGGGTGCAAGACTCTGAATAAGCGGTGGACAGTGACATGTAACTGTGGCAAGTGTGCTCGAGCCACGTGTGCATGCCGCATGGAGGAGGTGGGCTGCACCCCCTTTCTGCAAGTGCATGAAGTTGCAAGATGATGCCTGCACCAATCCATATAATTAGATCTGATATGGTGGAAGTTTACACAAATTCATTGTGATGTGGGTGTTAAACTTGATAAATTTGTGTGATATGGCAGTTGTGCAACAGTAAAACCTGTATTCCTTTTGTTAGCAAAAACGTATCATCTAAAATAATAAAATGACCGAAGAGATATTGAGGATTACAAATTTCGGACCTGATTTGGTTTCTCCGGAAGAGCTTCAGAGCCGCTATCATGTAAACCAGTTCTCAAATCGACTAAATATTGCTTTTAGCGTGTTCCCCAGCCCAAAAAAACCTCTATTTAAAATTTTTTGTCAAAATCGCTCAAGAAATGGCCGAGATATGACCGGTATGGTTTAACTATAGGGATTTCGAGCGAGAACCCAATTTTTTTTTAAAGCCTAGGACCTATACTACCATATAAAAATAGATTTTCCCCTATACATATAAATGCATACAACTCCGTCCCAGCCCCAGGAGTATTCGTCTGTCCATCTGTCTGTCAATCGCATACGTCGCAATTCGAAACCGATCTTCACAAAACTTGACCATATGGTCGAGTTCGTCAGAAGCAAGAAGCCTATTGCTTTTGAGATCAAAAGGTCAACGTAGGCCAAAGGTCAACAACTTTGTCAAATTTCTAAAATCCTCAATTTTCATCTGATTGACTACAAATTTGAACAGGATTTGCAAATCAGGTCACTGAATAGCCTGGTGTTGGCTCAGTGGTTAGGGTGGCGGCTTGGGATCCTAGGGTCCTGAGTTCAAGCCCCGTCGGCCACTGAATTAATACACACCAGGAGGTTGACTCAGCCTGTCATCCTTCCGAGGTCAGCGAAATGAGTACCAGTTCCAATGTGTGAACTGGTAGAGGGGCACTGCATCAGCGACACAGTCGCGCTTCAAGAAATGATAGCTACCCCGGCAGCTCAGCTGCCATACGACCACCAGTCACTTAATTCAACCACCAATTATTTTTGAGGTCAATAAAGGCAAAGAGGTCAACATAGGCCGAATTTCCAAAATTGTCAATTTTCATCCGATTGGAAACACAAGGAAATTAGACACAGATGGAGGCCATTCAACCGATCATGCCTGCACCTCATCAACACCACACCAATTTATCAACACAAGATTAAAAGAAGAAAATGCAAAATGTTTTTGTTTTGTTTTTTTAAATAAAGTATTTTGGTAGTTTTTGCATTTTATTTTTCCCAGCGGAGGGGGCACGGGATTGGTTAAAGAAACACACACCAACCACCCAACACTCCTAGACGAGAGCACCCACCAACAGCACTCCGTACACAATAACCCATCAAAGCTCAAGCCACCTAAAATTCCTGCCAACATCCCAATACCCCTCTTTCTCCATAACTTTGAGGTACCGATCTAATTCCAATTTAAACTTTTCTACTGTTTCTGCTGCCACCACCTTTCCAGGGAGGCCATTCCAGGCATTAACTACTCTCGAGGAAAAGTCCCCTGCCTTGCTTCCGTCTTAACTCGCCTCTTCTTTATTCTCCAGGCCATGGCACCTGGTCCTATCACTATCAACTCTGCTGAATAATTAATCTGCACTTATTTAATCTATACCTTTCATTATCTCAAACATCTCCATCATATCTTCTCGTAACCACCTCCTTTCTAGTGTATAAAGCCCTGTCTCCTTCAGCCACTCCTCATAGCTGAGTCTAGCTCGGCCCAGAATCATCGAGTAGCCCTGCACTCAACCCTCTCTATGGCATGTCCTTCTGGAAATGTGGTGATCAAAACTGCACACAATATTCTAGATGTGGCCCTCACTAAATTCCTGCACGATATTAACACCACCTATTTTGATTTATAAATGATCCCCCTCCGAATACAACCTAAAACCCCATTTGCTTTACCTATAGCTGCCTGGCACCCCCCAGATCCTTCACCTGTGTGACCACGCTCCAAAATTACCCCTTGCATCCTGTAATCTCAATTTTCATTGTTCTTTCCCATCCCCAACACCTTACACTTGCTCAGGTTAAATTCCATCTGCCAATGTTTTGCCCAATATGTGTGAGTATCAATACTTTCCTGTATCTGATCACCACCCCCCCTGCTGTCCACCTTACCTCCAAGCTTTGTATCATCTGCAAATTTGGAAAGCTTACTCTTTACCCCACGATCCAAATCATTGATGTAAATGATGAATAGTTATGGTCCGAGTACTGATCCCTGATGTACACCGCTACTTACATCCTCCCAGCAAGACATCCTCCCACTCACAGGCATTCTTTGCTTCCTATCACTAAGCCAGTTTGCAATCCAATTAGCTACCTGACCAGCCACTCCACAAGCCCTCACTTTGGCTAACAAGCTAAGATGTAGTACCTTATCAAATGCCTTCTTAAAGTCTAGATATACTATGTCCACTGCCTTTCCCTCATCCACCCAATCAGACTGTTTCCTCGAACTCTAAAAGATTTGTGAGACAGGAACTACCTTTGGTAACCCCATGCTGACTCCCTTAAATTCGTTTGTATTTATTTAAATGGTTCCTCATCTGGTCCTTAATTAATGTCTCCAACACCTTCCCCACAACTGAAGTCAAACTAGCAGGTCTATAGTTTCCAAATTCTTCTCTGGATCGATTTTTAAATAATGGTGTTACATTTGGGACTCTGCAATCCTCCAGTACCTATGCTGACTCCAGAGAGCTCTTGAAAATATCCATTAACATCTCGCTTACCTGCTCAGCCACTTCCCTCAATACTCTCAGGTGCTTAATATTTGGCCGCGGAGCATTATCTACTCCTCGCTGTTCCTTTACTTCCTTCACTCCAACCTGGATCTTCTGTAAAAGCCCTTCCTCACCTCCTCGATAGATACTCTCAGCAATTGGCAATTCTCCTGACTGTTCTTGTGTAAAAGCTGAAGCAAAATACCTGTTTCATAAGCCTGCCATCCTTTTCATCACTAAGCACTCTCCTGGTGCTATTCCTCAATGGGCCCACACTGGTCCTTACCTGTTCTTTTCCCCTGATATATTTAAAGAAAGCCTTGCTATTGTGTTTAATATTCTTAGCCATGTCCTTCTCATACTCTCTTTTGGCTTGCCGAGTTATATTCTTAACTTGCCTCTGTTTTCTCCAATGGTGATACAAATGTAACTCCAGTCCTGTTATTTTAAACCGAATGAATGCCTTCTGCTTCTCCTTAATAGCGTTCCTTATCTCACTGTTCAACCACCCTGGCCTCTCTGTTTCTAGTTTTACACCTCATTGGAATGTACTTATTCTGCACTCTACACATTTGGTCCTTGAAGGTTTCCCATTTCTCTGATGCTGATTGTCCTGTTGTTAGAGTCTCCCAATCTACATCATCCAATTTTCTCCTTGTACCCTCAAGGTTTGCCTTTCTGAAATCGAATAGCCTTATTCTACTATCTTGAACTCTAACCCCTAACAGAAACTTTGCACACACAATGTTATGGTCAATTGCTCCTAAATGCTCCCCGACCTCCATCTCCTCCACCATATTGGGATCGTTACGTAAAAGGAGGTCCAAGACTGCACTCCCCCTTGTGGGCTTATCTAGAAACTTGGTTAAAAAGCAATCCTGAACTAAAACTAGGAAATCCTCATCTGCTCTGCCCTTTCCCCGTTCTTGGACCCAATCTATCCCTGGCAAGTTGAAATCCCCCATAATCAATACTCTTCCCTGACCACATGCCCTTTTGAATTCATGTACTCCTCCTTCCTCTTCCTTCAAACCCGGAGACCTATAAAAGCATCCTACCAGTATCTTACTGACTTGAAAGTTGAACCGGATTTATATTTCAGGTCTCTGAATGCAACCAGCCAATTATTTTTCAGGTCAACATTGACCAAATTTCTGAAATTGTCAATTGTCATCCAATTGACTTGAAATTTGAAGAGTATTTGCATATTTGGTCATTTAATTGAACCACCAATTGTTTTTAAGGTCAAATTTGTTTTTTGGATTTTGCAAGTATCGTGCTCTGCACGACATCTTTGTTTCTTTGTTTGTCTGTGAGCAGAATATCTCAAAATATCATGGACAGATATGGACAAAACTTTGTAGACAGGTTGGGTGTGTGACAAAGACAAATCAATTTGATTTGGGTGAAGATCCGAATCTGGATCGGATCAATTTTTAAAGTGATTATTCACCATTGATGGAGCCAAAGATATGTAAAGCATTATATCTCAAAAAGTTGTGGACGAGTTATGAAGAAACTTTGTGGATGAGTTGGTTCGGTGACAAGACCAAGCCGATTTGATTTTGGTTCAAGTCCGGATCCAGATCCAGCCTATCAGTGGAATACAAAACATAAACTGCTCAGCTTGGCAGAGGTATACATTCTACAAAGTGCTGCTCCGGTTTCATAGGCAACCTGTGGCTACTGGTTGCATCATTGCAGCTGAGCCGTTGCTTTATGTGCATGGACAGCGGACTGCTGTCCATGGGCTGCGGCTGAGCCGTTGATGCAGTGCCCCCATTTCCAGTGAGCTGGTATTTTGCCAACCTCAGAAGGATGATAGGCTGAGTCAACCCACCTTGTGTTATTTCAACGGCACGATAGAGGCCCGGCCCCCCAAGACCTGAAGATCGCAAACCAGCCACCTTAACTGTTAAGCCAACATTAGGCTTGATAAATGAATAAAAAGTACTTAATTCAGAAAAAAATGAAAATAATTTCCAGGTCATCAATAAATAATTGTGCAGACTGCTTACAATAAAATATTTTGATTTAAAACATTGAACGTCAATATATAGTGAACTCCACGCACCCTTTTGAGTCATTCATTTAAAAACGCATTTAAACGTGCCTCTCCTGCAGCGACTTTCCTCCCTCATCTGGAGCAGACAAGACCTTATAACCCTCAGGAAACACCTGATTTGTTTCCACACGTTTCTTAATGTGGATTTTCTTTTTCTGTCGCCACTTCTTATACGCATTTCCAAGGTTTGTATTGTCTGTAACAACATCAGCGTTCTCCCCCCAAAAAAATTCTTTTCTGAAGAGCAAATCTTCACCCTCAAGCATTGAATGCACGTTTTAGACAAGAAAATTATCGTGCATAAAACGAAAATGTATTTATCCAAAATAAACAATTCTTCAGCAAACCTTGATCTTCCGAATTCAAATCAAATTAAATAGATAACCGTAAAAAGCTACAACCATCAAACAATGTACCGTTTACAAAATAAAAATTACACATTACTGGAACACCGAGGGTACATGCACCATTAAAGTCATCATAAATTTGGGAGAATTTGTGAATAACCAAGTAAATGGAACAGACAGCAGAATTGCATCAGGAACCAATTAAATAAATAAGTTAAAACCTCCAACAGCCAGGGATAACGAAAATGATGAAATCAGCAAGCCAGGACAAGAACCAGGCAATAGGAGAGACACGTTGCAGAGGCAAGCAAATCCTGCTCTTTGACTCGGGGTTTAAAGGTGAAGCAATTTGCCTGGTTTCCCCCACGTTGTTTAAATGTATTGGAGCTGCTGTAAGAGCATGAGCTTCAAGGGCAGACCTGCATTTTGGTTCAAAAGGTTATTTTTATCTGACTTGTTTCAATCGGTCTGTGTTGCTGACTGAAGTAGGGCCTGAAACAACTGTTCATGACTGATGCTGTGGTAAAATGCAATTTTAAGATGGCAAACTGAAAAATTCACGAGTGCTGTCATTTGCCCAAACTGTGAAATCTGAACCCCATAGAAATAGCCATTGTGTTTTTCAATTTGCTGTTCAAGTGTTCCTTAAACTTGCCTTGAGTTTGCTCAAAAGTAGAACAAATTTTACAAATGTCATTAATTTCTCTTTGGCAATGTTACCGAAAGCCCTTCATCAGCTTCACCGGCTTCCGAAGGGATTGGAGACGCCATTGCAATCAATCTGTGTGAACAGAGAGTGTGCATGAGTGTGTGTGTGTATTTGTGAGAACACATGAAAAAGTGTGTGTGTGTGTGTGTGTGTGTGTGTGTGTGTGTGTGTGTGTGTGTGTGTGTGTCATTGGGTGCTATCAACATATGTACGTTTCAGAAGATGGAATGGAGTCCTCCCGTGTCTCCACCTTTGTTTGAATAAAGGATCAGGATTCATAGACCAAGTTGTAAAATTTTCTTGTTCTTAAAGTTTTGGGTCAAGGGGTCTCTTCCAGATCATCACCAAGCTCCGCTCAGCTTCAAACTGTATTTCAATTGTAGTACTTCTCCCACCGATGATTTCTAACATCTCTGTGAGGTTAATTCTTAGCTCACATGGAACTTAGTTCCGGGGAGCTGATGGGATGGCACATCGTCTGTCCATCAGTCCGTCCGTCAATACTTGCAACTTCTTCTCTGAAACTACACACACAATTTTAATGAAACTTTACCACAACTTTCTGCACCCTGCATGTACCAAGGTTTGTTCATGGCAATCAATATATATATATATATATATATATATATATATATATATATATATATATATATATATATATATATATATATATATATATATATATATATATATATATATATATATATATATATATATATATACAGTGGGGAGAACAAGAATTTGATACACTGCCGATTTTGCAGGTTTTCCCACTTACAAAGCACGTAGAGGTCTGTCATTTTTATCATAGGTACACTTCAACTGTGAAAGACGGAATCGAAAACAAAAATCCTGAAAATCACATCGTATGATTTTTAAATAATGAATTTGCATTTTATTGCATGAAATAAGTATTTGATACATCAGAAAAACAGAACTTAATATTTCGTACAGAAACCTTTGTTTGCAATTACAGAGATCAGACGTTTCCTGTCGTTCTTAACCAGGTTTGCACAGACTGCAGCAGGGATTTTGGCCCACTCCTCCATGCAGATCTTCTCCAGATCCTTCAGGTTTCAGGGCTGTCGCTGGGCAACACAGACTTTCAGCTCCCTCCAAAGATTTTCTATTGGGTTCAGGTCTGGAGAATGGCTCGGCCACTCCAGGACGTTGAGATGCTTCTTACGGAGCCACTCCTTAGTTGCCCTGGCTGTGTGTTTCGGGTCGTTGTCATGCTGGAAGACCCAGCCACGCCCCATCTTCAATGCTCTTGTTGAGGGAAGGAGGTTGTTGGCCAAGATCTCGCGATACATGGCACCATCCATCCTCCCCTCAATACGGTGCAGTCATCCTGTCCCCTTTGCAGAAAAGCATCCCCAAAGAATGATGTTTCCACCTCCATGCTTCACGGTTGGGATGGTGTTCTTGGGGTTGTACTCATCCTTCTTCTTCCTCCAAACATGGCGAGTGGAGTTAAAACCAAAAAGCTCTATTTTGGTTGCATCAGACCACATGACCTTATCCCATTCCTCCTCTGGATCATCCAGATGGTAATTGGCAAACTTCAGACGGGCCTGGACATGCGCTGGCTTGAGCAGAGGGACCTTGCGTGCACTGCAGGATTTTAATCCAAGACGGCGTAGTGTGTTACTGATGGTTTTCTTTGATACTGTGGTCCCATCTCTCTTCAGGTCATTGACCAGGTCCTGCCGTGTAGTTCTGGGCTGATCCCTCACCTTTCTCATGATCATTGAGGCTCCACGAGGTGAGATCTTGCATGGAGCCCCAGACCGAGGGAGCTTGACTGTTATCTTGAACTTCTTCCATTTTCTAATAATTGCACCAACAGTTGTTGCCTTCTCACCAAGCTGCTTGCCTATTGTCCTGTAGCCCATTCCAGCCTTGTGCAAGTCTACAACTTTGTCCCTGATGTCCTGAGACAGCTCTCTGGTCTTGCCCATTGTGGAGAGGTTGGAGTCTGATTGATTGAATGTGGACAGCTGTCTTTTATGCAGATAACGAGTTCAAACAGGTGCAGTTAATACAGGTAATGAGTGGAGAATGGGAGGGCTTCTTAAAGACAAAACTAACAGGTCTGTGAGAGCCAGAATTCTTACTGGTTGGGAGGTGATTAAATACTTATTTCATGCAATAAAATGCAAATTAATTATTTAAAACTCATACAATGTGATTTTCAGGATTTTTGTTTTAGATTCCGTCTTTCACAGTTGAAGTGTACCTATGATAAAAATTACAGACGTCAACATGCTTTGTAAGTGGGAAAACCTGTAAAATCGGCAGTGTAACAAATACTTGTTCACCCCACTGTAAAAATACAAATATAAATACATATATATATATATATATATATATATATATATATATATATATATATATATATCTCTTCTTCTTCTGTTGGCTGCTCCCGTTAGGGGTCGCCACAGTGGATCATCCGTTATGATCCGCAGAATGATTTGGCACAGGTTTTACGCTGGATGCCCTTCCTAACGCAACCCTGGTCACCTCTTAGGACACAGGGATATGGTACACCTATTCTAACCGGGGCATACACCAGGCCCAGTACACTGGTACTCACTTCGCCGACCTCAGAAGGATGACAGGCTGAGTCAACCTCCTGGTGTGTATTAATTGAAGCGGCCAACGGGGCTTGAACTCAGGACCCTTTGGATCCCAAGCCGCTACCCGAACCACGATGCCAACAGCAGGCTCCATCAACTGTATGTATATATACATATACATACATATATATATACATATACACATATATACACATATACATATATATATATATATATACATACATACATACATATATATATATATACATACATACATACATACATACATATATATATATATACATACATACATACATACATACATATATATATATATATATATATATATATATATACATACATACATACATACACACACACACACACACACACACACACACAGACACTAGTAGTAATGCCCGGCGTTGCTCGGCCGAGCAATAAAGCCTGGCGTTGCCCGGGCTTTCTTGCAAATTTCCTGAATAGCTGTTAGCGGTTAGCGGTTAGGGTTAGGGTTAGCGGTTAGGGTTAGGGTTGCAGTTAGGGTTAGGGTTAGTGGTTAGGGTTAGCAGTTAGGGTTAGGGTAGCTAACCCTAACCCTAACACTAACGCTAACCCTAACAGCTTGGCGTAGCGGAGGTAAACAGCGCCCGGGGCAAAGTGGAAATTTGCGTCCCCAGTCGGCCTTAAACTTGAGCGGTTTTGAATTGAAAATCCCATAAGGGATTATCGATTTATCGATTTTTTCGAATATCGGAAGTGTTATGGAAAAATTTTTTATAGCCAATGACCTAAGTTGGACCAAAAGCCATAATCGTACCGAATTTGAATGGAATCCGTTGGAGTTTGTGAAAATGCATCAAAACGAATTTTGAGGGGCCTCTTAAGGAAGACAATAATATCATTAGTATCTGTGCCAAATCTTGTTTCATTTCATGCAGTAACAAAAATCTGATGGTGGAACAAAGAAAGGGGCGTGCCAAAATATATATATATATATATATATATATATATATATATATATATATATACACAGCCGGTCCCCGATTTACGATGGAGGTACGTCCCGATAAACCCATCGTAAGTTGAAAATATCGTAAGTTGATAATGCATCGAAAAATGCATGCATTTAAAACATCAAACCAACTGAACATCATGGCTTTGCCGAGCCAACCTTAAACATGCTTTGGTTACACATGAGAACCGACTTGGTTTGTTCAGCTGATTGTCACTTTTCAGTTCTCCAGATCATTCAGAAGAACAGGTTCTGGGACCATTCAACAGAGTTTTACCTTGTCGATCATCCTTTGGTGTTGTAATTTTAATCACTCTGAAGGATTCCACAAAACTAAATTCCTTTGTAAAAGAATAGGCAGGGTCTGAGGGGTGGGCGGGACTGTACAACTGTCAATCCGCCTCATGGGGGCGGAGCCGCTATCCATTTGCCTCAATATTGCACATCTGGACATCAAATAACATGTGCAGTAATATCATCCCTTGGGAAATCCCTTGTTTTTCAGTGTTATATTTATGAAAATAAAAAAATAGCGAGGAACGAGTGCTTCACATGGGACACACGTGATCATGAACCCTCCTCCAATCACCATGTCAAGGGAAAAGCGAACCACATGATCAAGAACCTTCTCGAGTCACGGTTTCTCGGAAACAGATTTGTTACGTCGGCGCATTACATCGTATAGAACAGCCAGAACAGTAAATTATCCACTGGGCCTGAAGAATGTTTGAAGCATTGAACTAAAATGAATTGCTGGATGATGAGGATGATGGAGATGCTACCAGCGACAGGGTCATAAATTTCTCTCTCTTATGATGAGGCTCGAGTATCTGGTCTTCTCTTGAGTTTCTACTGAATGCGGTTTCTACAAACCATAACAGCTCACTTTCACACCATCGTAAAATCAAAAAAATCACAAGTCGAACAATCGTAAGTCGGGGACCGGATATATATATATATATATATATATATATATATATACATACATATGTATATGTATATATATATATATATACATATGTATATATATATATATATATATATATATATATATATATATATATATATATATATATATATACATATGTATATATATATATATACATATATATATATATATATATATTTTTTTTTTTTTGTTGCGAATTCACGCCCGACGGCGTGCGGACGGCCGCGTCACTCGAATCGCGGCACATCACCCACCGGACGGACAATTGTGTAGTGACCCGCTTGGAACAACGCCGGGAGCTCGTCACGGGTGGGGGTTTAACCCCACCACGACCGTGCCAAATGCCCACCCGTGCAGGATAGGGTTGCTCGCCAAATTCGATCGACCTAAGTTCCTGCGCGGATGGCAGACCGGGCGATCGTACCATGCCACAGGCCGACTCTGGACACGAACCGCTAAAGCGGTCCGTTCCGTGCTACAGTGATAACCGAGCGGTGTTATCGTCGGCCTTGACGGTTCCGATTAATTACTGGGATGTTGCACCCACGACGAACCCCTTTCCGTGATGCAAGATGGAGGGTCAACAGAGAAAAGACAAAGCGAAATGGGCACAGTTAAACAAGCAAGCATTTTATTCAAACGCACACACAGACAAGCATGTAAGGCACGTATTTACAGCAATACACAATCAAAATGCACATAAAGTAATTAAAACAAAAGAAACAATGCAGAGCAACAACCGAATACGCGTACACACGGCAACACTTAAACAGTTCTACTTTATGAGACACGGCGCCACAAGATCCATACAAAAACCCCAAAGAAAAGAAAATGGTGACTTCCCTTTGGCTGGTGAGTCCCTCTACCGCGACCGTCAGCGTGGTCGTGCCCGGCGAACCCTCTCCGGCACTCCCCGCCCGGACGCACAGGTCCACCTCGCAACAGGCGCTGCCGCGTCTCCCGTCCATGCCTTCGTGACAGGGCCGCTCACAAAGGCGCGGGCACAGGACCTCTTCCTGAAGACAAACACTCCACAAAAACCAACCGAACCACCAGCCAAGACGAAGAGGAAGAAAAAGCGCTCCTTGCGCCTGCCCGTGTCCGTCTTTTACCGCCAGGGGCTCCGCCCTTCGCTCCGCCCCATTCTCGGCTCCACCTTCCTTCGAGAGGGTTCCCGAAAAGGGCGTTCCCTCACGCTTTCCCTCCAACCTGCTCCGTCTGGGGGCCGAGGGAGTCAGTTTTTGGCTCGGAGCCAGCGAATTATTCCCCCAGAAAGAGGCCCCACCTTTACATGACCTCTGACCTTTGACCTGCATCGCTCTTCCTCCACTCCAAAGCACGGGGAAGTCAGATGGGAAAAACAGGCGGGAAAAGCCCACCGAGCATCCTTGTTGGTTTTTGTTTGTTCCTCCGCGGAGATCGTAACCGCACGGAGCCTGTTGAATGGCGAGCGGCGAAGATGTGATAGCGTAGATGGTGGAGGTGGCGTGGTTGCAGTGTGGTTGGCGCTGTGATGGGGATGGCGTGGTTGTTGAAATGTTGTGTTTGAAATAAAAGATAGAAAAAGAAAAACGCCTAACTCAAAGGATCGCAGCCCGAATGGATCACATAAATTTCCTCTATACAACGGGTTTGGGCTAACTACACATGTACTTAGAGATATCTCACCTACGGGTCCTGAATGGTGGTTTGGGAATTTCCACAGCCGTAACACTACCCCCTCCCCTTTTTACAGACTCATCCCGAGTCGTCAAATTCTCGTGTGCCATCATGTGCAGTTCTCCCCGAGTACGTTTTACCTACGGATCCCTGAGTGCGACATTCATGGTATTGGTGTCCCCAAAAGAAATAACCTGAGGGCTGAGTAACTAACTAAACAAACCCACTCACTCAGACGACTTAAATGAAATTGCCGGCACTAAGACATACATGCCGGGGGTGCACTTTTATTTACAGTACATCTTAACCTTAACTTACAAATTTTACACGAAACCATGGCCCAGGATCTATGGACTCTGCAGGGAGCAAAACAAAAATCAACCGGTGCACGGGCCGCCACTGCAGGCCCGTGTTGTAGCTGCCAACAGGACAGTTCTTGCAGCTTGCAAACTGTTGCTTTTACGATGATCCCGGCATGCATGGAAATGAACAGGGGGGGGGGGGCAAAGCAGAATTGAACGGGGGCAAACTGATGATGTGGGGAGTAGGCATGGCATGGCAAAGGCAGCAGGCAAAGACAGCCTGCAGAACAAGGCCGTTGCAGGCAAACAGCCGGCAGACGAACTGGCCGGCACAGGCCTTGAAGAAAACAGCTGCAGACGATCCGGCCGGTACAGGCCTCGCAGCAAAACAGCCAGCCTTTGAAGTTGGCCGGCATTTGCCTTTCAGTGGAGGTTGGTGGAGGGAGTGCGGTGGTGCTGCCCACTCAGAAGGAGGGCTCGGACCTACCTACTTGTTTCCATCCCACCTATCGCCTTTGCCTGTCACTGTCTATACCCACTCCCTTAATTTGTCAAACCCAATTTAGCCCCCCTTTTATTTTTTTGTTGTTTTATTTTCATCTTTCCCCACTATAATTCGTCCCCAAACCCCCTTTATCGTCCTTGTTCGGCGAACCTATCATCCCCGAGCCTACTCCCAACCCCGGCGTTCCCTTCCCTGAGGGGAATGAGGGAGAGCTAGCGTCCTGTGTCGAGGCCCAACTCAAGCCTCAGGATGGCCTCCCCAGACTTCAGCGATCTAACCCAAAGTGGGTCCAGCGGCCCACAACGAGAGCGAAGGGATGGATGGTGCGGAGGGGTACATCTCCTAATCTACCCTAACCATTATCTCTTCAACTACCCCAGGGCTTTCAACAAGCGCCTCTCGCTAAAGCTATTGGTTCTAAAAACCCAGATTCCCGTCGCCTGTGTTGGTGTCCTCTCAAATTTCGGGGCTCGCCCCCCAATTTTCTTCCCGTGCCCTCACACGGTCTCATGGCTGGGAAGCGTGGCTCCCTTGGCAGGCACGACCCTCTGCCAATTCTCCAACGATGGCACCCCCGGGCACTACACTGCCTCTGAGCCTACCAGCTCCCTAAACACCGGGGAGTGCCCTCTCTGGCGACTCCCCTGAAACGCTCACGTGGCAGGCTGGCTGCCCGGGCCCCTTTCCGAGGGTCACCCATGCCCACAACACTGCCCACGTGGCTAACGACGCCCCGGGCCCCCGCATCATGCGGGCGCACCCGTGCCTACTACGCTATCCCGGCCACTCATGGGCTCTTGGCCTACAACGGCCGACTCGCCTGGTGCCGGGGGTTCCCACTCAGCGATACTCACCTTTCGCAGCCACGCTCCCAGCCCGTCAACAGGGCTCCTGCACCCCTCCAAATGGGTATCGAGCCTACATTCACACCAACAGCAAAACGACCTCCATTTGCTAAATTTAACTAACCCAGCTAACTCACTCTACACTGACCCCGGGGTCCCTTGGGCGGGAGTCACTCCTCCCCCCAATCACTCATCGCACCATGCATTCCCCATTCGCTCCATACACACAGACCCGCTGGCCTCACTCACTCACCAAGCACATTTCCGCTCTTCAACACACACACCGCTGAACTCTGCCATCCTTCTGCTTCCTAAATCCCCAAACTAACTCGTGCTCCCACGCCATCCCTTACACTAATAGCACATTCCATTTAACACTACACAGCTAATCTACGTCCCCTCTACACATCCAAAGCCTGTCACTGTTCTCAAAAAATCTTTTCCCATCTCCCTTCCTAAATCTCAACTACAATCCTTCGACCTAATCCACTCCACGGACTCCATGAGGACTTACCCCTGTCCCATGAAGTCGGTTGAACTAAGCTAACCCTTCCCCCTGGCTAGTGTCATCCTGTGCCCGGGCAGGGGGGTCTTCCACCCCATGCCCTGGAATCCTGTTCACCCGAAAGCGAGGCTTGGGTTTTTTTTTTTGGTTTTTTTTCCAATTACGTGCAGCACCAGCGCGGCAACTCGCAACCTGCGCACTTTGCCCGTGATGTCATGGCAGCGGTTCGCGTCCCTCTTCTCTCTTGGACGGCACCATCCGGCAGGGATTCACCCTCCTGCCGGATTCCAACCACATGTGCCTTGACGCCACTCCGCGCATTAAAAAAAAAACCAAGCCTCACGCTTTGAGGGGTTCCCCACGCGAACACATGTGCTCTGCCCGGTGGAGCTTAACACACACGCCCGCGTGGAGAACCCATCCGGTCCAAATACGTCATCCTGCCTCACCTTTGTCCGTCCGCGGGATCGGCAAATCGACTGCGTGCGTTTCCGGACCGGGTTTCACTCCCGAAAGCGAGCACGTGGCGGCCTCGTGCGTTGCACAGCACGGACCGCACGCTCGCTGCTGGATGAACCCGGCGCGGTGCCCATTGAAACTACGGCCGCAACCCGGCTTTTGTCCCTCTGTCGCCGTTGTCTCCGTCGCACTCTCGCGCTCAAGCTCCATTCCATCACACTCACCCCGGGAGACGCGGCTGCGTGCTCCCGCATGCCAACCGTCATCTCCCTCACATACCGCTCTCTTACACACATTGTCCTCCTTACACTCGCACGCGGTGCCTCATCGACACACGGCTTGCTGGGAAGCACGCACCTCGGCACACTTGCCACCACAACACACACACGGGGCGCACTCACACCATGCACCACACACACCGGGACAACAACACTGGGGATTTGTGCCACCCCAAGGGTTTCCGGGCCTCTATACCCCCCAAGCTCGGCGTGCACCTGTCCACAGCACCCGTCCCCTCGAACTCGCTCGACACGACCGAACTCACCTGGTCGTGAGTAGCCTCAAGGGGGCATGCTCCCTCCCCTCGTTCCTGGAGGAGGCCATCCAGCTGCTTGCACCGGGTCACGAAACAGTCCGCCAGCTCCCCCTCATGGTCCTCCCCACCTCAATGTGTGTGTGTGTGTGTGTGTGTGTGTGTGTTCGTCCTTAACCTCGTCCAATTCACCCTCTATCTCCCTTGTCTCTATTATTTCTGTCTCTTCCCTTGTTATCTCCCTTGTCTCAACTATTATTTCTTTTCTTCTTTCCGTCGTCACCTCGTGTCTCGTCTCACACATTTCGGTCACCCCATTTAATTTTTCCCTCTCGGTCACCGTCACTTTTTCCGTCACCTTTACACTTCTCGCCCAACATGCCCCCCAAATTATTATGCCCTCACCCGCCTCCATTGCGGGCTCGACAACCGTTGCACTCCCTCCAAGCTCGTTCGCTCCCACACATGGCGTCGCCATTACGCACTCCGTTGTCCACACTTCACTGCACGCTATTGCCTTCATGTGCCCGCCTGCAGGCTTCGGCCTATTTGCTGCATCTCACCCCGCAGTTCTCTCATTTCTTCCTTCAAATTCGCCTTCTATCGTTTTTCATTTCATTTGTGTTTGTATCCATCTTCGCATTCATTGCCGCCAGCATGGCGCATAGCTGGGCCATGTCGGGCGCACTCGGCTGAGCCGATTCGGCAAGGATCGGGGGGTTTTGGCGGAAAGAGGGAGGGAAGTGTCATACACCGCGGCCGCCGCCGCAGCAATTTCGGGCTCTGGGTTCAGTTGAGGGGGAAACTGTTCCTGCACAATAAACATTTCCTGCTCAGGGCTTTCATCCTGGGCCATGGATTCCAACAGTTCTACATCCATTTCTATTACCCCCGGCTCCCGCTCGCCTTTAGACTCCATCTTATTTCTCGTAAGGGGTTAATTTTAATTGCTCGTAATTTGGAGGGAATCGGTGGTCGCTCCACTCACCCCAAACCGATTCCCGTGAATTTAGCTTGGAGGCGGGAGGGATTCAAATCCCACTCCCGGACACCAGTGTTGCGAGGAGGGGGATGGGTTCGTGTCCCACGAGCTGACACCAGTGTTGCGAATTCGCGCCCGCCAGCGTGCGGACGGCCGCGTCACTCGAATCGCGCACGTCGCCCACCGGAAGGACAATTCTGTCGTGACCCTCTCGGAACAACGCCAGGAGCTCGTCACGGGTGGGGATTTAACCCCACCACGACCGTGCCAATTGCCCACCCACGCAGGATGGGGTTGCTCGCCAAATTCGATCTAAGTACCTGCGCGGATGGTCGACCGGGCGATCATATCATGCCACAGGCCGACTCCGGACACAAACCGCTTAAGCGGTCCGTTCCGTGCTGCAGTGATAACCGAGCGGTGTTATCGTCGGCCTTGACGGTTCCGATTAAATACTGGGATGTTGCACCCACGACGAACCCCCTTTCCGTGATGCAACATGGAGGGTCAATAGAGAAAAGACAAAGCGAAACGGGCACAGTTCAAAAAGCAAGCATTTTATTCACACGCACACACAGACAAGCACGTAAGGCACGTATTTACAGCAATACACAATCAAAATGCACATCAAGCAATTAAAACAAAAGAAACGATGCAGAGCAACAACCGAATACGCATACACACGGCAACACTTAAACAGTTCTACTTTACGAGACACGGCTCCACAAGACCATACAAAAATCCCAAAGAAAAGAAAATGGTGACTTCCCTTTGGCTGGCGAGTCCCTCTCCCGCGACCGTCAGCGTGGACGCGCCCGGCATCCTTGTTGGTTTTTGTTTGTTCCTCCGCAGAGGTCGTAACCGCACGGAGCCTGTTGAATGGTGAGTGGCGAAGATGTGGTAGCGTAGATGGTGGAGGTGGTGTGGTTGCAGTGTGGTTGGCGCTGTGATGGGGATGGCGTGGTTGTTGAAATGTTGTGTGTTTGAAATAAAAGTTAGAAAAAGAAAAACGCCGAACTCAAAGGATCGCAGCTCGAATGGATCACATAAATTCCCTCTATACAACGGGTTTGGGCAAACTACACATGAAGTTAGAGATTTCTCACCTACGGGCCCTTTATGGTGTAATGCGAATTTCCACAGCCGTAACAATATATATACATATATATTATATATATATATATATATATATATATATATATATATATATATATATACATACATATATATATACATACATATATATATATATATATACATACATATATAAGCTGAAGTACCCAGTAATACCCGGGAAATTTGTCCTATTTTCCTCACGCTAGTTAGACTGAGGCATTAGTTGAATGGAGAAAATTAGGAAGGCTTCTTTAATTCCTCAGATTTATGGAAGGAAGGCTTTATGCTGCCGTAATCCTCAGAGAGGTCATAGTTGAAGGCGGCCTTGAGCCACTCAATGTTTGTAGCAGCAGTGGCAACTGTCCTTGATGCCTGACAACACCCAGACCGAGAAAGCTGGAACGTGAGTTTTGTGCTTCTCTCGCCCGGTGTGACGCTCTATTTGCAGTTAGGCAACGCTCTCTCTCTGCAGCCGACTGTTTGCCGAGCCCGTTCATGAGCAGATATATCAGCAGTAAGACTACTCTCTCCCTCTGCAGCCGACTCTGCTTGCCTGGCTTGTTCATGAGCAGATCTATCAGCAGTTAGCTGTTGCCGTGCGCGTGCAGTTCGAGAATTCAAATAACAGGAGAATCTGTATGTTTAAAAAGTCAACGAATACGAACATTTTGTATTTCAAAAAACCCAAGCGTTACGATTAATACGCCGGCGCACTATTCGAAAGGCATTTTTTTTTTTGAATGGGAATTTTATTATTATTTTTTTTTATATATATATTTTCATTTTTATGGAAAGCCACTTTGCGCATCCTGGAGCTGAATGTTAGGTCTATATGTGTGTAATGTTTCATCAAGATCGGATCACTGGTCGAGGAGCTTATTGGTTACAAACAAACAGACAGACAGAAGGACTACTATATATATATATATATATATATATATATATATATATATATATATATATATATATATATATATATATATATATATATATATATATATATATATATATATATATATATATATATATATATATATATATATATAGTTACGGCTGTGGAAATTCGCATTACACCATAAAGGGCCCGAAGGTGAGATATCTCTCAGTACATGTGTCGTTAGCCCAAACCCGTTGTATAGAGGGAATTTACGTGAACCATTCGGGCTGCGATCCTTTGAGTTAGGCGTTTTTCTTTTTCTATCTTTTATTTCAAACACACAACATTTCAACAACCACGCCATCCCCATCACAGTGCCAACCACACTGCAACCACGCCCCATCCACCATCTACGCGACCACATCTTCGCCACTCGCCATTCAACAGGCTCCATGCGGTTACGATCTCCGCGGAGGAACAAACAAAAACAAACAAGGATGCTCGGTGGGCTTTTCCCACCTGTTTTTCCCGTCTGACTTCCCCGCGCTTTGGAGTGGAGGAAGAGCGATGCAGGTCAAAGGTCAGAGGTCATGTAAAGGTGGGCCTCTTTTTGGGGGAATAATTCTCTGGCTCCAAGCCAAAAACTGACTCCCTCGGCCCCCGGACGGAGCGGGGTGGAGGGAAAGCGTGAGAGAACGCCTTTTTCAGGAACCCTCTCGAAGGAAGGTGGAGCCGAGAACGGGGTGGGGCGAAGGGCGGAGCCCCGGGCGATAAAAGACAGACACGGGCGGGCGCAACGAGCGCTTTTTCTTCCTCTTCGTCTTGGCTGGTGGTTCGGGTGGTTTTTGTGGAGAGTTGGTCTTCAGGAAGAGGTCCTGTGCCCGCGCCTTGGCGAGCGGCCCTGTCACGAAGGCACGGACAGGAGACGTGGCAGCGCCCGTTGCGAGGTGGAACTGTGTGTCCGGACGGGGAGTGCCGGAGAGGGTTCGCCGGCCGCGAGAGAGGTCGGGGCAACGCGCGACCATGCTGACGGTCGCGGGATAGGGACTCACCAGCCAAAGGGAAGTCACCATTTTCTTTTCTTTGGGGTTTTTGTATGGATCTTGTGGCGCCATGTCTCGTAAAGTAGAACTGTTTAAGTGTTGCCGCGTGTACGCGTATTCGGTTGTAACTCTGCATCGTTTCTTTTGTTTTAATTACTTTATGTGCATTTTGATTGTGTATGGCAGTAAAGACGTGCCTTATGTGCTTGTCTGTGTGTGCGTGTGAATAAAATGCTTGCTTGTTGAACTGTTTTCCCATTTCGCTTTGTCTTTTCTCTATTGACCCTCCATCTTGCTTCACGTAAAGGGTTCGGCGTGGGTGCAACGCCCGGTAAATAATAATCTGAACCGTCGAGGTCGATGATAACACCGCTCGGTTATCCCGATAGTACGGAACGGGCCGCCAAAGCGGCTCGTGTCCGGAGTCGACCTGCGGCGGGGTATGATCACACGGTTTACCATCCGCGTGGGTACTTAGGTAGGTCGAGTTTGGCGAACAACCCTATCCTACGCGGGTGGCTGATTGGCACGATTGTGGTGAGGTCGAAAGGCCCACCTGTGACTGGCTCCGGGCGATAGTTCCCGGAGGGTCACGACTGAATTGTCCGTCCGGTGGACGACGTGCCGCGATCCGAGTTATGTGGCCATCCGTACGCCGGCGGGCGCGAATTCGCGACACTGTTCTCAGGTCGTAGGATACAAACCCATCCCCCTCCTGGCAACACTGGTGTCCGGGAGTGGGATTCGAATCCCTCCCGCCTCCAAGCTAAATTCACGGGGAATCGGTTTAGGGGTGAGAGGAGCGACCCCCGATTCCCTCCAAATTACGAGCGATTTAAAATTAACCTCTTACGTGAAATAAGATGGAGTCTCAAGGCGAGCGGGAGCCGGGGGTAGTAGAAATGGATGTAGAACTGTTAGAATCCATGGCCCAGGATGAAAGCCCCGGGCAGGAAATGTTTGTTGTGCAGGAACACGAATACCCACAACTTAACCCAGAGCCCGAAATGGGTGCGGCGGCGGCCACGGTATATGACACCTCCCTCCCTCTTTCCGCCAAAACCCCCCCTATCCTTGCCGAATCGGCTCAGCCGAGTGCACTCGACATGGCCCAGCTATTCGCCATGCTGAAAAACGAGATGGATAGGAATGTACAACGAATGAAGGAAGAAATGAAAGAAATGCGGGGTGAGATGCAGCAAATGGGCCGAAGCCTGCAGGCGGGCATGAAGGCAATAACAGGGGAGCTCAAAATGGGGACGCCAAGTGTGGGATCGAACGAGCTGGGAGGGAGTGCAATGGTTGTCGGGCCGGCGGTGGAGGCGGGTGAGGGCTGGGTAATTCGGGGGACGTGTTGGATGAGACTTGTAAAGGTGACGGAGAGAGCAACAGTGACGGTGACCGAGAGGGAAAAACTAATTGGGGTGATGGAGACGTGCATGAGGGAGATAACAAGGGAAGAGACGGAAATAGCACAGACGCGGGAGATAGAGAGTGAATTGGACGGGGTTGAAGACGAGCACACACGCACACAGAGTTAGTGGAGGACAATGGGGGTGAGCTGGCGGACCGTGTAGGGACCCGGTGCGAGCAGCTGGATAGCCTCCTCCAGGAACGAGAGGAGGGAGTATGCTCCCTTGAAGCTGAGCACGACCAGTTGGGTTCGGTCGTGCTTTGCGAGGTCGAGGGGAGGAGTGCTGCGAATGAGTGCACGTGCAGCTTGGGGGGTGGAGAGGCCCCAGAACCCCTGGTGGTAGGGCGAGTCTCCAGCGTGAGTGTCCCGGTGTGTGTGGTTACGAGTGTTGTCCCGGTGTGTGTGGTGCAAGTTGTGAGTGCGGCCCCGTGTGCGAGTGGTGTGGTGGCAAGTGTGCCGAAGTGTGGCAAGTGTCCCGGCACGCCATGTGTGGATGAGGCACCATGTGTGGAAGGAGCCACGGGTGCGGGTGAACGGCCGTGTGTGAATGGAACCACGTGTGCAAGGGCAATGGCATGCTTGAATGAGCGGCCGAGTGTGAGAGAGACTGTGTGTGTGAGAGAGCGGTATGTAAGGGAGATGACGGTCGGCATGTGGGAGCACGCAGCTGAGTCTCCCGGTGTGAATGTGAGTTTGATGGAGTGGAGTGTGAGCGTCGTAACACGCATGTGTGCGTGGATTGAATGGCGACGGAGACGGCAACAGAGAGACAAAGGCCGAATAGCGGCCGTAGCTGTAACGGTGACCGCGCCGGGCTCACCCAGTAGCGAGCGCGCGGTCCGTGCTGTGCAAAGCACGAGGCCGCCACGTGCTCGCTTGCGGGAGTGAAGCCCGGTCCGGAAACGCCAGCGGTGGATTTGCCGATCCCGCGGACGGACAAAGTTTAGGCAGGATTTCGGATTCAGACCGGACGGGTTCTCCACGCGGGCGTGTGTGTTAAGCTCCGACGGGCAGAGCACATGTGTTCGCGTGGCGAACCCCTCGAAGCGTGAGGCTTGGTTTTTTTAATGTGCGGAGTGGCGTCATGGCACATGTGGTTGGAATCCGGCAGGAGGGTGAATCCCTGCCGGATGGTGCCCTCCAAGAGGGACGAGGGACGCGAACCGCTGCCATGACGTCACGGGCAAAGTGCGCAGGTTGCGAGTTGCCGCGCTGGTGCTGCGCGTAATTGGAAGAAAAAAAAAACCAAGCCTCGCTTTCGGGTGAACAGGATTCCCGGGCATGGGGTGGAAGACCCCCTGCCTGGGCACAGGATGGAACTAGTTAGGGGGAAGGGTTAGCTTAGCTAGACCGGCTCCATGGGGCAGGGGTAAGTCCTCATGGAGCCCGTGGAATGGATTAGTTAGAGGGATTTTTAGTCAGATCTGGGATGGAGAAGGGTTTATTTGGAGACATGGACAGACAGTGAATGTGTAGTGGGGACGTCGTGCTCAATGGAACGTGCTATAGTTTAAGGGACGACGTGGGAGCACGAGGTAGTTACGGGAGGTAGTTAGAAGGATGGCAGAGTTCAGCGGTGTGTGTGTTGAAGAGTTGGTGATTTGAGTGGAAACATGTGCTTGTTGAGTGAGTGAGGCCAGCGGGTCTGAGTGAATGAAGCGAATGTGGAATGCATGGTGCGATGAGTGATTGGGGAGAGGAGTGACTCCCGCCCAAGGGACCCCGGGGTCAGTGTAGAGTGAGTTAGCTGGGTTAGTCAAATTGACAAAATGGAGGTCCTTTTGTTGTTGGTGGGAAAGTAGGCTCGAAACTCGTTTGGAGGGGTGCAGGAGCCCTGTTGAAGGGCTGGGAGCGTGGCTGCGAAAGGTGAGTATCCCTGAGTGGGTACTCCCGGCACCGGCCTAGTCGGTCGTGGTCGGCCAAGGGCCCATGGGGGGCCGGGATAGCGTAGTGGGCACGGGTGTGCCCGCATGATGCCGGGGCCCGGGGCGCTGTTAGCCGCTTGGGCAGTGTTATGGGCACGGGTGACCCTCGGAAAGGGGCCTGGGAAGCCAGCCTGCCACGTGAGCGTTGCAGGGGAGTTACAATGGAGGGCACTCCCCGGTGTTAGGGAGCTGGTAGGCTCGGAGGCAGTGTAGTGCCCGGGGGTGCCATTGTTCGAGAATCGGCAGAGGGTCGTGCCTCCCAAGGGAGCCACGCGTCCCAGCCGTGAGACCGTGTGAGGGCACGGGAAGAAAATTGGGAGAGCTAGGCCCAAAATTGAGAGGACACCAACACAGACGACGGGAATCTGGGTTGTTAGAACCAATAGATTAAGCGAGAGGCGCTTGTTGAAAGCCCCGGGGTAGTTTAAAGGTTAATGGTTAGGGTACGTTAGGAAGTGTACCCCTCCGCACCATCCTTCCCTTCGCTCTCGTTGTGGGCCGCTGGACCCACTTTGGGCTAGATCGCTGAAGTCTAGGGAGGCCATCTTGAGGCTTAGATTGGGCCTCGACACAGGACGCTAGCTCTCCCTAATTCCCCTCCAGGAAGGGAATGTAGGGGTTGGGAGTAGGCTAGGAGACGATAGGTTAGCCGAACAAGGACGATAAAGGCGGTTAGGGGACGATTTATAGTGGGGAAGTAAAAATAAAAACAACAACAAAATAAGTTGGGGCAAAATTGGGTTGTACAAATTAAGGGAGTGGGTATGGACAGTGACAGGCAAAGGCGATAGGTTGGCAGGGAGACCGTAGGGTAGGTCCGAGCCCGCCTTCCGAGTGGCCAGCACCACCGCATTCTCTCCACCAACCTCCACTGAAAGGCAAAGGCCGGCCCACTTCATCGGCTGGCTGTGATTTGCTACGAGGCCTGTACCGGCCGGATCGTCAGCAGCTGTGTTACTGCAAGGCCTGTGCTGGCCGGATCGTCTGCTGGTGTTTTGCTTCAAGGCCTGTTTGCTACAGTGGCCCTGCTTTGCCATGCCATGCCTACTGCCCTCGTCATTTTGCCCCGTTCTGTTTTGATTTCCCCCCCCCCCCTTGTTCATTGCCCTGTGTGCCAGGATCATCAAGCAACAGTTTGCACGCTGCAAGAACTGTCCTGTTGGCAGCTACAACACGGGCCTGCAGTGGCGGCCCGTGCGCCGGTTGACTTTTGTTTTGCTTCCTGCAGAGTCCATAGATCCTGAGCCATGGTTTCGTGTAAAATTTGTAAGTTAAGATTAAGATGTACTGGAAATAAGAGTGCGCCCCCGGTATGTATGTCTTAGCGCCGGCAATTTTATTTAAGTCGTCCGTATGAGTGGGTTTGTTGAGTTAGTTACTCAGCCCGTAGGTTATTTATTTTGGGGACACGAATACCATGAATGTCGCACTCAGGGATCCGAAGGTAAAACGTACTCAGGGAGAACTACACATGATGGCACACGAGAATTTGACGACTCGGGACGAGTCTGTGAAAAGGGGAGGGGGTAGTGTTACGGATGTGGAAATTCGCATTACACCATAAAGGGCCCGTAGGTGAGATATCTCTAAGTACATGTGTAGTTAGCCCAAACCCGTTGTAGAGAGGGAATTTATGTGATCCATTCGGGCTGCGATCCTTTGAGTTAGGCGTTTTTCTTTTTCTATCTTTTATTTCAAACACACAACATTGCAACAACCATGCCATCCCCATCACAGCGCCAACCACACTGCAACCATGCCACCTCCACCATCTATGCTACCACATCTCCGCCACTTGCCATTCAACAGGCTCCGTGCGGTTACGATCTCCGCGGAGGAACAAACAAAAACCAACAAGGATGCTCGGTGGGCTTTTCCCACCTGTTTTTCCCGTCTGACTTCCCCACGCTTTGGAGTGGAGGAAGAGCGATGCAGGTCAAAGGTCACAGGTCATGTAAAGGTGGGGCCTCTTTTTGGGGGAATAATTTTCTGGCTCCGAGCCAAAAACTGACTCCTTCGGCGCCCGGACGGAGCAGGGTGGAGGGAAAGCATGAGGGAACGCCTTTTTCAGGAACCCTCTCGAAGGAAGGTGGAGCCGAGAACGGGGCGGGGTGAAAGGCAGAGCCCCGGGCGATAAAAGACGGACACGGGCGGGCGCAACGAGCACTTTTTCTTCCTCTTCGTCTTGGCTGGTGGTTCGGTTGGTTATTGTGGAGAGTTGGTCTTCAGGAAGAGGTCCTGTGCCCACACCTTGGCGAGCGGCCCTGTCATGAAGGCACGGACGGGAGACACGGCAGGGCCGTTGCGAGGTGGACCTGTGCGTCCGGACGGGGAGTGCCGGAGAGGGTTCGCCGGCCGCGAGAGAGGTTGGGGCCGGGCGCGACCACGCTGACGGTTGCGGGAGAGGGACTCACCAGCAAAAGGGAAGTCACCATTTTCTTTTCGGGGTTTTTGTATGGATCTTGTGGCGCTGTGTCTCGTAAAGTCGAACTGTTTAAGTGTTGCCGTGTGAACGCGTATTCGGTTGTAGCTCTGCATCGTTTCTTTTGTTTTAATTGCTTTATGTGCATTTTGATTGTGTATGGCTGTAAATACGTGCCTTACGTGCGTGTGAATAAAATGCTTGCTTGTTGAACTGTTTTCCCGTTTCGCTTTGTCTTTTCTCTATTGACCCTCCATCTTGCTTCACGTAAAGGGTTCGTAGTGGGTGCAACGCCCGGTAAATAATCTGAACCGTCGAGGTCGACGATAACACCACTCGGTTATCCAGATAGTACGGAACGGGCCGCCCAAGCGGCTCGTGTCCGGAGTCGACCTGCGGCGAGGTACACTCGCTCGGTTTACCATCCGCATGGGTACTTCGGTAGGTCGAGTTTGGCAAACAACCCTATCCTACGCGGGTGGCTGATTGGCACGATTGTGGTGAGGTCGAAAGGCCCACCCGTGACTGGCTCCGGGCGATAGTTCCCGGAGGGTCACGACTGAATTGTCCGTCCGGTGAGCGACGTGCCGCGATCCGAGTTACCTGGCCGTCCGCACGCCGGCGGGCGCAAATTCGCGACAATATATATATATATATATATATATATATATATACATATATTTATATATATATATATATATATAAATAAACATATATATACATATATATATAAATAAACATATATATATAAATAAACATATATATATATATATATATATATATATATATATATATATATATATATATATATATATATATATATATATATATATATATATATATTGGGCCTTTAGGGGGCTGGCAAGGGTTGCCCCCCAAAAATATTTATTTTCTCTCTTCGCAGAAACTACACATTCCATTCTGGTGAAACTTGACCACAGCCGACATCACCCATGATGTACTAATGATTGTTCATGACATTCAAAATATAAATTAAAAAAATTGGGTCCAAGAGAGTATAAGGAGGGTTCTTCACCCAAAATATGTATCTCCTTCCTTCTCCAACACTGCACACATATTTTTGATGAAACGACCACAACCTTCATCACCCATGATGTACCAAAGTTTGTTCACACCAATTACAAATAATAAATAAATAAAAATTGAGCTCTATGAGGGTTACCTCCCAAAATATGTATTTTCTTTCATCTCCAAAACTACACACAATTTAGATGAAACTTGACGACAACCATCTTCACCTGTGATGTACCAAAGTTAGGCCACACCATTAAAAAAAAATTGAGGTTGGGGGGGGGGGGGTGGGTTGCTCCCCCAAACTAAGTATTTACTTTCTTCTCAGAAATTAAAAACACAATTCTGATTAAACTTGACTACCACCGTGATGTACCATAACCCATGATGTACCAAAGATTGCTCATGACATAAAAAATATATAAATAAAAATAAGAAGAAGAAGTATCGGGATCGAAGAGGGGGGGGGGTTGCTCCCCAAAATATGTTCTTGCATTCTTTTCTGAAACTTGACCACAACTTTCATCACCTAAGAAGTAGCAAAGTTTGTTCATGCAATCAAAATAATAATAATTAAAAAAACAATATCAATAATAATTTCATTCCTGTTACTCAAATTATAACTGGTACAATTTTGGGGCTCTTTAACTTCCAAGAAGTGTGTGTGTGTTTGTGTGTTTGTGTGTTTGTGTGTTTGTGTGTTTGTGTGTTTGTGTGTTTGTGTGTTTGTGTGTTTGTGTGTTTGTGTGTGTGTGTGTGTGTGTGTGTGTTTGTGTGTTTGTGTGTGTGTGTGTGTGTGTGTGTGTGTGTGTGTGTGTGTGTGTGTGTGTGTGTGTGTGTGTGTGCAAATTATGCTTTCACATCCCAAAAACTTGCCCCAAAGCCTCAACATTTGACCTGCTTTATTCATTTTGTAATTTTTTTTTTCATTTTCAGTTCATGGAGTGCACTGTCAATTTATTTCTTACACAAATCAGATCAACACCCTCAAACTTGATGTCTTGGTGGTGAAATTGTTCTCAAAACATCATGAAGTAAAATTGAGTGTGATAAACTGATATCAAAAGTAATTATGTGAATTTGAAATTAGCCTGTTTTCTCATTTTAAAGACAATGGCCTTATTCTTCGAATTGATCGTCACATATGGGTGCATTGTACTTGTCATCCAAGGAAAATGGAAGAGAACAGTGTATTTCACCCTTAAAAGTTACTATGTAGTTAGTTTCTTGCATGAAAAAAAGAAGAGGGAGGGAGGAGTGGTGAAAACACTCAAACTATCAAGTAAATGGGTTGGGTTCAGAAGAGTTAATGGGAGGAAGAAAGATCATGGTTCAGAATGGGGGATGACATGATGTCATGCTCCACTGGCTGCTTGAAGCCATGGAGGGAAGATTGGGAAAGAACGGCCTCTGGAAGGATCTTTCATAAATGAGAGAAATGAGAAACAAAGGAGTTGAGATGTGCAACCAGCTTGGACTGTGGAAATTTAACCCAGAGCAGGTGGCTGGAAGAATATGTGCATCCAGGAGTTGCTTGGGAGGGTCGGAAGACTGAAAGAGCAGAGTGAGCAATATCGGAGCAGTTGTTGTTTAAAAGAAAAACAAAAATAAAAACAAACTACTGATGTGAAAGCCACAGACCTTGTGCTTCGGTCACATCAGGGAAGATTCCAATAATATTGAGAGCTTTATATTCCACAGAATCCAAAATAAAACAAATGTGTTGTTGGGGCACCAGCTGATAGGGAAGAACGGCACTCCATTGAGCTATGGACAAAGGCCGCGTAGACTGAGTAGCTCTGATATTTTCAAAGAAAGAGTTGGATCGACGGAAGATGCCCAGTTTGCGGTTGCATGGAAAAGCCACGTGGCTTTGCCTCCCATGGAGAGGGAGGGTTTGGGGAGTTCTCATTAATTGCCTTGCTAACTGAGGAAGACAAAAAAATAAAAAGATTTCACAAGATGGCAAGAATTGAGATTGCATCATTTTCCCCCAGTCACCGACTGCGTTTGGCTGAAGTCAGGTTTGATGTTGTCTAGTGTCTATCTGTCTATCTGCATGCAAACTGTTTTGTGCTTCCCTCTCCCGTCCCTCTTGTTTCCTGCTCCCCTTGTTATATGATCTGTGTGTTAGCTCTTATACGAGCCTTGATATTGTATTTTTTTAAGTCTTATCGACATTTTAAAAACATTACACAACCCACCTGGGACACATCGATGGTGTCTTGTTCAAAGTCGAAAAATGGACCCTGGATTGACATTCCTGACTTTGACAGACATCATGGTTGCAGTGCAGACACTTGGTGTTCGTTTTTGTTCACTTAAAGTGCTGATGTGGTCACCAACACACACATGATATCAGGCCCATGAGATCTGCATTTGACATACTCATGCCTGGTGAAAAACGGCTACGAAGAAGAAGAAAAAGAAGAAAAAGAAGAAAAAGAAGAAAAAGAAGAAAAAGAAGAAAAAGAAGAAAAAGAAGAAAAAGAAGAAGCTTATTGTAAACATAGGTTTAAAATTGAAAACGAAGTGTAAATATTCATTCTGCATATTTTAAAACACAGAACTGAATTTCTAGAAAATCATTTTAAGGCATTTTTGTTACAAAGTAAGAAAAATTACAAGACCTTATCATTATCTCAGTTTTGTGTGTGACTTTAATAGACGAGACTGTCCTTTGTTGGGGAAGGGGTGAAGGATAGGCCTGTTTATACCCTGCAAACATGAAGAAATTTTATTTTATACGAGAAAATACAACCTGTCGCCTCACTGACAGCAATACGGGGGGGGGTGGGGGGGGGGGGGGGAGGAAGGGGAGGGGTGAGGTGAAAGGCAGGAGGGAGGGGAAAGAGAGAGTGAGAGGAGGGAGGGAAAAGGCGAAGGGGAGGGGGAAGAGTTTGGAGGTGGAGAAAGAGGCAGGCACAGGGGGTATCTGGCGAGGGGTGGGGGTGTATAACAATTGCTATGTTGCCGGATTATGCGGATAAAATTTATTGTGCATTAGTTGGGGGTGGTGAGGGGGGGGTGAAAGTTTCTTATTTTGAAGAGTATTTTTTTTTGTCAATTTTTCTGAGATTTTTGTCAACTGGAAAGGGTCTAACATGTGAATATACAAGATTTTCAGGGATGATGAATTGGAGATTAGTATTCTTCAATTCCTTCATATGTTCTGTTGAGTCATGTTAATGATATGCTGTCTTTATCACTGCTGAGACTAGCTTTACTGTTTAAAGGAAACCTTGTGGAGATACTAAATTGGTGTCATTTATTCTGCTGACTTGTGTACACAATAACGTTTTACCCCTCAACTTGTATCTTATTATGGGCATGTTAAAGGTCATGATTCTATATCTTTTCAACTATCAACATAGTGGTTGTAAAGATGCAGAATGTGAAATAAAGTACTGCTTCCATTTAAGCATGTCGAAAAATAATAATAATAATAATAATAATAATAATAATAATAATAATAATAATGAATCCCTCCCCCCCAAAACATTCCCGACTCCCATTTCATTGAGCAGAATATTACCGCAAACCCAACATTTTGTTTTTTGGGGGTCTCATCAAGTTCGACCATTGTGCGACAGGTTAGTTTTTCCATACCAATGCTTGTTGTGATAGCAATATTCATAAAAGTACGAGAGGAACCATTGCACCAGAAAATATGCAACTCAACTGGCTGACAAGCGAGGGTGCAATACTACCATCTGAAGAATAATGGCTGACCCCCTCAAAGTCACAATTCCCACTGCAAAAGGATGATAAACAGGCAACCTGCACATTAACGAGTCACATTTTAGGCTTTTAAGCCATCAGAGCAAAGGCTGTTGAAGTATCTGGTTGAAATCTGCACAGCATTCTGATAATCCCAAAAATCTTTTATTTCTCTACTGGACCTGAAATGAGTCACCATTTAGGCTTTCAAGCGCTGGGACCAAATGCTGTCGAAGTGTATGGTTGCGTAATGGTCATATGAAATGCACTTTGTGGCCAAATATACACCTTCAAAACAATTGCATATTTGTGGTTGAGTCGACAAGGAATAACTCATTATCGAGTCATGATTTCATAACGAAAGGGCAAGAAGGTGCTCCAAGCCGCAAGATGACAGTAGCAAAACAGGAACTCACCGCACTGAAATCTAGCAGGTCGTGGAGCTCGCGATCAGTGCAGAATGGTGGTATACGCTGCCCAGAACCACTCATCATTTGCCTGTGCTCCACTCAACAGCAGTCAGGACGTTAGAACCCACAGCCCAGCAAAGGGCATTTATTGATGAGTTTGAGACGAGCTTCAAAAGCTCCAGGTAATTCAAAATGATGATTCCGGGCTGAAGAACGGGTGACAACAAACAACATTGGCCTCGGGTTAAAAATTGTGCAGTGAAACATCAATGCATAAGCAGTTATGTATATTAAAGCATGCTGTTTATTTTTTGAAAGACAGCTCGTATTTTTCTTCCTTTTGCCATGTGCCATAATATGGGGAAGCTCAAAGCATGCAAGATTGGCCCAAGCCTTTCATGAACTAGCTGGCTGGGCCTGGCATTTAACTGGAGCTGACTTGAGCACTAGTTTGGAATTTAGCAGATGTGTAATCATTCACCAATTTGTCATCATAATCAGGGTTATTTTTAAAATTAATGATACATTGCAACAATCAGACAAATAACTTGCTTGATAAATATAACAAATCATGGTAACTAAACATAATCTTTGACGTATAATGTAGCAAGGGTTTGTATGTGTGCTATCGACCCATTGGATGGACAGCTGGCCTGACACCATCCAGTTATAACCTGAAAAGAAAAAAAAAAACATACATCCGCCAATTTGGTAAGCCCAAGACATCTTTGGAAGTGATATGTTGACAATCGACATGCCCTCCTAAGTTTTTCATTCGGTGTGAAACAACCGAAGCAACTGTTGAAAGGATCATCAAATATCGAAAGGTTGGAGCCAAAAGAAGTCATGGGCCTTGCGAATGTGACAGTGACAGTGACAGTTTGCATAAACTTCAGGTTTCATTCAAGCCTCTGGTGTTTTTACTTCATGTCCGTAACCCGGGTGATTTTTATTTTGGGAGCAATTGAGGCAGCGGTCTGTTGCTTATGCACCGCCCAAATAAAGGGACATGTCAGAAGAACGTATTGCACAATTGGGACAAGATCACCTGCAGAGCAGGTACTCTGCAAGTAATAATAATCATAATAATAACTCGAGAGTTCATAGAACACGATACCCCACGCAGTGTTCAAGTTTATACCTCAGTTTTAATAAAACAAGCCGGTAGGCGACGAGGGATGCGCTAGGATTGAAGCGCTGGATATGATGCTTTTCATTCTGACCGATCCACCGACGAAGATTCACTGCCAAGACGTATTGGTTCACATACAATTGTCCCTCTGCCTGGCAAGATTTTTCCGATTGCGTATTTTGCCAACTGGCACTCCTCATAAAAAATGATGGTAAATAGACACCCTATTTTTGAAGGACTACCATTTGAAAAATAATCGGTTTGCTGGTTTGTGCTGTGGAGCCTCGCGTTGCAGACACACACACACACACACACACACACACACACACACACACACACACACACACACACACACACACACACACACACACACACACACACACACACACACACACACACACACACACACACACACACACACACACACACACCCTGATAAACTTCTCTCAATGCTCTTGTTTGACCACACCTCCTGAGCCACACAATATTTTTCATAAGCCAAGCCCACTTCCCATAAGCCACGCCCACTTTCCAACGCCACTCCCACTTTAAATAATAAATTATTGGAGGTGGTGTGTGGGTCGTGGAATCGTTTTTGGTAAATAAATAAATAATTGAAGGTGGTGTGTGGGTGGGGAATCGTTTTCGGTAAATAAATAAATAATTGGAGGTGGTGTGTGGGTGGGGAATTGTTTTCGGTAAATAAATAAATAATTGGAGGTGGTGTGTGGGTCATGGAATCGTTTTCGGTAAATAAATAATTGAAGGTTGTGTGTGGGTCGTGGAATTGTTTATGGTAAATAAGTAAATAATTAAAGGTGGTGTGTGGATCGTGGAATCGTTTACGGTAAATAAATAAATAATTGGAGGGAGTGTGTCAGTCGTGGAATCGTTTTCGGGAAATAAATAAATAATTAAAGGTGGTGTGTGGGTCGTGGAATCGTTTACGGTAAATAAATAAATAAGGTGGTGTGTGGGTGGGGAATCGTTTTCAGTAAATAAATAAATAAATAGGTGGTGTGTGGGTCGTGGAATCGTTTTCGGTAAATAAATAAATAATTTGAGGTGGTGTGTGGGTGGGGAATCGTTTTCGGTAAATAAATAAATAATTGGAGGGAGTGTGTCGGTCGTGGAATCGTTTTCGGGAAACAAATAAATAATTAAAGGTGGTGTGTGGGTCGTGGAATAGTTTATGGTAAATAAATAAATAAATAAATAAGGTGGTGTGTGGGTGGGGAATCGTTTTCGGTAAATAAATAATTAAAGGCGGTGTGTGGGTCATGGAATCGTTTATGGTAAATAAATAAATAAATAAGGTGGTGTGTGGGTTGTGGAATCGTTTACAGTAAATAAATAAATAATTGGAGGAGGTGTGTGGGTCGTGGAATCATTTTCGGTCAATAAATAAATAATTAAAGGTGGTGTGTGGATCGTGGAATCGTTTTCGGTAAACAAATAAATAACTAGAGGAGGAGCACTCGGGAGAGTGCAAAACCTCCGCCGCCAATACTGCTGGGTCACTCAAGTGAACCTTATATCTTATTCATTAAATATGATGTCAACAGTGCTGACAGAGTTATAGTTCTTTTCTTCAACATTTTCTTTGGGAGTGGGGGGGGGGGGGCGTTGGAAATCACCTAAAGCATGTAGAAATGCAAAAAAAAAAGAAATCGAAATTTTGTTGAAAAAAAAGTTGCAAAAATTTTTTTTTTCTCTAACAATGTTTTTTTTGGGGGGGGGCAAGTCCAAAATTTAATGGCATGATCCTTGGTCCATACCTAACCCCCACCCCCACCAAGTTTCGTCGAAATCCGTCGAGGAGTTTTTCCGTAATACTGTTCACAAACAAACAAACAAATAGAAAGGGGTGAAAACAGTAACCTCCATCCATCTTCGAAGATGGCGGAGGTTCATGAAAGGTGGTGTGTGGGTGGGGAATCGTTTTTGGTAAATAAATAAATAATTAAAGGTGGTGTGTGGGTCATGGAATCGTTTTCGGTAAATAAATAAATAATTGGAGGGTGTGTGGATGGGGAATCGTTTTCGGTAAATAAATAAATTATCGGTTTGCTGTTTTGTGCTGTGGAGCCTCGCGTTGCAGACACACACACACACACACACACACACACACACACACACACACACACACACACACACACACACACACACACACACACACACACACACACACACACACACACACACACAAACGGAAAACCTGATAAACTTCTCTCGACGCTCTTGTTTGACCACACCTCCTGAGCCACACAATATTTTTCATAAGCCAAGCCCACTTCCCATAAGCCACACCCACTTTCCGACACCACTCCCACTTTTCATCAACCATATCCACTTTCCCTAAGCTCCTCATAAAAAATGACGGTGAATAGACACCCGATTTTTGAAGGACTACCATTTGAAAAATAAAGCCTCAATCAAAAATCGGCTCGAGTAAAATTTTCTAAATATCTCCAAGTGTTCAATTCCGAAGTCTCGCTTCTCTACATTCAAAACTGAAGGACAAGTATTGAAAATACTGTACGCGGTTTTTCGGCCACTGCACAGCAACGGGTGGTTGCTCGGCAACAAAATTCAAACGCGCACATTCCCAACAAATACTGCACAGGTTTGCAAAGTTTCATCGAAATCGGTTTGCTGGTTTGTGCTGTGGAGCCTCGCGTTGCAGACACACACACACAGACAGACAGACAGAAAACCCAACAATAAGGGATATCTAGCATATATAGCGAATCCAATTATGATTTTAAATGTATTTTTTTTAATCTGGAAGTCTATTGCTACTGATGCAGTCTTTCTTATCCCACCCTTATACACTGGAACAAGATGATGTTGAGTCACAGTTTAGGAGATGGAGGCTGTATTGGTCACCATAGAATGCAGCATCAATCAGCATTGTACATAGCCATACCAACAGCCTCTTCTTCACTGCGATACTACTGCACCCTCTATAATATGACACACCCACTTCCCAGGGGTTGTGCTTGACTGACCTTGTTACGTACACCACCCCTTAGAACATGTCCAAGTACTACAAAACTGGAGGTCCTTGGAAGTATTACGAAGGTGCTTTATATTCTAGTGTTCAAATATGTAATAAAATATAAATGAAGGTTTAAAGGTGTATAAATAAATTCCAGGTTTTACTACCGTTTTACGCAATGTCCATAACATCACCCCACAACTTTTTGTTTCTTTACAAGAGTGACGCTCATGGAAGAGCAAGGCAGAACTGACAGCGGAACAAGCATAGAGGGAATAAAAGAACAAGAAAAGTGGATGGGAAGGAGGGAAGGAAAGTTAATCTGGCAAGCAATATGGTTGCGTTTGGAAAGGTTAATGGAGGTAAGAAAGATCATGGATCAAAATTTGGGAGGACAAGAGATGATGGTGCACTGTTTGCTTGAAGTGCTGGAGGAAAAAGTGAGAACAGCCTCTAGAAAGTATTTAATAGAGGCGAGAAATGAGGAATTAAAAAAAAATATATATTGAGGTGCGCCGCAAGCCTGGATTTGGAAGTTTAACCAGGAGGGGTTTTCTGGAAGATCACATGCATCCTGGAGTAGAAAGAGAGGGTCAGAGAACTGAGAGAGCAGAAGGAGCATTATTGAAGAATATATGGTAGAAAACAGAGACCACCGACCTGCCTCCGATGTGAGAGCAACAGACTCTGTGCTCCAGCCTCGTCATGGGAGATTCCATCATTTTGAGAGCTTTATGTTCAACATAATTGAGGAGAGACAGATGTGATGCTGCGGCACTATCACATAGGGGACAGCAGAACTCCATTGACCTGTGGATAAAGGCTTTAAAGATATTTTCCAAGAAAATACTTGGATCAATGGAAGATGCCAAATGTGCAGCAGCTTTGGAGGCTTGCTTTGCTCTGTGGTTGGCCGAGAAATGTCAAGGTTGATGGTGAGGCATAGATGTTCAAAAGACTATACCTCTTCCAATGGATGACCAATAGTGGAGCAACTTAGCATAACAATTGTGCATTTTGTGAGGAAAGCACCAAATTTGGCACACCAGTAGCCTATCATATTATGAACAGATTTGGATATTGGGCCATCTCAAAATTTTTGATGGCAGTGGAAAATGGCTGCCACAGCCATCAGCGGCTGAATTTGAGATGGCCCAATATCCAAATCTGTTCATAATATGTTCGGCTACTAGTGTGCCAAATTTGGTGCTTTTCTCACAAAATGCACAATTGTTATGCTATATTTAGCTAAGTTGCCCCACTAGTGGGGCAACTTAGCATAACAGAGATTTTCTGTGAGTAAACACAACTCGGAGCGAACTCACATCTTACATCCTACCGACAGGCGCCACAATCCTACTGAAAGGTGGCCATACAGCTACGGTCAGAGTCTATAGAAAGGATCATCATGTTAACAGCCATGGTGTTCCATACAACCCATGGCTGTTCTAAAAGTATCATGCTCATATCAACGTCGAGTACTGTGCCTCTATTAAGGCCATCAAATACCTTTACAAGTACATTTTTAAAGGTCCTGACCAAGCCACAGTGACATTTGAAAGAGAGAAAAATCACGTTCGACTTGGCGAAATGCCAGCAAAATTTGGCAGCGGCATGTTAGACTACCTGGTCCGAGACTGCAGACGATGGGCAGGGTAAACATAGTTCACCCATGCCATGGTGAAGTCTTTTACCTTCACCTCCTGCTGCATCACAAGACCAGTCCCAACAACTACCTAGATCTATGGATGATCAATGGACAGGTGTTTGAAACATTCAAACAAGCCTGCCAACATTTGAATCTCCTCGAAGATGACGAGTGGATGCAGTGTCTGGCCGACGCTGCAGAGACCAACATGCCATCAACCCTCAGACACCTGTTTGTCACTGTATTGCTCTTCTTGCCAATCCATTGAACCTCTTTCGGACCAACCTGCTGGCTCTTTCAGAAGACTTCCACTTCCGCCGAAGACAACAAGGCTTGAATGCTGAGGAATTGGAATCTGCATCTGAAAATGACGTTCTCTGCAATCTTGATTATCGCTTGATGCAGCCTGAAAGCAAAACAGTCAAGTGTCACCTTCCAGCTTCAGATCATCATCACCGCTATCAACTTGACAAGGCTGAGGAAGAATCAGAGCCCAGAGGAAACGTATTCTTCAGGGAACATATTAACCTCCTTAATGCTGAACAGGTAGTCATCTTCAACAAAATCAGAGAGCATATTGACAGTCGAGAAGGGTGTATCTTCTTCCTGGATGCACCTGGTGCCACCGGCAAGACTTTCCTCCTCAATATAATTCGAGCATACGTCCATATTCAAAACCGCAATGCAGTTGCCACGGCATCTTCTAGAATTGCTTTTTTACTTTTGCGACTCGGCCACACTGCCCATTCACGTTTCAAACGACACATCCCACCGGAACATACCTCAACTTGCAACCTCATGCCACGAGACAAAACCAGACTATTTCGCAAGGCTGCAGACCTTCTGCTGTGGGACGAAGCACCCATGAGCCACTTCATGAGAAATGAAGAGGATGGTGATGATGAACCTTTTGAACCCGACACTCAAGAATCACACCTTCTGAACCAGGGAGACTTAAATGATCTTGTAAGAGATCTCTCGCTGTCAAAGGCGAAGGCAGAGCTGCTTGGATCAAGGCTGCAGCAGTGGAATCTACTTGAACCTAACACCAAGATATCCTTGTTCAGAGCACGTCACAGAGACATGGCTGAGTTCTTTGAGATGGAAGACACGATGACATTCTGCAGTGACATCAACGGTCTGTTGAAAGAACTTGGGTGTGATCACGATCCTGCAGACTGGCGCCTCTTCATCGACTCGGGGAAGAACAGCTTGAAGGCTGTTTTGCTCCACAATGGCAACGAGAAACCATCAGTCCCACTGGCTCACGCGTTCGGCATGACAGAGACCTATGAGACTATGCGGCAGCTGCTTGATTCCATCAAGTACAATGACTTCAACTGGCACATCTGCGGAGACTTGAAAGTGGTGGCGCTGTTGTTAGGGCTGCAGTCAGGCTACACGAAATACATGTGCTTCCTTTGTCTCTGGGATAGCAGAGACGACAAGAATCACTGGACGAAGAAAGATTGGGAAGAGTGAAAAGAGCATGTACCTGGTCGACACAACGTGAAGCATGTCGCCCTTGTCGACCCAGCCAAGGTTTTCCTTCCACCACTCCACATAAAGCTCGGCTTGATGAAAAGTTTTGTACGGGCAATGGATCTGAATGGGCGTGGGTTTTTATACCTCAAGGAAAAGTTTGGCAACACCTTGTCGGAGGCCAAGATCAAGGCTGGTGTCTTTGTTGGACCGCAAATCCGACAGATTATGAAGGACTAAACTTTTCCGACAACTCTAAACCCCAAAGAGCTGGCAGCGTGGAGGAGCTTCAAAGCTGTGACGGACAACTTCTTGGGGAACGAGCGCGCGGACAACTATGAAGAAATAGTGCAGCAGATGCTGGAGTCCTTCAGGAAACTTGGCTCCAGGATGTCCCTGAAAATCCATTTCCTACACCAGCACCTGAACTTCTTCCCTGACAACTTGGGAGCAGTCTCGGACGAGCACGGCGAGCGATTCCACCAAGAGATTTCACTCATGGAGACGCGTTACCAAGGGCGGCACAACCCGAACATGATGGGCGATTTCTGCTGGTTCCTGCATCGTGAAACTGACACAGAGCAGCACAAACGCAAAGCCAAATGCCTAAAGCATTTTTAATTACATTCTAGTGGAGTTTTTCTGTAATTTCTATAATTTTGAAGCATTCATGATGAAATAAATGAATAAATGAATTTTTGTAAATTTCATTGAAATCCTGACTTCTAGGCAATGGGAATATTTCTGTTACTGAAAATCCTGACGTGATACAGCAAAACGGTTATGATTTTTGAAATCAGCGTACCCAAATTAGTCTAAATCACTTTACACATCTCCAGTAAAAAAATTTTGTTGTTCAGTGTTATACAACACGTAAGCAGGCAAATAGAAACAACAGGCAAGCACATATACAGGCAAATAGAAACAAAAGCAATGGAAAGCACGACGACCGAATATGATTAATAAATGTACAGTCACTTAGGCAGTTTTACTTGACAGACGGCACCACGACAACATTCATTCAAAAACCCAAAAGAAACACAAGAAAAGACCCCCTCACAGACAAGGGGGTCAGGCTGGACCACTTGGGTCTACATGACACAGGACCTGGGAGACCGAACGGGTCCCGCGAGACCGTAGCAGGTTACCTGCACCCTCGTGGTGCGACGGTCAGTGAGCTCTCTCCGGCACTCTCCTCCCGACTGCACGGTAGAGCTGGTCCTCCTCACACAACCCTCGCGACTTGGCGTTATCAGTACCACGACGAAGACTAAGCTCCAGCTCGAAACCACGTCGTTCCACGAAGCCACCAAAAGACTGAACCACCACGAAGACGTCCACCACAAGAAGGCCTCGACCTCCAGAAGGCTATGAACCACAGGACCAGAAGGCGATGCACCACAAGACCCCCAAAAAAGACAGACACAGGGCACCCCGAAGACCAGGACCAAGACCAAGACACGAAGCTAGCGTGCTGTCCGCCTTATATCCCATGGGGCTCAGCGCTTCACCCCTCCCAGTTTTCAGCTCCGCCTCCCTTCGAGAAGCTTCTCGAAAAGGGGCGTTCCTCAGCTCGGAGCACCTCATTCCTCGTATCCACCAATCGTGAGCGAGCTGCCTCGCCCTTCCACTCAAACCAAACGCGGAGAAAAAAAGGCGGGAAAATCCGCGCGTCATCGCAGTTCCTTCCTTGGTCCCTTTACTTGGTGCTCTCGGACGGCTTTCGACGCGGAAAGGGTTGTAGCGTGGTGTGTGGAGGATGGTGCTCGATAGCTGGCAGAGCGGCGGAGATGGTTAGATGGTGGCATACTAGTTGTGGCGATTGTAGCGTGGTTGGCGTTGTGGTTGTTTGGGGGGCAAAGTTGGTTGCTGTAATGGTGGTCGAGGTATGGTCCGTTCAAAATAACGATAGAAAAAGAAAAACCTACCTCAAAGGGTCACAGCCCGGTGAACACGAAGAATTCCCTCGAAACAACGGTGGGGAAACCTATCTGAACACTCACTTACCAGGATAACTGATCTAAGGAACCTTTATGGTGTTCTGCTAATTTCCACAGCTGGACCAAAATAAATATATATATATATATATATATATATATATATATATATATATATATATATATATATATATATATATATATATATATATATATATATATATATATATATATATATATATATATATATATATATATATATATATATATATATATATATATATATATATATATATATATATATATATATCCTGGTGTTGGCTCAGTGGTTAGGGCAGCGGCTTGGGATCCAAAAGGTCCTGAGTTCAAGCCCCGTTGAGCCACTGAATTAATACACCAGGGGGTTGACTCAGCCTGTCATTCTTCCGAGGTCGGCGAAATGAGTACCAGTATACTGGGCCGCTGTATACTCCGGTTAAAATAGGTGTACCATATCCCTGTGTCGTAAGAGGCGACCAAGGTTGCGTCAGGAAGGGCATCCGGCGTAAAACATGTGCCAAATCTCTATGCGGATCATACGGATGATCCGCTGTGGTGACTCCTTACGGGAGCAGCCGAAAGAAGAAGATATATGTGTGTGTGGAAATATATGTATATATATATATATATATATATATATATATATATATATATATATATATATATATATATATATTGTTGCGGTATTCGCGCCCGCCGGCGTGCTGACGGCCACGTAACTCGAATCGCGGCACGTCGCCCACCGGACGGACAATCCAGTCGTGACCCTCTCGGACTAACGCCGGGAACCAGTCACGGGTGGACCTTTCGGTCTCACCGCGATCGAGCCAATCAGCCCCCGCGTGGGATAGGGTTGCTCGCCAAATTCGACCTACCTAAGTACCCACGCGGAGGGTAGACCGGGCGATCGCACCTCGCCGCAGGTCGACTTCGGACACGGGCCACTTAAGCGACCCGTTCCGTACTATCGGGATAACCGAGCGGTGTTATCGTCGACCTCGACGGTTCGATTAATTATCGGGCGTATTCAGCCCACTACCAACCCTTTACGTGAAGCAAGATGAGGATTCAATGAAGGAAATGACGAAGCGAAGCAGGAAACAGTTCGACACAAAGCACATTTATTCGCGACGAACGGAAAGCACACATATTCAATTCCACCAAAAGCACATAGAAAAAACACAATGCAATTTACACAAAAAGCAAATGTAAAAGCGAAGACACAATGCAGAGCTAATACCGACTACCGAGCACACGGCAACACTTATACAATTTTACTTCACAGACGGCGCCGACAACACATACCCAAAACCAAGGAAAAGAATACCCTCAAGGATGAGGCGGGCCTGAGGCCGAGACCGGGTCGGGCCTACCCGTCTGGTGATGAGACGCGGAGCGGCGATGGTGCCTCAACTCCGCGGGCCTCGCGGGCAGTGTCTGGTAGGGGGTGGGAAAGGGGCCCCCTTGGTCGCACTATCTCAGCGCGGGGGGAAACAGGAGGGGGTTGCTGATGCTCGGGGTATAGAGGATTTTTATTGTCCCGCGACGAGCGTCACCACCTCGGCCAGGTCGCGCTGTCGGCCTCCCTGGGGTGCAGCTCCCTGCACGACGCGAGCACCCCCTCGTCTGCCCTCGCCGCCTCTCCACAGCTCCGTCCCCTCCGTTCCGACTCCAACGCACACGACGACCAGCTCCTTCTTGCCAACTCCACCGCCCGCGAAGTCTTGACTCTCTGTTCCCTCTCGACTCTCCTACTCTCTGGACTGACGAACACGGTCGCTTTTATCAGCCCCGTAGCTTCGCCCTCTCATCTTTGACCCCCTCCCTTCGACCTTTCACCTCGCTCCCCATTGGCCCGAGAAAAAGTGGGCGTGAATGCTTTTTGATCCATAAATTTGCAGAAATCGATCGCCCTCCAACGCCCTGGGGGCGGGGCCAATTCGCCCCTCGCTCACCGATTGGACGGCAAAAAGTGGGCGTGTGTCGTTTTTGATCCGTTTTTGAAGCACAAAATCCGTGATTTTGTACACGCTGTTCGGCGCGCGCCCTGCACGAGTCCAACACCGGTACCCACAGGCGGCGCAAGAACGGTGACGATGCGACGGTTGCGAGGTGTGACGTGAAGGTCGTGGGGGTTGTGGTGAAGCGGTGGTTGGTGGTGGTAACAATGGCGGTTGGTCCAAATTAAAGATAGTAAAAGAAAAACGGCTATCCTGAAGAGTCGCAGCACGCATAAATGACATGTATTCCCACTAGACAACGGGTTTGGGCCTAACTACACATGTACTTACCGAGATACCTCACCTAAGGGACCTGAATGGTGGTTTGCGAATTTGGTAACCACAACACTACCCCCTCCCCTTTTTACAGACTCGTCCCGAGTCGTCAAATTTTCGTGTGCCATCATGTGTAGTTTTCCCATAGTACATTTTACCTACGGATCCCTGAGTGCGACATTCATGGTATTCGTGTCCCCAAAATAAATAACCTGAGGGCTGCGTAACTATCTAAACAAACTCACTCACACGGACGACTTAAATAAAATTGCCGGCGCTAGACAGACATGCCGGGGGGCGCACTCATATTTACAGTACATCTTAACCTCAACTTACTAATTTTACACTAAACCATGGCCCAGGATCATTGAGCTCTGCAAAAAGAAAGCAGTTAGCAGGGAGCCAGGCTGCCCGCATGCAGTCTCTGGCTCAAACAATGCAGGTGACAGGGAACGTGGCTGGCTGCTCACACGCAGTCCAAGGCCTTCCCTTTTGAACTGAACGCAGTGAACCACAACGGTGCATGGGCTGCACAAACGCAGTCTCCGTGCCAGCTCAAGTGGCACACGCAATGAGCACAACGAATGGATGCATGAACACAAACACGGTGCACGGGCCGCCACTGCAGGCCCGTGTTGTAGCTGCCAACAGGGCAGTTCTCGCAGCTTGCAAACTGTTGCCTTGCGGATCCTGGCGCACATGGAAATGAACAGGGGGGGGGGGCAAAGCAAAAATTGAACGGGGCTGGTGAACGTGGGCAGTGGGCATGGCATGGCAAAGGCAGCAGGCAAACTCAGCCCGCAGAATAAGGCCGCTGCAGGCAAACACAGCCGGCAGATGAACTGGCCGGCACAGGCCTTGACGCAAAACACGGCCAGCCGATGGCACAGGCCTTGCAGCACAGCAGCTGCAGATGATCCGGCCGGCACAGGCCTTGCAGCAAAAACAGCCAGCCAGCTGAAGTTGGCCGGCCTCCGCCTTGAAGCAAAACACGGCCAGCCGATGAAGTTGGCCAGCCTTTGCAGTTCAGTGGAGGTTGGTGGAGGTGCTGGCCACTTGGAAGGCGGGCTCGGACCAACCTACCTGTCTCCCTCCCACCTATCGCCTTTGCCTGTCACTGTACATACCCACTCCCTTAATTTGTGAAACCCCAATTTAGCCCCAACTTATTTATTTATTTATTTATTTTTTTTTTTACTTCCCCACTATAAATCGTCCCCTAACCCCCTTTATCGTCCTTGTTCGGCTAACCTATCCTGTCACCTAGCCTACTCCCAACCCCTACGTTCCCTTCCCGGAGGGGAATAAGGGAGAGCTAACGTCCTGTGCCGAGGCCCAACGAAGCCTCAGAATGGCCTCCCCAGAGTTCGGCGATCTTAACACCAAGTGGGTCCAGCGGCCCACAACGACAGCGAGGGGATGGATGGTGCGGAGGGGTACATCTCCTAATCTACCCTAACCATTTAACTGTTAAACTACCCCGGGGCTTTCAACAAGCGCCTCTCGCTTAAACTATTGGTTCTTACAACCCAGACTCCCGTCGCCTGTGTTGGTGTCCTCACAATTTCGGGCCTCGCCCCCCAATTTTCTCTCCGTGCCCTCACACGGTCTCCTGGCTGGGACACGTGGCTCCCTTTGGCAGGCACGACCCTCTGCCGATTCTCCCGCTATGGCACCCCCGGGCACTACACTGCCTCCGAGCCTACCAGCTCCCTAACACCGGGGAGTGCCCCCCATGGCACCTCCTCTGAAACGCACACGTGGCAGGCTGGCTTCCCAGGCCCCTTTCCAAGGATCACCCTTGCCCACAACACTGCCCACGCGGCTAATGGCGCCCCGGGCCCCCGCACCAAGCAGGCGCACCCGTGCCCACTACTCTATCCCGGCCCCCCATGGGCCCATGGCCTACCGCGGCCGACTAGCCTGGTGCCCGGGGTACCCACTCAGCGATACTCACCTTTCGCAGCCACGCTCCCAAGCCCGTCAACAGGGCTCCTGCACCCCTCCAAATGGGTCTCGAGCCTACTTTCCCACCAACAACAAAACGACCTCCATTTTTCAATTTGACTAACCCAGCTAACTCACTCTACACTGACCCCGGGGTCCCTTGGGCGGGAGTCACTCCTCCCCCCAATCACTCATCGCACCATGCATTCCCCATTCACTCCACTCACACAGACCCGCTGGCCTCACTCACTCACCAAGCACATGCTTCCACTTCACTCACCAACAACTCTTCAACACACACACCGCTGAACTCTGCCATCCTTCTAACTACCTCCCCTAACTAACTCGTGCTCCCACGTCATCCCTTACACTATAGCACGTTCCATTTTACACTACGTAGCTAAACTACGTCAACTCTACACATTCACTGTCTGTCACTGTCCCCAAAATAATCATTTTATTTCCCAACCTAAATCTGGCTACAATCCCTCTAACTAATCCATTCCACGGACTCCATGAGGACTTACCCCTGCCCCATGAAGTCGGTCTAACTAAGCTAGCCCTTCCCCCTAACTAGTTTTCATCCTGTGCCCAGGGTCAAGGGGGTCTTCCACCCTTTGCCCAGGAATCCTGTGCACCCGAAAGTGAGGCTTGTTTTTTTTTTTTTTCATGCGCAGCACCTGCGCGGCAACTCAGAGCTCGCGCACTTTGCACCTGCCCGTGACGTCATGCAGCTGCACGTGTTCCTCGTCCCTCCTTGGACGGTACCATCCGGCAGAGATACCCCTCCTGCCGGATTCCAACCCCACGTGCAGCCATGGCGTCAACGTGCGCATAAAAAAAACACAAGCCCCACGTCTCGAGGGGTTCCCCACGCGAACACATGTGCCTTGCCCGTTGGAGCTTAACACACACGATCGCGTGGAGAACCCGTCCGGTCCAAATCCGTTTACCTGCCTAAACTTTGTCCGTCCGCGGGATCGGCAAATCCACCGCGTGCGTTTCCGGACCGGGACTTCACTCTCGCAAGCGAGCACGTGGTGGTCTCGTGCGTTGCACAGCACGGACCGCGTGCTCACTGCTGGGCGAACCCGGCACGGTCCTCGAAACAACCACAGCCGCTACTCGGCTTTCGTTCCTCCCATGTCGCCGTCGTCGCCATTCGACCCACGCACACCTGCGTGTTACGACGCACACAGTCCACTCCATCACATTCACACCGGGAGACGCGGCTGCGTGCTCCCGCATGCCAACCGACATCTCCCTCACATACCGCTCTCTCACACACACGGTCTCCCTTGCATTCGGCCGTTCACTCCCGCGTGCCTCACTACTCACACAAACCATACTACTCACACACGCGGGGGCACTCAACCGCTGTGCCTCATCCACACTCCGTGCCTCACTCACACACGCGGGGGTACTCACCCGCGGTACCTCACTCATACACACGGCGACACTCAAACACGCGGTCTCTTCCACACACGGTGCCTCACCCACACACGCGGGGGCACTAACCCGCGGTGCCTCACTCATACACCGTGCCTCATCCACACACGGCGTGCTGGGAAGCACGTACTCTGGCACCATTGCCACCACACCACTCACACACGGGGTCGCTTCCACACACGGGGACGCACTCACACCTTGCACCACGCACACAGGGACAACCACACTGGGGATTTGTGTCCCCCCAAGGGTCTCCGGGGCCTCTACACCCCCAAGCTCTCCGTGCACCTGTTCACAGCGCCCGTCCTCTCAACCTCGCAAAGCACGACCGAACTCACCTGGTCGTGACTCGCCTCAAGGGGGCATACTCCCTCCCCTCGTTCCTGGAGGAGGCCATCCAGGTGCTCGCACTGGGTCTCTACACGCTCCGCGAGCTCACCCCCATTGTCCTCCACTACCTCCGTGTGTGTGTGTGCGTCACTTACCCCGTCCTCACCGTGCAGTCTCTCCTCTATCGTTCCCTTCCCGGCTACCGTCACTGCCAACTCTTCACCCTTTACCTCCCTTGTCTCAACTATTATTATTTCCTTTGTCGTCATTTCGTGTCTCGTCTCACACGTTTTAGTCTCCCCATTTAATTTTTCCCTCTTGGTCACCGTCGATTCCTCTGTCACGACCCTCGCCCAACACGCCCCCCGAATTATTTTTTTACCCGCCTCCACCGCGGGCCTGTCAGCCGTTGCACCCCCTTCCAGCTCGTTTGCTCCCACACTTGGAGTCGCCATTCCCAGCTCCCTGGTCACGGCCTTCATGCCCGCCTGCAGGCATCGGCCCATGTTCTGCGTCTCACCCCGTAGTTCTTTCATTTCTTTTTTCATTTGCTGTGTATTCGCATCCATCGTCGTTTTCACTTCATTTGTATTTGTATCCATCTTTTTGTTCATTTGTTGTGTATTCGCATCCATCTTTTGTGTATTCGCATCCATCTTTTCGTTCATTTCGTTTTTCATATTCGCTTCCATCTTTTCGATCATTTCCACATTCATCTTTGCCAGCATGGTGAATAGCTGGGCCATGTCGGGTGCGCTTGGGTGAGCCGTTTCGGCAGGGATCGGGGAAGGGTTTTGGTGGAGAGGGGGGGGAGGTGTCATACACTGCGGCCGCTGCCGCACCCATTTCGGGATCTGGGTTCAGTTGGGCGAGTCCGTGTTCCTGCACAATCAACATTTCCTGCTCGGGGATTCCATCCTGGACCATGGATCCTACACATTCTACATCCATTTCTAATACCCCCGGCTCCCGCTCGCCTTGAGACGCCATCTTGCTTCTCTTAAAGGGTTAATTTAGCTCGCTCGTAATTTGGAGGGAATCGGGGGTCGCTTCTCTCACCCCTGGACCGATTCCCGTGAATTTAGCCGGAGACAGGAGAGCCCGTTTTCCTGTTCTCAGATACCAGTGCCGCGAGGAGGGCGATGAATTTGTATCGCACGACCTGACACCAGTGTTGCGGTATTCGCGCCCGCCGGCGTGCTGACGGCCACGTAACTCGAATCGCGGCACGTCGCCCACCGGACGGACAATCCAGTCGTGACCCTCTCGGACTAACGCCGGGAACCAGTCACGGGTGGACCTTTCGGTCTCACCGCGATCGAGCCAATCAGCCCCCGCGTGGGATAGGGTTGCTCGCCAAATTCGACCTACCTAAGTACCAACGCGGAGGGTAGACCGGGCGATCGCACCTCGCCGCAGGTCGACTTCGGACACGGGCCACTTAAGCGACCCGTTCCGTACTATCGGGATAACCGAGCGGTGTTATCGTCGACCTCGACGGTTCGATTAATTATCGGGCGTATTCAGCCCACTACCAACCCTTTACGTGAAGCAAGATGAGGATTCAATGAAGGAAATGACGAAGCGAAGCGGGAAACAGTTCGACACAAAGCACATTTATTCGCGACGAACGGAAAGCACACATATTCAATTCCACCAAAAGCACATAGAAAAAACACAATGCAATTTACACAAAAAGCAAATGTAAAAGCGAAGACACAATGCAGAGCTAATACCGACTACCGAGCACACGGCAACACTTATACAATTTTACTTCACAGACGGCGCCGACAACACATATCCAAAACCAAGGAAAAGAATACCCTCAAGGATGAGGCGGGCCTGAGGCCGAGACCGGGTCGGGCCTACCCGTCTGGTGATGAGACGCGGAGCGGCGATGGTGCCTCAACTCCGCGGGCCTCGCGGGCAGTGTCTGGTAGGGGGTGGGAAAGGGGCCCCCTTGGTCGCACTATCTCAGCGCGGGGGGAAACAGGAGGGGGTTGCTGATGCTCGGGGTATAGAGGATTTTTATTGTCCCGCGACGAGCGTCTCCACCTCGGCCAGGTCGCGCTGTCGGCCTCCCTGGGGTGCAGCTCCCTGCACGACGCGAGCACCCCCTCGTCTGCCCTCGCCGCCTCTCCACAGCTCCGTCCCCTCCGTTCCGACTCCAACGCACACGACGACCAGCTCCTTCTTGCCAACTCCACCGCCCGCGAAGTCTTGACTCTCTGTTCCCTCTCGACTCTCCTACTCTCTGGACTGACGAACACGGTCGCTTTTATCAGCCCCGTAGCTTCGCCCTCTCATCTTTGACCCCCTCCCTTCGACCTTTCACCTCGCTCCCCATTGGCCCGAGAAAAAGTGGGCGTGAATGCTTTTTGATCCATAAATTTGCATATATCGATCGCCCTCCAACGCCCTGGGGCGGGGCCACCCGCCCCTCGCTCACCGATTGGACGGCAAAAAGTGGGCGTGTGTCGTTTTTGATCCGTTTTTGAAGCACAAAATCCGTGATTTTGTACACGCTGTTCGGAGCGCGCCCTGCACGAGTCCAACACCGGTACCCACAGGCGGCGCAAGAACGGTGGCGATGCGACGGTTGCGAGGTGTGACGTGAAGGTCGTGGCGGTTGTGGTGAAGCGGTGGTTGGTGGTGGTAACAATGGCGGTTGGACCTAATTAAAGATAGTAAAAGAAAAACGGCTATCCTGAAGAGTCGCAGCACGCATAAATGACATGTATTCCCACTAGACAACAGGTTTGGGCCTAACTACACATGTACTTACCGAGATACCTCACCTAAGGGACCTGAATGGTGGTTTGCGAATTTGGCAACCACAACAATATATATATATATATATATATATATATATATATATATATATATGTATGTATATATATATATATATATATATATATATATATATATATATATATATATATATATATATATATAGTCATGTGCCGCTTAACGACGTTCCGGGCAACGACGGATCGCATATACGACGGATCTGCCAGCTCTGAAAAAAAAAAAAAAAAAAATAAGTAGCTGAAAAATTCCAATTGCAGAGTGATGTAGCCGACGTAGCACTGCCAGTCGTATAAAAATAGCACGTACAATTATGTACGCTGTACAGTACATAATGATAATAAACGACAGTGTGGCCCTGTTATAATGCGATCGTTGAGGTCCATAAAATGTCATCGTGAAAAAAGCAGGGTCGTGCTTAATCGGGATTCAAGGAAATCAGCTTTCAAACTGAACCAATGTTTGCACGTTTACTTTCTTGCAAGTAAATTACCTTTGAATTGAAGAATTTCACGAATAAATCGTTGTTACGGTCAAAATTAAAACACAAGTTTCTTTTTGGTGAAGCTTTTCATGTTGTTAAAACAATCGCACTGTTCCGAATATATATATATATATATATATATATATATATATATATATATATATATATATATATATATATATATATATATATATATATATATATATATATATATATATATATATATATATATATATATCACAATTGACAGGAGCTTGTTTCTTCATTTATAAATTATAACATGGATGCAATGATTACGTATATATAAAATCCAAACGCTATTTCTTCATCTTTCTATATAATCAATGTGAGAGGAGATTGTAAGCTGCTGCGAACAACACCGATGGCCATCATGAACAGCACAAAGGTAAAACTAACGTGTCTTCAGTCTCTCTAGGATGCGTGTTACAATTGCCGACAGTATTCAGTACAGTAACGTGCTGTACAAGTCTGTATCCGAGGAGCAATAGGCTATACCATATAGCCTCGGTGTGTAGTTTTGTGTAAGTATGATGTTCAAAAACGAAAACGAAAAAAAAAGATGTTTGCACAACGACGACATCGCTTCATGACGCGTTTCTCAGAACGTAACCCCGTCGTTAAGTGGCGCATGACTATATATATATATATATATATATATATATATATATATATATATATATATATATATATATATATATATATATATATATATATATATATATATTCCAACATTGCCATTTTAATATCTCCCCATTAAACAACAGCATTTCCGATTATACACCGCCTTTTCAAGCATCACAAAGTGCAGGTCACTTGACTTGCAACAGGTGAGAAAAGGATAGGAACAAAAACAAAACCCCAAAAACAACAGCTGATATTTCAGTATGGTTTGGATTCATTAAGATTTGGAATCAATGTGGTGGATAAAAACATCTTTGTAGGGAGAGGGATAAGTGGCGGTTGTGTTTGTATTTTAGAAGGAGCAGTGTCTGTCCATCTGTCTGTCTGACGTGTTATAACTTGAGAACGGAATAAAGGATGTCAATAAATCAAACTACGGTGGATTCAAGGAATTCCTGGAAAGGTTTGTGATGCAAGGAATACATATATACGAGCGTATACCCATGCTCCGCACAGAGTTGAATGGGTCGCAAATGGTGGATGAGGCATAATAGTTGATGTTATGCGAAGCTGGGGAGGGTGTCATGAGGGATGTGATGCACTCTGGTTACCTGTCCTTAGTTTTCCAAAGGACCTCCCTGTAGATGACATTTTGGGTGAGTGTCTTGTTGCTGAATAGTCCTTGTGAGGAATTATTGTCCACTTTGATAGATATATAGGAGAAAACTCTTGCACGTGAAAATGCAACATATAGTTGGCCATGGAAGAACACAGGGGCTGGGAGGTATATTCCGAGTTTGTCAAATGTTTGGCCCTGGGATTTGTTTATGGTCATCGAGTATGCGAGTCTGACTGGAAATTGCATCCTCTGCAGTGTGACTGGAAGGTTGGCGTCTGATGGGGTAAGTTTAACATGATATAGGCCTAGCCCGAGACTGAACAGGAGCAGTGGAGGGTGACCGAGAATCAGAATGCAAATTTCAATGAACGGCACTTTTTGGCGCACATCCGATGATCGAACACCGCTTGGACGCTTTAATTTGAAGATGACACACGCAAGACACAACACAGGTAACGATGGCGGTTGATATTGACAATTAATGTCATGAACGGCAGTTGTTTGGGTGCATCCAACAATCGAACACCTCTTTAATTTGAAGAGTTAACACGCACGCATTCAAGGTACAGAATCTATTGTCGGACACTGCGCTTTCGAAGAACAAAGAAAAGAAGAGAATCCGGGCAATGAAAGGATGACCTCATACCCGTTCCCTGGTTCCCCCAACCTTCAGATTATAGCCTTTGATGTTATCTGGACGTTGGCCTATTGCAACTTATTTTCGGGTGTTTTTAATATGTACGTTGGATTTCAGACACAAATTGACAGTCTAAGAGGGCGTGTTCAGTCCGAGAAAGAGCCAATCAGGGTACATCATGTTGGCAGAGCTCTGGTGCTCATTGTTCCCCTCCTTCCATGCCGATTTTTAAAACATGACAACCATTGCTGATGTTCTGAGCTATACTATTTATTATCAGTTGTGTTTATGTTCAGTGTTTCATGCAATGAGTACTCCCTGACTCGAGTTCATATTTTTTGGATAGACGGCAGCACTTACCGGACAGCAGTTAAGCGATGGCGACCGAACAGGAATAAATGCGGCCGTCGATGGGTTGAAAATCTTGTTGAAGCCACGTCGTCATCCAATTCCAGCTTAGAAATTTAGTGCATCGTCTTTGTCACATTAAGAAACCCCAGTATATGGGAAATGAACACATTCCTGCCAGTGGTTTCGGAGGAGAAACGTCAAAATACGCGCAGACGTTAACAGAAATAATATTTTTTAAAATAAATCTTTACTTTAAATACAATGTTTCCTGTTACATTTTTTGTGTCAAATTCACCTTCTGAGGTAGTCAGCATGTGCAGAAGAGGGTTTTGCATTGCAGACGCTGTTTTCGAGGAGTGGCATTACGCTTCTCGGCGGTGACGGTTTGTCGACGACAGACGTAATGACGTCAGCGAATGACCGATGATGTCATGACGGAATTCCGCCTCTCAGCGGTGACGTCACACGTCGCCATGCAAACAAATGTAAAAATTAGAAAATCGCCCAAAATTCCCAAACCCGTCCGTCCGGCGCGATCTCACATAGCCCATGCTGTTCATTAGACCACAGAGCACCCGCATGCCGAAGGTGGCAACAATCCGTCCGGCAGTTTTGGAGGAGATACGTCAAATTACACGCAGACGTTATCAGAAATAATATATAGATATATTTTTTTTTCCAACATTGCCATTTTAACATCGCTCTATTAAACAACAGCATTTCCGATTATACACCGCCTTTTCAAGCATCACAAAGTGCAGGTCACTCGACTTGCAAAAGGTGAGAAAAGGATACGAACAAAAAAAACCCCCAAAAAACAACAACAGCTGATATTTCAGTATGGTTTGGATTCGTTAAGATTTGGAATCAACGTGGTGGATAAAAACATCTTTGTAGGGAGAGGGATAAGTGGCGGTTGTGTTTATATTATAAAAGGAGTTGTCTGTCTGTGTCTGTCTGTCTGTCTGTCGTGTTACAACTTGAGAAAGGATTAACGGACGTCAATAAATCAAACTACGGTGGATTCAAGGAATTCCTGGAAAGGTTTGTGATGCAAAAAGACTCTTAAATGTTTTGTTTTTTTGTAATAGCTACATGGGTACATGTTCAATCTGCAAATGCCAACTTGGGACACTGGTGGTCCCCACATTCCCAGGAATCCTTTCTCTTCTCGCCCGATTGATTATAATTATCCATCGCAGCAACGATTGGTATTTCCATCAGCGAAGCGACGACGAGTCTGGTATTCCAGTAGTAATAAAATAATAATTTAACCATCGCTCTTATTCTTTAAGAACACTTATTCCGGGTTGTTTTACCTTAATTGTTGGAACATTGTGTATTAGCCCCCCAATCCGGGGTTAACGTTATCGATGCACCTTACACTACCTCCCCTCCCCCCCACAGATTGAAAATTCTGGTTACGTGAGGTAAGAGTTGGGGAGGAGGGAGTCTCACACAAACTTCCCTTATCGTCGCGTTTTGAACACAGTCTGGGGAGAATGTCGACAAAATACCGTCTGACGAAACGACCGAGGAGCCGCCGCAGCTCAGATATAAAATGTAGAAACCTTACAGGACGAGCGGCCACTGACGGGTCATGCACTTCACCGAAGAGCAGCAGCAACGCCCGGCGGTCCGTGTCCAACTGCACTTCCCCTGTCAGTCGAGCAGGTAGCGCTTGGCGCGTGGGCCCCACAATCCGTCTCCCCGCCCGCCCCGTCCAGTTTGTCCCGTCCCGCTCACACCACCGTCTCGCCTCCGGGGCTCCACGGTCGCTTCACATACTTTTGCTAAAACAACACGACCTGAGGGCATCTGTCATCATCAAATTGACTCGCACTGCGGATTCTCTTTTGCCCTCAGGTCGTGTGGTGAAAGGAAGACTTCTGAAGAGAATTTAAAAACATTGGTCGCGTGCAACAGAATACATATATTTATGTATATACATATAATAAAAAGAACACAAACACGTTTTTTTTCACGGAATTTGGTTATAATCACCACAGTGACTGATAATGTTTGGCGGACGTGCTAAATGTACGACAAAGCAGCAATATAGGTGCAGTGAAAAGTCGCCTTCTATTTATTTGTAATGTGTGGTGCACGATATTGATAACGCGGACATAAAAGGATCAAATTAATTAATTACGATAACCCTTCCGGTGTTCCCTCATTTCTTGCCTCCATTATATCCCCTCGACTCCTTTCCTCGCTTCTCAACCCTGCCCACATTTAGCCACGCCCAATTCTCTCTTTCCCTGTTAAATCTTCTTCTTCTTCCTCCATTATGTACCCTCCTTGACTCGCTTCTTGACCCTGCCCACATTTAGCCACGCCCAATTCTCTCTTTCCCTGTTAAATCTTCTTCTTCTTCCTCCATTATGTACCCTCCTTGACTCGCTTCTTGACCCTGCCCACATTTAGCCACGCCCAATTCCTCTCTTTCCCTGTTAAATCTTTTTCTTCTTTTTCTTCTTTCTCCGTTCAAGCAATTGATCTGCTGAGCGAAGCAAAGTGAGACTACCTCCTCCTAATCGCACTCATCCGTGCTCTCCGTGCTCTCCGTCTCGCGCTGTTTTCAGTCGCCCTGGCCCGTCGACGAAACGTTGTTTGTTTAGAGGGCTCGGTCCGAGTCGGACCGCACGAATGGCCCGCACGGAATGCCGCGCGCACAATGGAAAGAGCACGTGGCTTCCCTCCAGCTACGTCTGCGCACAATTAAAACGTCCGCTTGTGATACAGATGTTCATTTCCGCAGTTCCTCCCCGGCAGCCAGTCGCTGCCAAAACAAGTAGAAAGCCATCAACCCTCTCGCTCGCCCTGCTCGCCCCCCACCCCGTTGTTTTTTTTTTTTTAATGTGTCCAAGATGCATACCGAGCGGTTCCCCCTCGGAACCGTAAATACCGACCATTTGACACGCACACTTTTACAATGTGCAATGAACAGGAAGAGTTTGCTTCACTCGGGTAATTCATCCCGTAAGCTGGCTGGACGGCTCTATCGATGACTGTCTCTGTTGGAAAGGAAGGACAGAGGTGGGGGGGGGGCTGCATGACGGTCGACAACATACAGTATAATAAAGCCGGCTGTCCCATTAATTAGCTCGGTGGGCGGTGACCTGGTTATGAAATTCGTAAGTTTCAAAATATTGATTAAAAAAAAAATTCCCCCCCCCCCCATTTGTCCTCCCATTGTCCCGTCATGAATTCTGAGATGACTTCCTCATTCCTCCCACCACCAGTGTTTTCACTGCCATCACCAGTAAAGTGCCACGGCCCCAGCCCGTTCGGCCCGCTTCGGCCGGTTACAGCTCCGACTCTGGCCCGTTAAAGTTCCGACTCTGGCCTGTTAAAGTTCCGACTCTTGCCCGTTAAAGTTCCAACCCCAGCCGGTTAAAGCTCCAACTCAAGCCCGTGCTGCTTCCATGCTTGATGCTCAACATTTATAATAAAATAAAATAAAATAGAATAAAAAGGATGGAGCATGGACAAACAACCATAGGTTGGTAATACTGGTGCTGGTTTTCATTGGCCTAATGGTCTTCTCCTGCATCAAAGTTTCTTGTGAGGAAACTAATATGTATTATCATTGGTCTCGTAAAGCGAGAACAATACTCCATCAAATAAAACACCTCCAGTTGCAGTAATTAAAGCTCTATCGCTGGTTCTATAAAACTCCAACAGCAGTCCGCTTATCCAGTGAAGTTCCAACACGAGTCCAGGAAAGCTCTAAGACTGGTTCTATAAAACTCCAACAGCAGTCCGCTTATCCAGTGAAGTTCCAACACGAGTCCAGGAAAGCTCTAAGACTGGTTCTGTAAAACTCCAACAGTAGTCCGCTTATCCAGTGAAGTTCCAACACGAGTCCAGGAAAGCTCTAAGACTGGTTCTATAAAACTCCAACAGCAGTCCGCTTATCCAGTGAAGTTCCAACACGAGTCCAGGAAAGCTCTAAGACTGGTTCTGTAAAACTCCAACAGTAGTCCGCTTATCCAGTGAAGTTCCAACACGAGTCCAGGAAAGCTCTAAGACTGGTTCTGTAAAACTCCAGAAGTAGTCCGCTTATCCAGTGAAGTTCCAACACGAGTCCAGGAAAGCTCTAAGACTGGTTCTATAAAACTCCAACAGCAGTCCGCTTATCCAGTGAAGTTCCAACACGAGTCCAGGAAAGCTCTAAGACTGGTTCTGTAAAACTCCAACAGTAGTCCGCTTATCCAGTGAAGTTCCAACATGAGTCCAGGAAAGCTCTAAGACTGGTTCTATAAAACTCCAGAAGTAGTCTGCTTATCCAGTGAAGTTCCAACTTGAGTCCACCAAAACTCTACAATTGTCCAGGAACACTTGCAGTTTTTATGAAAAGATCAAACGGGAAGTAGAGTGATGCAAATATAGTTTCCACAGTCAACATCCGATGTTTTTAATTTCCATCGGGAAAAAGCATTTCAGAACACATTTGAACTCAGCCCCAGGATCTTCAAAAGTATACAATGTAATTTGCCAATCTCTTCTTCCAAAATAAACCACAATAGAAATTAGAGACAAAGAGGGGGTTTCTTTTTAATTGCCAAGTCGTTGAAGGAACTCACAGTTCTTCGGTATCACCTTTCGTGCACTCACAGATCGTCGGTAAATAAATAAATATGGATGGATGGGGAGGAGAGATTTATACCTGAATTTATAAGAAAAGCACCCAATGTATTCCGTTGCCCTGGAAACTGCTTCAGCAACCACTGACACAATTGAAAGGATGTGGATCGAATCCATCCAACATGACACATCAGCCGATATTCAGTCCACTACAGGATGGAGGCCTCCCTCAACTCACATGGGATTTATTGATATTCCTATACTCGTCAGGTTTGTCAAGTGCAGGTCAACAAGAAGAAAAAAGCAAGAAATTGGAAATTTGTTCAGGTCCAGAGTGACAGATTACAGCAGGGTCAAGATTTGAACTCAGACTGAACAGCTCAAAGGTAAGTGCACATACCTCGAAACTATTCTGCCAACTTTTCTTTCCAACATCCGATCCAACATATCATCCTCTGTATTACAGTGTTGGTTCTGCCGAAGCAGTTTTGTGGTCTGGGTCATGTTGGGCATGTTGCCATCCCCCTCCCCAGCAATAGTTAGCAAAGGAATTTGTAAGTTGGCCATGGTGCCAGCGATAGGTCACCTACTCTTCGAGAAGGACACTGTAGGACCTTTAATGTCCACAACTAATGCCAGCAGATGGAACGCCCAGTTTAACGTTCATCCGAGTGACAGCACATACAATGATCAATCACCCTGCCTGTGAAACACCAGGATAACGGTTTATAGCTCGTTTGGATAAAGTTTGGATGAAAAAAATTCCGGAAGTTTAGCGCCGTTGATGCAGTGTCTTATACACCACCTTATTTAACATGTCCAAGTACTGCGAAATGGAAGGGTTTTGAAAGTGGCAAAAAAGGCGATTTTTGTTTGACGGTGTTCAAGAATATAATTCAATGAGCCAAGAAAAACAGTAATAAGAGATTGCAGACCCTCACCAGGACATATTTTGTGTGGTGCTCGTGTAGTTTTATGTGGTGCATTTTGTGTGACGTTTGTGTACTGGTGTTACATAATTAATAAGATACATAATTAGAACTGCCACTAAAAACTGCCGGCAGTGATGACCGAGTACCAAGACGTCCCGCTTTGATGCAACCCTGCTTTGATTGGATACCCTGACCCATGATGTTTTTTTTTATTATTATTCAAATGAATTCAGAATGGGATTAAAATAAATTCAATTCAAATCAAGTGGAAGACCAAATAGGTACAGTCCTGCATGGGAGTAATCAGAAGGAACCTGAACAAGCAAAAGGTAAAGATGAAGTCATCAGGAGGAACCTGGATAGGATTCGCATTTCAGCTTCTACTCCTCTACCCTCAACCCCATCCAGGCAAGGCCAAGTGAGCCTTATTCCAAAAAAAAAAAACCTCACATCAAAAAAATATTTGGCTGTCAGACCATGTGTCCAATCAAGTTGAAATTTCAAACTTGCATTACCCATCACTGCTAGATCACAATTGTGAGGTTTCACGTCGATTGATTAAGCGGTTCCAGAGGAAACATTATTTAATATTTTCTTCATTCCAATATGACTGCCAAACCATGTGACCTATCAATTATTCCTCAACAAACATGTGCACCCATGCCTTGGGGAACATTTGTGTGAAGTTTACCCTCGATCTGTCCAGCCTTTCTGGAGAAGATTTTTTTATCGGTTTTAGGGTAAATCCAACATGGCTGCCAAATCATGTGACCGATTACATCATATGTGTGAACGTTTTGTTCCTCATAGATAGGCGGTTATACGTGTAAAGTTTCGCTTCGATCTGTTCAGCCATTTCGGAGAAGATTTTTGAAGGTTTAAAAAAATAAAAATGATGTGGCTGCCGAATCACGTGACCGACGATGTCATCAAATTATTTAGTGGACCATTTTATCCCTTGATGACCCTCAAAATTTGATGATATGACCCTCATACTGATCAGATGTAGCATTCCACAAATGAAATAATGACATCATAAAACTCATTCCCCATGAGGAGCACTTGCCAGGTACCAAGCTTAAATTTTTTTTTCTTGGTGCCTTTTCAGAGATAGAGGTCCAAAGTGTTTCAGTTTTTTTCCAACATGGCTGCCACACCACATGACCTATGATGGCATAATTATCATCAAAACATTAAACATGAGTATTCGCTCCTTTGGTGACAATTTTGTCTCAATCCGACAAGTGGTTGTGGAGGAAAACACGAAAGTTCTGTGCAGACAAACAAACAAATGAAAAATCACTCATTGAGCAACACTTGGCAAAACGGCACAAAGTATGTCGGCACTCGGTGGAGCGCATACCTTTGCCAGGTGGAACAGTTTTTTTTTTTGTTTTTTTTTTTTGTATACCTTGGTCGAGGCTCGTATGAGAGCAAACACACAACTCACAGCAAGGAGGCATGAGACAAGAGGGGCGGGAGTGGAAGGGACAAAACATTGGGGAACAGACACAGGTGAACTGTGGAAGGGAGAGGGATGGGGATGGGACGGGGAACATGGCGAGGAGAAGATGGACATTTCAGGGACTTTCAGGAAGGAAAGCGGGAGAATTGAAGGAAGTGGGCTTGGGTGGATTATCGGGGGTAGAAAAGATCGAGGATTTGGATGGGGGAAGATAAGAGGTGGTGGTGAGCAGCTGTTTTGAAAGCCTGGAGGGAAGAATGGGAAAGAATAGAGTGAGGAAGTTTATTCCAAAGGCGGGAAAAAGAGGATTGAAAGAGTGAAGATGAGCAGTGATTCGTGATTTTGGTAGTTTTACCAGAAGGGGGTTGTTGGCGGACCTTGAGCGCCCTGTGGAAATGTGGTTGGGACAAATCGCAGAGAGAGCAGGGGGGGCAAGGCTGGAGAGGAGTCGGTAGAAGACAGAAAGACCACCGACCAACCTGCGGTGATTGAGTGAGAGGCCCAAAGACTCAGTTTCATTGCGGGAGATGCCAATGATCTTAAAAGCCCTGGTTTAGACAGCGTGAAGTCGAGAAAGGTGGGAGGCAGGAGCACCAGCCCAGAGGGGAGAGCAGTACTCCATCAGGCTACGGACAAAAGCTTTGTAAGTGGTCAGGAGCTCAAGAGGGCCGAGGAAGGACTTTGCACGACGGAGGATTCCAAGTCGGCGACTGGCTTTTGAGGCAAGGTTGGAAATGTGACTTTCCCAGGAAAGGTCATGGCAGATAGTGAGACCCAGAAGCTTGAAAGAAAAGACTTCTTCCAGAGGATTGTTGAGAAAGTGGATGGGGGGGTTTTGTAAACGGTCCTTTCGAAGAGACATAGTGAGAGTGTGAGATTTGTCTGGATTGAAAGACATGTTCCACTTGTTGGACCAGTTTGTGATTTTATTCAGATCTGCAGTGAGCGAAGAAGCTGCTGCTTGCCGGTCTGAGGGATGACAGATGGTACGGCAGAGGGTGGAGTCATCGGCAAAGAGAAATAGAGGATTTTCCAGAGAGTCCGAGAGTTCCAGACAGTTAAAGTTTTGTATCCCACTGATGGGCTGGATCCGAACCAAAATGAAATCCGCTTGTTCTCATCACCTAAGCAACTCATCCACCTTGTTTTGTCATAACTCGTCCACAACCTTTAGAGATACTAAATATATATATATATATATATATATATATATATATATATATATATATATATATATATATATATATATATATATATATATATATATATATACATATATATATATATATATATATATATATATATATATATATATATATATATATATATATATATATATATATATATATATAAATAGTTTTTGGCCCCATCTATCAATTTCAGAAATGAGGCCTCTTTTGACCTTAAAATTAATAGGTGGTTGAATTCAGTGACCTGATATGTAAATCCTTTTCAAACTTCAAGTCAATTGGATGAAAATTGAGGATTTTAGAAAATTTGGCCCAAATTGATGTTTTGGCCTATGTTTACTTCAAACTTAATAGGTGGTTGAATTCAGTGTGACCTGATATGCAAATGCTCCTCAAATTTCAAGTTAATCGTATTAAAATTGAGGATTTTAGAAAGTTGGCCCAATTTGGCTCAAATGGGCCTTTTAGCCAATGTTGATCTCAAAAATAATTGGTTGTTGAATTCAGTGACCTGATCTGCAAACGGTCTTGAAATTTCAAATCAATTGGATGAAAATTGAGGATTTTAGAATTCTGTTTGTTTTTTTTTGTATACCTTGTCGAGGCTCGTATGAGAGCGAACACACAACGCACATCAAGGGGGCATGAGACAGGAGGGGAGGGAGTGGGAAGGACAAAACAGTGGGGAACAGAGACATTTGGAGATCTGTGGAAGGGAGAGGGATGGGACGGTGAACATGGGGAATAGAAGATGGACATTAGAGGGACTTTCAGGAAGGAAAGCAGGGAATTTGAAGGAAGTGGGCTTGGGTGGATTACCGGGGGTAGAAAAGATCGAGGATTTGGATGGGGGGTGAAAAGAGATGGTGGTGAACAGCTGTTTTGAAGGCCTGGAGGGAAGAATGGGAACGAATAGAGTGAGAGAGTTTATTCCAAAGGCGGGGAAAAAGAGGAATGAAAGAGTGAAGGTGAGCAGAGATTCGTGATTTTGGTAGTTTTAACAGAAGGGGGTTGTTGGCGGACCATGAGCGCCCTGCGGAAATGTGGTGGGGACAAATCGCAGAGAGAGCAGGGGGGCGAGGCTGGAGAGGAGACGGTAGAAGACAGAAAGACCACCGGCCAACCTGTGGTGATTGAGTGAGAGGCCCAAAGACTCAGCCTCATTGCGGGAGATGCCAATAATCCGAAATGCCTTGGTTTCCACAGCGTGAAGCCGAGAAAGGTGGGAGGCAGGAGCACCAGCCCAGAGGGGAGAGCAGTACTCCATCAGGCTGCGGACAAAAGCTTTGTAAGTGGTCAGGAGTTCAGGTGGGCCGAGGAAGGACCTTGCGCGATGGAGGATTCCCAGTCAGCGACTGGCTTTGGAGGCGAGGTTTGAAATGTGGCTTTGCCAGGAAAGGTCATGGCAGATAGTGAGACCCAGAAACTTGAAAGAAAGGACTTCTTCCAGAGGATTGTTGAGAAAGTGGATGGGGGGGGGTTGTAAATGGTCCTTTCGGAGAGACATAGTGAGAGTGTGACATTTATCCGGATGGACGTGTTTGACCAGTTTGTTATTTTATCCAGATGAGCAGTGAGCAAAGAGGCTGCTGCTTGCCAGTCTGAGGGATGACCAATGGATGGCAGAGGGTGGAGTCATCAGCAAAGAGATAAATAGGATTTTCCAGAGAGTCGGAGAGATCATTGATGAAAACCAGAAAAAGAACAGGGCCCAGAACGCTACCTTGAAGAACTCCAGCCTGGACACGAAGGGGGGATGAAAGAACTCCATTTAGGGCCACATGTTGACTGCGACAGGAGAGGAAGTCTGCGAGCCATGAGTGGAGATGGCCTTGAATACCATGGGAAGAGAGTTTGGTGAGTAGGGCAGGGTGCTAGACTGTGTCAAAAGCACGTGATATGTCCAGGGATACGGCTCGGATTTCCAGTCTGGCATTGAGGGCTTCCATCCATTGTTGGGAGAGCAGAAGCAGCATATCCAGGGTAGAGTGACCTGGTCTGAAACCAAATTGATGATCAGAAATCAAGCCATTGGAGAAGACGAAGGATTTGATGTCTGAAGCGATGATGGATTCCATAACCTTGCTGATGATTGGGAGAAGGCTGATTGGTCTGTAGTTGCAGGGATCTGTTTTTGCACCTTTTTTGTGCAGGGCAGTGATGTTTGCTGATTTCCAATATTTGGAATTTGGCCCAAAATTTGGCCCAATTTGACCAAAATTGGCCTTTTGGCCAAAGTTGATCTTAAAATTAATTGTTCCTTGAATTCATCGATCGGATATGCAAATGCTCTTCAAATTTCAAGTCAATTGGATGAAAATTGATAATTTTGGAAGCAATTAAAAAATTTGGCTGATGTTGGGTTGACTTTATGGCCTATGTTGACCTTTTGACCAAGGGTAACATCACAACTAATAGGTGGTTTTATTCATCGACCAGGCGTGCAAATCCTTTTCAAAGTACAAGCCAATCGGATGAAATTTGAGTATTTTCGAAGATTTGACTCAAATTGGTCTACGTAGACCTTTTTTGTTGACCAAATTTTACACAACTTCAATGCGTTACCATCGCAGTTTCAGTAACATTAATCTCTAAAAATTTCAGAATGATCGGTTGAGCAGTTTGGGCTGGATGTGAGCGGACAGATAAGCAAACACACAAAACACACAAACGGAGGCAATCAACATACTTGTCAATTTTTTTTTTCTGCCAAGTAACAAGCAAACAAGCAGAAGTGATAAACATACTTGTCAAAAAAATCCCCCCCCCACCCCCAAGTAACAAACACACAAACAAACAAACAAATGAAGGCGATCAACGTACTTGTCAAAAAATTGAAAAATTGCCACGTTACAAATGGACCTAAATGCAATATCCTCTCCGGTGCGTGGACTCGGTCACAAGAAGGGCACTTGGCTGGGTGTATACCGCCAACACGCAATGCCTAATCCAGTAGAACATATCTGGCCCAATACATTTTTGAAATATCAAGCTATGTATCGTTTTTCACCTGATCTCTCAATGGAGAATTATCTCAAATTCCACTTTAAAAGTTAAAAAAGCTCTCAAATCCGGATCTGGATTCGAATCTTCACCAACATTGAATCATTTCATACTTGTCAAACACCCAATATGTCCACCAAGTTTCATTCAAATTCGTCCACAACTTTTTGAGATATCCTGCACACAAACAAACAATAAAAAGACGTCATGCAGAGCACGATACTTGCAGAATTCATAAAACAAATTTGACCTCAAAAATAATTGGTGGTTCAATTCATTGACTTGAAATATAAATCCTCTTCACATTTCAGGTCAATCGGATGAAAATTGAGGATTTTAGAAATCTCACCTAAGTTGTTGACCTTTGGCCTATGTTGACCTTTTTGCTGAGGTTGACCTCAAAAATCATTGGTGGTTGAATTCAGTAAGCTGATATGAAAATCCTTTTCAAATTTCTAGTCAATCTGATGAAAATTGAGGTTTTTAGAAATTTGAAAAATTTGGTGACCTTTGGCCTATGTTGACCTCTTGACCTCAAAAACATTAGGCTTCTTGCTTATGACAAACTCTACCATGTGGTGAAGTTTTGTGAAGATCAGTTTAAAATTGTGACCTGTTGGCGATTGACAGAGACAGACAGACAGAATAACAAAATCGACTGACCAATATACTTGAAAAATATTCGATTTTGCAAGTAACAGACAGACAGACAGACGAACAATGGTGAAAAGATAACTTCCTTCCACCTTCAGCAGCAGGAAAAGGGGGACAGAAAAGGAAAAGGAGGATAGAAAAACGACAAGGAGAGAAAGGCATGAACACGTTCTCTTGAGGGGCCACGATGTTTCAAGCTGTGCGTATAATTTTGAAACCGACATACCCAGTGAAGGAGGAATTGGGGGTCTTCTTCATGCGAACCAGGGTAGGTTCAGTAACTCACGTATTCCCTAACCACAACGGATCAACTTCAACCCGCTGTGCGTTGGTTTCAGCTTCGCTTCTTCCATCATACCGTGAGGAATTCTTCTCTTAACTCCTTATATCAATATCATGCTCTCCAGTATCACATCGTTTTTGGCCCTATCTCTCAATGGTGAAGAATCACTTGAAAAAATTAAATAACTCTCATATCCAGATTGGGATTCGGATCTTCATCAAAATCGAATCAATTCTTCCTTGTCACACACCCAACATGTCCACCAAGTTTCGTCCGAATCCGTCCACAACTTTTTGAGATATCGTGCTATATATCGATTTTGGCCCCATCTCTTAACGGTGAAGAATAACTTAAAAACTTTGCAGTAGTCGGATCCGGATCAGGATCTTCACCAAAATCGAATCAGTTCGTCCTCGTCACACTCCGAACATGTCCACAAAATTTCATCCGAATCCGTCCACATCTTTTTGAGATATCTTGTACACAAAACAAACAAATGAAATTGCTCGTTGAGCAAGGAATTGCCGGAATAACTTTGTCATATCTCCATGATCTCTGAAAAAATAAAAACCTGGAAATCAATTTGGTTCTTATCAGTCGATAGTGCTCCTGTTTAATGAGTTATAGCACTAAGTTTGGTCATGATCATAACTTGGAAGTCAATCGGACTTGAAATGGCGTTTTTATCGCAATTTGAAAGTTTTGACCAGAGTCCCCTGACATTCGACCCCCGACCGCTAAGAAGGGCGTTAGTGTGACACCCCAATGAGACATATGGTTGGATGTAGAATTGGAAGATGCACATTGTGGATTTGGTTTGAAGTCGATACGACCATTTTAGCAGACGTTATTGCGAAAATAAGAATTTCGGTTTTTCGGTGACCTTGACCTTGACCTTTGACCTTTGACCTAGATTCACCAAAAACGACCAGTGTCTAAGTTGGACCATGGCCGACGTCTGTACCCAGTTTGGCCATGATCGCTGAAACGGTATGGCTGCTCCAGGGTAAACAAACACACAAACAAACAGACAGACACACAGACACACAGAATGACACACACAACCGACCAACATAATTGCAGAAATCCGAAGGATTCCGGCAATTAACAAACAGACAGACACATAGAAAGGGGGTGAAAACATCACCTCGTCCACCTTCGGTGTGAAGTAAGCATCATCACAAGGGATAAATCATTTACACGGTTCCGACAGGTAGAAGTGCGTTCGTTCGTTGCTGATTGCATCCTGATAAAGGTATATTTTGGGTGTAATTACCTGCTCGGCAGCTTCATTTTCATAAAAATGTTCAACTAAGCTTTTAATTCGGCGCAGTTTGCGGGCGTTTAATTACTCGCCGCTTATCAACCACTTTGCTTTTCTGTTTTAATGAATGTCATTACATGGAAAAGCCTTGGGATCAGTGTTACAAATCCGTGCCAGGATTAAACGCACTTCGCTCTCAGCCATTTCGAACTCGCCCGAGCTATTTGCCTTTTAACCATTTATGAACTTGGGATCTTTTTCATTTGTAAGGAGCTATTGTTTTTGATAAATCCACTTTCCACCATGGCAAAACCTCTCAACGACCGTGGGGCGTGTTCAACACAACGTCATTTCATTTTAAATGTCAGGCTTTCGAAGCTCCTGCTTGGACGAAATAAGGAAAACCAACATTGCCCTCTGCTGCTCGATGGAGGAAAAACGTGGTGGTTCGGCAGATCTCTCTGATGGTCTGCTCGAAAAGTGTTTCCATGCTGCTGAAGGAGTCTCATGGAAAGGATTACACTGGGTGGCCCTCACTGTACCGAGCCAGAGTCAGGGCACGATTACACTGGGTGGCCCTCACTGTACCGAGCCAGAGTCAGGGCACGATTACACTGGGTGGCCCTCACTGTACCTAGCAGCACTCAGGGCATGATTACACTGGGTGGCCCTGACTGTACCGAGCCAGAGTCAGGGCACGATTACACTGGGTGGCCCTCACTGTACCTAGCCAGAGTCAGGGCACGATTACACTGGGTGGCCCTCACTGTACCGAGCCAGAGTCAGGGCACGATGACACTGGATGGCCCTCACTGTACCGAGCCAGAGTCAGGGCACGATTACACTGGGTGGCCCTCACTGTACCTAGCAGCACTCAGGGCATGATTACACTGGGTGGCCCTGACTGTACCGAGCCAGAGTCAGGGCACGATGACACTGGATGGCCCTCACTGTACCGAGCCAGAGTCAGGGCACGATTACACTGGGTGGCCCTCACTGTACCTAGCAGCACTCAGGGCATGATTACACTGGGTGGCCCTCACTGTACCTAGCCAGAGTCAGGGCACGATTACACTGGGTGGCCCTCACTGTACCTAGCAGCACTCAGGGCATGATTACACTGGGTGGCCCTGACTGTACCGAGCCAGAGTCAGGGCACGATGACACTGGATGGCCCTCACTGTACCGAGCCAGAGTCAGGGCACGATTACACTGGGTGGCCCTCACTGTACCTAGCAGCACTCAGGGCATGATTACACTGGGTGGCCCTCACTGTACCTAGCCAGAGTCAGGGCACGATGACACTGGATGGCCCTCACTGTACCGAGCCAGAGTCAGGGCACGATTACACTGGGTGGCCCTCACTGTACCTAGCAGCACTCAGGGCATGATTACACTGGGTGGCCCTCACTGTACCTAGCCAGAGTCAGGGCACGATTACACTGGGTGGCCCTCACTGTACCTAGCAGCACTCAGGGCATGATTACACTGGGTGGCCCTGACTGTACCGAGCCAGAGTCAGGGCACGATGACACTGGATGGCCCTCACTGTACCGAGCCAGAGTCAGGGCACGATTACACTGGGTGGCCCTCACTGTACCTAGCAGCACTCAGGGCATGATTACACTGGGTGGCCCTCACTGTACCTAGCCAGAGTCAGGGCACGATTACACTGGGTGGCCCTCACTGTACCTAGCAGCACTCAGGGCATGATTACACTGGGTGGCCCTGACTGTACCGAGCCAGAGTCAGGGCACGATGACACTGGATGGCCCTCACTGTACCGAGCCAGAGTCAGGGCATGATTACACTGGGTGGCCCTGACTGCACTGAGCCATTACAGCCAGGACAAGGAATTGGGGAAGGATCACAGTTCGGGCACGATTACACTGGGTGGCCCTCACTGTACCTAGCCAGAGTCAGGGCACGATTACACTGGGTGGCCCTCACTGTACCTAGCCAGAGTCAGGGCACGATTACACTGGGTGGCCCTCACTGTACCTAGCAGCACTCAGGGCATGATTACACTGGGTGGCCCTGACTGTACCGAGCCAGAGTCAGGGCACGATGACACTGGATGGCCCTCACTGTACCGAGCCAGAGTCAGGGCATGATTACACTGGGTGGCCCTGACTGTACCGAGCCAGAGTCAGGGCACGATGACACTGGGTGGCCCTGACTGTACCGAGCCAGAGTCAGGGCACGATTACACTGGGTGGCCCTCACTGTACCTAGCAGCACTCAGGGCATGATTACACTGGGTGGCCCTCACTGTACCTAGCCAGAGTCAGGGCACGATGACACTGGATGGCCCTCACTGTACCGAGCCAGAGTCAGGGCACGATTACACTGGGTGGCCCTCACTGTACCTAGCAGCACTCAGGGCATGATTACACTGGGTGGCCCTCACTGTACCTAGCCAGAGTCAGGGCACGATTACACTGGGTGGCCCTCACTGTACCTAGCAGCACTCAGGGCATGATTACACTGGGTGGCCCTGACTGTACCGAGCCAGAGTCAGGGCACGATGACACTGGATGGCCCTCACTGTACCGAGCCAGAGTCAGGGCACGATTACACTGGGTGGCCCTCACTGTACCTAGCAGCACTCAGGGCATGATTACACTGGGTGGCCCTCACTGTACCTAGCCAGAGTCAGGGCACGATTACACTGGGTGGCCCTCACTGTACCTAGCAGCACTCAGGGCATGATTACACTGGGTGGCCCTGACTGTACCGAGCCAGAGTCAGGGCACGATGACACTGGATGGCCCTCACTGTACCGAGCCAGAGTCAGGGCATGATTACACTGGGTGGCCCTGACTGCACTGAGCCATTACAGCCAGGACAAGGAATTGGGGAAGGATCACAGTTCGGGCACGATTACACTGGGTGGCCCTCACTGTACCTAGCCAGAGTCAGGGCATGATTACACTGGGTGGCCCTGACTGTACCGAGCCAGAGTCAGGGCACGATGACACTGGGTGGCCCTGACTGTACCGAGCCAGAGTCAGGGCACGATGACACTGGGTGGCCCTCACTGTACCGAGCCAGAGTCAGGGCACGATGACACTGGGTGGCCCTCACTGTACCGAGCCAGAGTCAGGGCACGATGACACTGGGTGGCCCTGACTGTACCTCACAGTAGTCAGGGCATGATGACACTGGGTGGCCCTGACTGTACCTCACAGTAGTCAGGGTTCGATTACACTGGGTGGCCCTGATTGTACCTCACAGTAGTCAGGGCATGATTACACTGGGTGGCCCTGACTGTACCGAGCAGTAGTCAGGGCACGATGACACTGGGTGGCCCTGACTGTACCAAGCCAGAGTCAGGGTTCGATTACACTGGGTGGCCCTGATTGTACCTCACAGTAGTCAGGGCATGATTACACTGGGTGGCCCTGACTGTACCGAGCAGTAGTCAGGGCATGATTACACTGGGTGGCCCTCACTGTACCGAGCAGTAGTCAGGGCATGATTACACTGGGTGGCCCTGATTGTACCTCACAGTAGTCAGGGCATGATTACACTGGGTGGCCCTGACTGTACCTCACAGTAGTCAGGGCATGATTACACTGGGTGGCCCTCACTGTACCGAGCCAGAGTCAGGGCACGATGACACTGGGTGGCCCTCACTGTACCGAGCCAGAGTCAGGGCACGATGACACTGGGTGGCCCTGACTGTACCTCACAGTAGTCAGGGCACGATTACACTGGGTGACCCTGACTGTACCGAGCCAGAGTCAGGGTTCGATTACACTGGGTGGCCCTGATTGTACCTCACAGTAATTAGGGCATGATTACACTGGGTGACCCTGATTGTACCCAGCAGGAGTCAGGGCACAATTACACTGGGTGGCCCTGACTGTACCTCACAGTAGTCAGGGTTCGATTACACTGGGTGGCCCTGATTGTACCTCACAGTAGTCAGGGCATGATTACACTGGGTGGCCCTGACTGTACCGAGCAGTAGTCAGGGCACGATGACACTGGGTGGCCCTGACTGTACCAAGCCAGAGTCAGGGTTCGATTACACTGGGTGGCCCTGATTGTACCTCACAGTAGTCAGGGCATGATTACACTGGGTGGCCCTGACTGTACCGAGCAGTAGTCAGGGCATGATTACACTGGGTGGCCCTCACTGTACCGAGCAGTAGTCAGGGCATGATTACACTGGGTGGCCCTGATTGTACCTCACAGTAGTCAGGGCATGATTACACTGGGTGGCCCTGACTGTACCTCACAGTAGTCAGGGCATGATTACACTGGGTGGCCCTCACTGTACCGAGCCAGAGTCAGGGCACGATGACACTGGGTGGCCCTCACTGTACCGAGCCAGAGTCAGGGCACGATGACACTGGGTGGCCCTGACTGTACCTCACAGTAGTCAGGGCACGATTACACTGGGTGACCCTGACTGTACCGAGCCAGAGTCAGGGTTCGATTACACTGGGTGGCCCTGATTGTACCTCACAGTAATTAGGGCATGATTACACTGGGTGACCCTGATTGTACCCAGCAGGAGTCAGGGCACAATTACACTGGGTGGCCCTGATTGTACCTCACAGTAGTCAGGGCACAATTACACTGGGTGACCCTGATTGTACCGAGCAGTAGTCAGGGTACGGTGACACTGGGTGGCCCTGACTGTACCGAGCAGTCGTCAGGATAGGAATTTGTAATTTGTTCATGGTGATCATGATAATTCAGCCACTCTTCATGAAAGACAACATTGCATATTTAATATGTACGATGCCAGAAGACTGGATACCATGCTTAACATCCTACTTCCGATGGATAGCACACATATTGATGCGTCGCGCTGCGTGTAAAACATTACACGTGTTCAGAATCAAACCAGGCTGGGCAATTCAAAAGGGAGAGTGAGTGCTCCCTCCCTCTGCACCATCTTGTCTGTCAGTTCCTACAATTGGTAACCTAAAATTTGCTTTTATTTCGCTCACACAAGTACTCTTCTTAGTATTTGTTTCAAAAAGTAGGCCACTGTGTGCTGGTGCTTCAAGCCCAGCCAAAATCCTTACCTCTCCTTAGCTGTGGAATTAACGCACAATCTAAATTTTCTGGGGAAGAAGCCATATGGGTGTGGATCACTGATCTAAATATAACTGGATCACTGGTTTGCTGAAAAAAAAAATGGTCACCGACTGCCATCTTGGTACTCACCACAACATGAAAAAGGCCAAGTAAAAAAGAGACAATTCAGTTTATTTAAAAACCTGCTCTTGGAACTCACCCTATAAAAAAAAAAAAATCAAAACTCAGTTTATTGAAAAACCTGCTAATCTTTGATATTTTTTTTCCACGTTGTTCACTATGGAACTTTTGGTTGGTAGTGAGTCCAACCAGTGAGTCCCAAGTCCCTGATTAGTGTCTCCCAAACACCTCTCCATATAAGCTGAGGGACTAGAATAGGCTGGATTAGGGTTTTTACCCCAACCTCATGCAAAATATACCATGGAAGAGATCCACAATCAAATGTTAAAAGAGCATGTGTAACCCCAAGCTCACACTTATTTCAGATTATATTCTCAAGTTCCATCAAGTCCTTATGAAATTAAAAAAATATATCCTTCCACCATTGGTAAAGACCAAGCTTGTTCAGTAAAAGGAAGGATTTATGAACAGAACGTCCACCTCTTTCTTCAAAGGCAAAGGAAATGGCTCGTTGGCCAATGCCAGTTCCCAGCCCTCCATCCGAACAAAGCAGCCCATTGAGTTGCAAGACATGCTTCCCACAGGATTTCTGAGCATGTGTTGATGCCACACGTACGTACATCGAAATGAAATACAGGAGCACGCTCTGGGTGGCTTCTCACCTTCGCTCCCGATTTGTACTTATTGCAAACCACAGTCGATCGTGTTGAGATCCACCACGACATAATACACCTGAACATGCTGATAATACAAGGATTGATCAGCATATTATGTCCTTCACCCAACACTGCAGGAGATAGACAAAGGAGGCTTGAGTGATCTCTTGAACTATTTGCAATGGATTGCGGATAAAATAAAAGCTTGGTTGATTTTGCAAAAACTTATTATTGGTTGATTTATATCTCAGCAGGTCATTGAACTGCTCTCCCATGAGGCTGATGTTTGTAAAATAAATAAATAAATAAATAAATAAATAAACCTGTCCCTTCTTGTTTTCTGTAACTGCTTTGTGTTACCCCTCCACCACAACCATTTCTCATCTTTCATGGTGATCATGACAACTCGCCAACTCACCTTTTTTTGTACACATTGTTGAGGCTCTTATGAGAGCTGACACACAACACACAAGGGGGGCAGGAGACACGAGGGGTGGGAGAGGGAAGGACAAAAGAGTGGGGAACAGAGACATTAGGAGACCTGGGGAAGGGAACCTACTCTTATTGGCAGGTCAGGTCAGATTATTTCTGTGACTTGCTACAGGTACCATCTAAACCTGCACTAACCTGTTTCATGGTCGGGTTGGTCAGCGACTAAACCGTCTCCCCCACCAGGTTTCCTGGTGAGGAGGGTCTATGACATGGATATCGAGCAAGATTAAAAACAAAACCTGTCAAAGGGCGGAAGAGCGACTTGTGAGCCAACGGCCATCCATATCTCGTGCCCAACTTTGTCTGCGGACGTCCTGCAGTTTGGGTTCCGATTTTTTTTTTTGAAGGTTGGTGGCAGGATTTGCACTCCGGCCACTGTAAAACCTTTCACTCTGCAAAATACAAGAAGAACGCAAAGAAAAACGAAAACCCACTTTGTGGGAGTACCTCCTGTGCAGCTGCCCTCTATACCTCAGGGCAGCGTACCGGATGACGGGATTGGGGCGAACAACTCTGATAGGAGGAAAAGCATGGGGTAACCTTCTCGAGTCAGAATGCGGTAGTTAGCGTCGTAGATAGTAGAAAAATCGTGCAAGTTATACAAGCATCAAATTTGGCATTTCTGTTCTGCAGGGCTTTCTGATCAAATCTGCCTGATTGGCCATTTAAAAATCCAAGATGGCCGCCAAGTTATCCTCCCAAAGTTGACTTTTTGCTTAGAAGTATTTGTAGTTGTCCGATCTGCATGATCTAAGTGTGGATTCCTATGTTTACAAGCCTGCTGGAGTGGATTTTCCTGTTTTTAAAGCCCCCTGACACACACTTTTTCTGATTTTTCACATTTGTTTATGATTTTCATACGTTTGGATGACTTAACATGTATGTAGTAGTAGCTACTTATGCATGGGGTGTTGGGGTGGAGTGTTAGAGGTAGTACCTTTGTTTCAGCAGTCAGCCACATCCCTTGGATGGACGACTGGCACTGGTCCTCAACACTGGCCCAACTCTCATCTATGGCTCCAAGAAGTTGCTAGTGCACGGCATCGGCCACACCCTGGTAAACCGCGTTGGCTCGCGGGCTAAACTAGATGAGGGTAGCACACAGAAGGTCTCTGCGTGTGATGGTGTACATCAAGCTCCAAATTTTTGAAGTGCATGAAGTTGATGAAACAGATGTGCTGATTGAATCCAGGCCACTTACCAGTCCTTTAATCAACATTTCCAGTTCATCGCCAAGTAAGAATTTATTGAAGGAGTGATTGTTGGGCACTACCAAGGCACATTGGTGACATCACCGCTGTGAAACACAGCATGGGGTTCAGTGTCAGCTCAGTAGGAATTGTATGTTGGCGTCATACTGCAACAACTTACTCGTGTCCCAAATGTTGTCTAATCAACCCCGGATCAGTTAGGCAGCCACACCTGAATCGACAGGACGTGCCAGCGCGGGAGAGCCGAGCCAAGGATAACGGAGTTTTAGTTATCTGGGTGGTGTGCAGATCGCACGGGACTTATGACACTGGATGAACGATCGTACTAAGTGTAGGGCAGATGCATAAACCTAGTTGTATCCCATACAGGAAAGTGTCCATTATACATGTACAGGGTGGTAAAAGGATAAACCCTCGACCCTGAACGTCATACTGGCCATGGACGCGAGTTCTACTGGTAAATCATGGAACACTGCCTGGACCAAGTGTTGCCTATGTCAGGAGGTTAAGAAAGAAGATCTAAAGTCCCCCCCAGGTCAATCCTGCCAAAAGAGGAGATGATGGGTATATGAACTTGGTAAGGAATATTCCTCCGTTTCACTCACTCAATGCACTACCAATCAAGCTGGACCCTGCAAGACTTGACGAAGGTGGTGGGATCGAGGAAACCTTGAGACCTGCACCTGTACCGTGAAGCACTTTCAGAACTGGCGCCTTACTTCTTTGCGAATAACAATGTCAACTATGCGCGATGGATCCCAGTTCGCCTCAGAGATATGATGTCGCTTGAGCAACAACATCCAGATGTGGCCAGGGAGTTTCACAAAGGGAACTTCGTTATCCACAAGTCCAGAAGAGAATTCTCTGCCCTGGCAATCGACCAAGCCCACGAGCAAAATAATGCACTCATCAAAGGTGACGGAGGAGCAATTGGGTTGACAGAAGACCTGGCAGCACTTCGTAGGTGGATGGTCGCTGGACCCGAAGTGAGTTGTCTCGTAGCTGGCTGGATACGAGGCCATGTCTGGTATGAAAGATGCAACCAACAACAGCACACACCATGAGCAGACATTGAGTGTCCAGAAATCTTTCTTTGAAAAGGTGAAAGCACTCTCTGCAGTAATGCAGGAGATGGGCAACCCATTCCAAGAAGAATCAGCCGACTTACTGGTATGAGACATGAAGAACATTGCAGACCCAACTCGAGCCGAAATGGTAGCTACACATCACCAGTAGGGCAAAGAGCAGTTCCATTCATTCATGGAGGGGCTACAGAATGAAGGTGAATGTCCTTTCTATCATCCAATCAAGAAAAACATTGTTTCTTTCTTCAAGCAAGAGCAAGCTGGGGGAAGTTCAAAGGAGAAAGTCCTGAAAGACGACTGTCAGCTGTTCTCACGACTGTTCATCTCATGCAAGAACAGGCAGTGTGACTTGCAAGAATTCTTCAAGCATGATAATCATTCACACCCTGCATCTCTCAGTGACAGCGGCAAGCTTCATACATGTCAGAAGTCACAGCTGGCTGAAATTCTTGAAGCGCAAGTGAACATCCCAGAAAGAGAACCAAGGGGAGATGCAGTCATCATTGATGGCTCAGCACTAATCAATGCCCTACCTCCACGCACTTCAAAGATATTTAATGACTATGTTAAAGAAGATATCATCCCAAAGGTGGAATCCTATGGTGCCAGGTACGAGAGGGTGGACGTAGTGTTTGATGTGTACAAGAAATAAAGTCTGAAGTCTGAGGCAAGGTCGAAAATGGGGCAAGGAATCAGAAGAAGAGTGACAGGAACCAATAAGACCCCAAGTCACTGGAGAAGCTTTCTTCGAGATGACAGCAACAAGACTGAGCTGTTTCACTTCCTTGCGGAAAAGATGTGTGAAGCACAGACGACAAGCACAGTCATTGTCACAAAAGGAGAAGATGCCATGAGCAACACAAGGAAGTCACTGGATCGTGTGTCTCCATGTTGTCATGAAGAAGCTGACCCTCGAATATTTGTACACGCCAGGGATGCAACGACGGATGGTAGCAAGTCCATTATCATTAAGGCTAATGACATGGACGTACTAGTCATTGCAATATCTGTAATGCCATCCTTACAGGAACTAGGTCTTGAAAACATGTGGATTGCCTTTGGCCAAGGAGCCAAGGCACGATGGATTCCAGTCCATGAGGTAGTTTCTGCAATGGGGCCTGAGAAAGCTAGAGGGATCCCACACTTCCATGCGTTCACTGGATGTGACGTCGTGTCTGCCTTCCGCGGTAAAGGGAAGAAAACTGCATGGCAGACTTGGAACGTCTTTGATGATGTTTCTGAAACATTCACCAATCTCAGCCAGCATCCAACATTGATTCGTGATCTTGACCTGCAGAGGCTGGAGAGATTTGTTGTCCTCATGTATGACAGATCAAGCGCAGCCACTGGTGTGGACGGAGCAAGACTGGATCTCTTTGCCCGCAAGCAGAGGCCATACAACTAAATTCCACCAACACAGGCAGCCCTCAGAGAACATGCAAAGCGTGTGGCCTATCAGGTTGGGATCATCTGGGGCCAGGCAACCATCTCCAGTCCAGACACGAGCAGTCCCGCTGAATGGGGATGGACACAGAAAGGAGAGAAGTGGCAGATATGTTGGACAACCCGACCCCCAATTGCAGCCAGCTGTCAGGAATTGACCAAGTGTTCCTGTAAGAAAGGTTGCAACCAGAGATGCAAGTGCTTTCAGTCAGGGCTCCCCTGCACAGCACTCTGCAGCTGCATATGTGGACAGTAGCAGCTGGAGGAACATTCACATGGTATGCATAACTTTGAACATTTACTTGCCAGGGCCCGGTTGCAGAAAGGCCTTAGCTTCATATGACAATAATTAAAGTGGTGCAAAATCAGAAAAAGTGTGTGTCAGGGGGCTTTAACAACAGGAAAATCAACTCCAACAGGCCAGAAAACATATGCATCCACACCGAGATCATGCAAATCGGACAACTACAAATACTTTGAAGCAAAAAGTCAACTTCGGGAGGCTAACTTGGCGGCAATCTTGAAAAATGGTCGCCATCTTGGATTTTCAAATGGCCAATCAGGCAGATTTGATTAGAATCCCCTGGAGAACAAATGTGCCAAATTTGATGCTTGTATTATCATTTGCACGATTCCTCTCAAAAATTGCTGTTATCTGCCCCACTAAGTGTGTGTCGGGGTGGTGCTGAGGTGTCGTCCACCAGAAGGCGGTCTCCTTGGGTTAACCTGAGGCAATCCCTTAGGGAGGGTGCCTGGAGTGTCCTATCCCAAAGAGAGGATGATCACCTGTCTGTTATCATCTGACCTCAAGTGTTTCAGCATCGGTATTGCAGCACTCTCTGAGGTCTGGAGACCGGATCGTGGCGAGATCATGGCGGGTGGTTACACCTACTGTTGGTCTGGTCGCTCTGATGGTTACCATGCCAAAGGAGTTGCTGTTGCTGTGTCCAATCAGCTGACTCCTATGATAATTGAGGTAACACCGGTCAATGAGCATATTACGAGACGAAGGATTCATCACTCGTTGGGTGTCGTTTCCCTGGTCTCTGTAAATGCTCCGACTGAGGCGAGTGATCTCACCGTTAAGGACGCATTCTATGCCACGCTCGAATCTGGTTGATCAGTGCCCCAGGCGAGATAATCTTATAGTCTGGGGGATTTCAATGCATCAACTGGAACTGATATGGATGGTCATGAGACTGTGTTGGTCCCCATGGGTCTGGAACTGTGAATGAGAAAAGCACCAAGTTCCTTGACTTTGCAAAAAGTCATGGACTTTGGGTGGCTGGTTCATGGTTTCAGCACCAACAGGCTCATCGCTGGACTTGGTATTCCACTGCTGGCGGTGTGGCAAAGGAGATTGACCATGTGCTCGTTGATGGTCGCTGGAAGATGATCCTGAACTGCAGGGTCAACCGGAGTGCTCACTTCCTCAACACCGACCACAGGCTTGTTGTAGCAACTCTGAAGTTTCAGCTTAAATCTGGGAGAATGGTACCATCCCAACCAAGGCTGGATGTTGGTAAGCTCAAGGATGTGAGGGTACCTGAGGAGTCTGCAAACAGACTGAGTATGGATTGGGGGATCTGGATATTTTGGGCAATCCGGAAGAGTTGTGGAGTGCCTTCAAGACCACCGTCCTTGATGTTGCCTGTAGATATCTTGGAACTCACTATTTGGCGAAGAAGAATTTGGTCTCACAAGGGACACTGGATACCATTGACCAGAGTCGCAGGGCCAGGCTTAATGGAAGAGCTGAGCTGTTCAGGGAGCTGAGGGGTAAAACTGTACGTGCACTGAGGGTGGACAAGGAGGCCTATGTGCAAGGATTCTGTGAGAGGTTAGAGCATCACCTGTGGTCAAGTGATTCCCTTCCAGCTTATCGGGGAATTGGTGCATTGCGTTTCTCCAAGCCCGTCCCCTCAGTGTACTGCAGATAAAGTGGAGGGTGGTGAGCTAATGACAGTGGAGTCAGAAGTTTAGGCCCGCTGGGCCGGTTACTTTGAGTGGCTGTACCAGGCTGAGCCACCAGCTGTTGAGTTGGATGTCAGGGGTGTTACTACCCCTAATGCTGACCCTCCAATTAACTGTGATTCACCTTCACTTGTGGAAATACAGGCTGAGGTAAAGCTCCAGGGATCTGTGGCATCCATGCTGAACTTCTCAAAGCTGGTGGAAATGCAGCACTCATGTTGTTGTATGCAGTTCTGTGCTCTGCCTGGAACACAGGCATCATCCCAACTGACTGGAAGAGGGGCCTTGTTGTTCCTCTCTGGAAAGGGAAGGGTGATCGCCAGGACTGCAACAACTACCGAGGGGTGACGCTGCTCTCAGTGCCGGGCAAGGTCTTTGCTCAGATAATTCTTGATAGGGTTCGCCACCATCTGCTTGAGCACCAGTGCCCAGAGCAGTCAGTCATGTTAGTGTGAGCAGTTATGTGTGCATGTCACTATATGTGTCTCCTCCATAACTCCACAACCATGAAACCTATCAGCCTGAATCTTTGCATGCATGCTGAGGGAACTCCAAGGAAGCGCACGACTGAAAATTGGGTAATTGGGTTAATTAAAACATCCATTTTGAACATGATTAAAACACCCCACCGACACCCCAACCTTAGGCCTCTGATGAATCAGCCACCACTTTGGTGGGCTCCGACTCAGCCACCACATCCACAATTGCCTTGAAATTTTAACAGGGTTCACATAATGGTTTACTGAAGTCAATTGTTTTAGGTTAGGTCAAAGGTCAAGATCACCTAAAATCGTCAATTTATAACTAATTGACTTGGAATTTGAACAAGGTACATATATTGGTTCACTGAAGGCAGTTATTTGAGGTCCAGTCAAAGGTCAACATCACAAACAATCGTCAATTTATAACCGATTGACTTGGAATTTGAACAGGATTTGCATATTGGGTTGCTGAATTGTTTGACCAAAAATCAGAACGATTGATTAACCCTTTTCTTTCCTTTCTTTCAATTCTTTCTTTCAATCAATGCTTTCCATGACAACTTCACCCCATTATCAAATTGGACTTTTTGTGAATTATTATTGCCATACCTCAATAATTTTTCAAGATGTCAAATTGAAACTTTCACAGCCCATTTGTATGGGTGTCACACATGTGTGTAAATTTTGGTGAAAATTAGTCAAAGGTCAAGGTCAAGACCATCTTCGAAATTGTCAAATTGCTCTTTTCAGGCAACTATTTTTAGATCCTCGTGGAGGATCTCTAGTCTTACTCACGTTGTTGATGGTCTTAATCTTCTTTGTTTGCTTCTTTGATGGTGTTTGTTTCACAGCCGACAGTTTTCATCGAAACTTCCTGAAACTTGGCATATATATATATATATATACATATATATATATATATATATATATATATATATATATATATATATATATATATATATATATATATATATATATATATATATATATATATATATATATATATATATATATATATATATGAGTAAAAATCCCCTGCGCAGACAGTAACCATCTCCGATTTTGAAAATTCCTTCGAGAAAAAAAAGTTATGATGTCAAAATATCTCCGCTAATGGAAATCGCCTAAAAAATTATCTCCGAAACTAGGCAAGCTTTTTGAATTTTCTTTGCGGGAATCAAGCCGGGCATTAGCACAGATAATTTATCGCAAACCTGATACAGCACAATGACGTCATATTCGTTTTTATGACGTCATCATTAAGAAGACAAGGATCTTAGCTCATTTGAGCTTGTTTATTTAGAATTCACACACGTGGTTGTACTCAGCGTGTTTGTTTTCAACTGTGAACAAATTCATGGCCCCCAAAGTTTGTGGTGGAGGTTGGGGAGACGCCAATAGGAGTGGGTGAATTAACCCTTACACAAAGAAGGATTCTTCACAAGTGAATATAAGAAGACTAAATGGAAGTGGGGGAAGGCTTTTTCACACTTCAATCCTGAACCCTTCTTCACCAGGTGCCAAGTAAGCAATCATCCCTGGTTTTATTGGTCCGGTTTCACACCTCAATTTTAACACTAGGTTCACACAAGTAACCCTGCTTCTTTTGACGTCTCATCAATGCTAACCCCAGCTAAGTTTAATGCCATGAATTTATTTTACATGCAATGCACTTACACAGGTCAGGAAGGTCAGGTATGGGAGAGCATGCGCCGGAGCAGTGTGTCAATGCTTTCACTTTCCACCGGTACTCCAGGGGCCTCCATCTGGCCATCCCTATCTCCTTGAGATGCTGAGCAACTTGCTGCAATCACGAGGCATGCAGTCGTCTCATTGCCTCCTCCACTCACGAGGCTCCTTCGCTGAGAGATTCTGGTGAGCAGGATCAGCATCAGGAAAACGAGCTACATGTCCATACAGAGGCAGCTGATGCTCACGTACTATGCAGGCAACAAATCTCATTTGAATCTCTCTCAGAAACCACTCGTTGGACAAAAAGTCCAACCGGTGATAGCCAAGGATTCTCCGAACACCTGGTAGCAAAGGAATTAAGTCTCCATCTCAGATCCCTGGTCAGAGTCCAAGTCTCACATCTGGAGAACAAGACTGGAAGCACCAAGGACCTGAAGACTCGGACTTTCGTCCTCCTGCACAGGTACCGGCAGCGCCACAACCCATGATCCAGTGAATCCATGACTCCCCAGGCCCGACCCAGATGTCTATTGACCTCTGGCTCACAGCCAGCAGAGACATGAATATCATTGCCAAGGTAAGTGAATCTCTCCACGACCTCAACATCCTCACCACAAACAGGTACAGACAAGATAGCAGCCTGGATCTATCTTGGATCTTAGATCTTAGTTTTGCCTGGATCCTCGTAATTCCAGCAGCTTTGACTACTCATTCAGCACCTCAAGGGCCCCCAAAAGGATATCCAGAGATTCTGTGAAGATGAATGCATCATCTGCGAAATCAAGGTCAGAGATGTTGACATTCCCAAATGACCGACCACAGCTTGATCTCTCTGATATGAATGGATGTCAGGGGTGTTACTGTCCCTATTTGCAAGAAGCCATGGACTGAGGGTGGCTGGTCCATCCTTCTTCGTCCTCTGGTGAGCTCTCTGGTGAGTCCCAAATGACCGACAACAGCTTGATCTCTCTGACATCCTCCCCAGAATCCAATCCATACAAGTGCTGAAAAGTGGAAGGGCCAGAACACATCTCTGACGAACTCCAGTAACAATTGGAAATAAAATGAACCAGGCACAACAAATCCCGCCCATTTCAGGCATAAAGTTATTTTGGAGATCAAATTTAAATTTAATACATCCTTAACCTGAATGTTGATTATAAGGAATAGAATAAGGAATATTTTAGTCTTAGTTTGAAGTCAATAAAACCATTTTAGACGAAGTTATGAGCTCCAAAAACGATTTTGACCTTTTCATGACCTGACCTTGACATTTGACCTAATTGGACCCAAAAGTTAATGGGGTCAGCCGAGGTTCATTACCCACCTGTGGATACAATTTGACACTGTTTGAGCCAGCCGTTTTCCCGTAAAGTTTTATTTTCGTAACCACGTTTTAGTTGTAATGGAAAATTTGTAATTTTGACCGATGACCATGACCCCGAAAACTTCGGACCCTCCCGAGCTTCACAAATATGCGTTTTTAACGATAGGAATGGGTAGGATTATAAGTGACAAATAGAATAAGGTTCACTATAAGCTTAGTTTGAAGTAAATCAGATCATTTTTGACGAAGTTATGAGTGAAAAACAATTTTGGTCTTTTTGTGACCTTGACCTTTGATCCAATTGGACCCAAAAGTTAATGGGGTCATCAAAGGTCATTGCCCACCTATGGATTAAATTTGATAGTGTTTGCTAAAGCCGTTTTGCCGTAAAGTTGCTAACAGACAGACAAACAAACAAACTGGACGATTACAATATCCCGCTCCCTCCCTCCGGGGGGTGGGATAATAAGTCGGAGATGGCATCACCACATCTCACAGCACTCTCAGCACCACAGTATAGTTCAGAAATCATACTGATCAGTTTTTGGTGGCACTCCAAGAAGACAAAAAATTCTCCAGAGGGCATCCCGATTAACTGAATCGAATGTCTTGCAGAGATCAACATTGGCTGCAAGCAGCCCCTGCTGAAACTCTCATCTCCATTCGGTGAGGACCCAAAGGGCAAGGATATGGTCAATCGTTGACCATTTTAGTGTAAAGCCTGACTGCTCTTGGCACTGGTGCTCAAGCAGATGGTGGCGAACCCGATCAAGACTTATGTAAGCAAAGACCTTGCTCGGCACTGAGAGCAGTGTCACCCCTCGGTAGTTGTTGCAGTCCTGGCGATCACCCATCCCTTTACAGAGAGGGACACCAAGATCCCTCTTCAGCGAGTTGGGATGATGCCCGTGTTCCAGGCAGAGCACAGAACAACATGCAACGACACGAGTGCAGCATTTCCACCAGCCTTGAGAAGTTCAGCATGGATGCCACGGATCTCAGAAGCTTTACTCCATTTCAACCGGTTCACCGCAGCCCGTGTTTCCACATTCGAAGTTGGATCGCAGTTGATTGGGGGGGTCAGCAATATGGACAGTAACACCTCTGACCTCCAACTCAACAGCTGGTGGATCAGCCTGGTCCAGCCGCTCAAGGTAGCTGGCCAAGTGGGCCTTCACTTCGGAGTCCTCTGTCAAGAGCTCACCACCCTCCGCTCTAACTGCAGTACACTGAGGGACGGGCTTGGACAAACGCAATGCGTGAATTCCCCTGTAAGCAGGATGATCACTTGGCCACAGGTGATGCTCGAGCCCCTCAGATTCCTCGCACATTGGCGTCCTTGTCCACTGTCAGTGCACGTACAGTTTTATGCCTCAACTCCCCGAACAGCTCAGCTCAGCTATTAAGCCTGGCCCTGCGACTCTGATCAATGGTATCCAGTGTCCCATGAGACAAAATTCTTCTTCGCCCTCTGGTGAGTTCCAAGACATCCACTGGCAACATCAAGGATGGTGGTCCTGAAGGCACTCTACAACTCTTCAGGATTCCCCAAAGCACTCAGACCCTCCCCCCAAATCCCCACTCAGCCCATTTGCAAACTCCTCAGCTACCCTCTCATCCTTGATCTTGCCAACATCTCGCCTAGGCTGGGATGGTTCCATTCTTCTGGATTTAAGCTGCAACTTCAGAGATGCCAGAACAAGCCTGTGGTCAGTATTGAGGAAATGAGCACTCTGGTAGACCCTGCAGTTCTGGATCACCCTCAATCGACCATCAACAAGCACGTGGTCAATCTCCTTTGCCACACCACCAGCGTTGGAATATCGCATTCAGCAATGAGCCTGTGGGCACTGAAACCATGAACAGGCCACCCAAAGACCATTACTTCTTGCAAAGTCGAGGACATTACTGATATTCTGGTTCACAGTTCCAGATCTATGGGGAGCAAAACATGTCTCCTAACCATCCCAATCAGTTGCAGTCGATGCTTGAAATCTCTCAAGACTAGAAGAATATCTCACCTGGGGCACTAATCAACCACAGACTTGAGCATGGCAAGGAATACATCCTTCATCGTGAGATCACTCGCCTCAGTCGGAGCATATACAGAGACCAGGGAAATGACACCCAAGGAGTGACAAATCAGGTCAGATATGGGAGCATGCGCCAGAGCAGTGCGTCGCTGCGTCCACTTTCCGCTGGTACTCCAGGGGCCTCAGTCTGGGCATCCCCCAGGCAGATGCCTGGCCCATCCCAATCTCCTTGAGATGCCGATAAACCTGCTGCAACCACGAGGCACGTGGTCGGCCCATTGGCCTCCTCCACTCAGGAGACTCCCTCGCTGAGAGAATCTGGTGAGCAGGATCAGCGTCAGAAAAACGAGCCACATGTCCATACAGCCGCAGCTGTTGCTCATGGACTATACAGGTAACAAATCTCATTTGAATCTCTCTCAGCAACCGCTCGTCGGACGCGAAGTCCGACCAGCAATAGCCAAGGATTCTCTGAAGAGACCTGGTCCCAGAGGAATTAAGTCTCTGTCTCAGATCCTTTCTCAGAGTCCAAGTCTCGCATCCATAGAGCAAGACTGGAAGCACCAATGACCTGAAGACTCAGATTTTCGTCCTCCCACACAGGTACCAAATCGGACAAATCTCGGGAAAATCCGTTGTCTCATAATATTCTCATTGGCCGGTGTTAGCTCAATTATCATTGGAATCAACCGATTGGACACAGCTCCTTGGGCATGGTAACCATCAGAGCGACCAGATCAATAGTAAATGTGACCACCCATAATGATCTCGCCACTATCCGGTCTCCAGACCTGAGAGAGTGCTGCAATATCGATGTCGAAAGGCTTGAGCTCTGTTGATAACAGAAACAGGCAATCATCCTCTCTTGGGGATGGGACATTCCAGGCACCCACCGGAAGGGACTGCCTCAGGTTAACCCAAGGAGACCGCTGTCTGGTGGATGACACCTCAGCACCACCTTGACACACGCTACCGCAATCCCACCCAGGAAAGTTACCCCGTGGCTTTCCTCCTATCATCAAAGAATGGGGGTCCCAAAGGCTTTTCCCCAATCCCGTCATCCAGTGAGCTACCCTGCATAGGGCAGCTGCAGAGGAGGTGCTCCCATGGAGTGGGTTTTCAATTTCATGTTTTGTGGAGTGAAGGGTTTTACGGTGGCTGTAGTGCAAATCCTGCCACACACCTCCTAACAAAAAAGTTACCCAACTGCAGGAGGACGCCAACACACAGTTGCGCACGAGATATGGATGGTCTTTGGCTCATAAAGAGCCTCTCCACCCTTTGATAGATATCAATATCTATCAAAGATGGAGACTTTAATAGACAAATATCACTTTGATGGAGACAAATCTATCTTTGATTGATATTAACTTACACAATAAGATGGCACTCTCATGGCACTTCAGCAAAAGACTTCTGCGACTCATGAAGACTTCAGCAAAAGAAGAATTTCAGTTTTGAAGTCACATTGGTAGAATTGACAAGTTGAATAACTTTGGATTCAATTATGTCCAGTATGTATGTGAAGCTGGAACCTCCCCTGAGAGCAGTACTCGATACAAGGACGAATCAATCCTTTATATTGTTGGAGCAACTGTTCAGAGGAGAAGAATCTTCGACACTTTCTGAACAGAACAGGACAGGACTCCTAATTTATTCGAGACAGACACAGCTATTTGTGTAATGTCTGGTTTCCAGGATAAATTTGATGATAGAGTGATACCTCGTAGGTTTATTGTATCACATGTTGTAATTGTAGAGCTTTCAAAGGAGATTGGAGAGTTGAGAGGAGTGAGTGAGTGAGTGAGTGAGTTTTGGAAGCATTAATTTGACTTGATTACATTTGCCCCACTGGGAGATGTTGTCCAAATCCGAATTTAAAGAGGTGGCTGTGATGAAACGAGATGTAGATCGAGAAAGGGTAAATGGATTGCTTCCTTTTTTGGAGGGAGGTAGATGATGCAGTTCCTTGTCCTCCTCCCCCTCAACCCAATTGCGCCAAATTCTCCGCTGAAGAGAGGACGTATGAATGTCGTTATCGGTGTTGTGTGCGTGTGTTGCTCCACATAAAAACTATCTATTCTCAATCAGGGATCACTTCCATCAGGGGATCCAGGATTAGATCATAATTACATCTTGCCTTTTTGGGGGCCAAGAGAAATCTAGGATCATTGAAGAGCTGTGAATGATAGAGGGCAGCCGGATAACAGACTTGCAGAAGATCAAAGGTGGACAAGGAAGCAAAGACACCACATATGAGTGGGAGAAAAGAAAGGGGTGGGAAGGGTCAACTAAAGCAAAAGAGAGCAGTGGTGTGTATAGATAGGAGAAAGCATGAGGTGATGATGGGCAACATTCTCGAAGGATTGGAGGGAGGGGCAAGAAAGAAAGTAGACATAAAGTAGTTGGTTCCACGGATGAGAGAATAGAGGAATGAAGAAAGGAAGGAGTGTTCAGCTGAGAATTGGGGAGCGAAACCAGGTGTGGGATTCCAGAATAATGTGTGAGACCCGAGTGGGCTGGGTGAGGATGGATGGACAAGAGGGGAGTAGGAGCGAGTTGAGATTTGCTTTGGTCTGTTCGATCACTGAGCACACAATAATTCAAAAGCTGCACGCAGTATATCCGAGCGTTTTATCTCAAAAGTGGACGAATTGACGTGAATAGTTGCAGGTGAACCCTGAACCTTCAACCACCCTCATATCCAGACATTGGACTGGGAGTGGGAAACCAAAATGTTGTGAAATAAAAATATTTATACACTGGAGAGATTGGCTTTTTTAAATGTCTACAGATTTGTGGAGTCTTTGTATACAAAGTACCTTTCGATTCTACCTTATGGTGATTTCTTATCATTATAGTCTCCGTAAGCAAATCCCAAAGGTGAGAGGCAGCTTAATGTCTTTCCCGAAGAATGTCATTCTGGAAAATCTTTTGGGATATTTTGAACTTGGAGGTTGACAGCTTAGTGTTGCAATGTATACACAACAGAGCTTTCTCAAAAAAAAAATAAACCAATGTGACCCGCAGGGTGACCCGTATCTTGCCAAAAGGTGACCACGTCTGACTTCTTTAAGGTCACACTGAGGTGAACAGAGCTGCGATCCACCAGGAGCGACTCCTTGAGGAATATCTGCCTACGAGAGATTCCGATGAGAATCGTTCTACAGAGTAACCATGAAAAATAAGCGTTTGCCTCATAACGTCACCAAATAACATCATAATGTCTCAAGCTTGACATATCGAGAAAGCACTCATCGAGGTGTTCAATTTGAGGAACTACACGATATGGTTCCTAAAACTTGAAAATTTGACCTTGGGGTCGAATATGTTTGACCTTAGGCGTTAACCATGAAGGTCAAGGCCAATCGCCACCAAAAATTAATCATCTGAGCGCCAGACCATGAACTATATTCCCATGAAGTTTGAAGACGATCCGATCAAAATTACTCAAAAAATAAGGGTTTTGTCGACTCCTCTGATTTGCAACAAAGTGACCTTGACCTTTGACCTTGACCTTCAAAATTTTATGCGCTGAAAGGGACCTCTATAGGCCTCTGATATGCGAAGTTACAAAAATTTCCGATGATAACTGTGCTCTGCAGAATTTTTTATACGTGATGACAGACAAACAAACAAACAAACAAACAAACAAAAAAATAATAATAATAATAATAAAATAAAAAAAAACATACAAGCTGACTAACATATCTTGCAAAAACTTCGTTTTGGCAAGATAAAAATTGATTTCAACAGAGCTTTCTTATGTGCACAGTTGTGCACGCTTTGCTAATTTTCACCAGAAAATAAAAGTTATTTGGGAAAAGTTTCACACTTGAAAACAAGTACAGAATGTGAAACAAACTGATCATAAATACGCCATTGTGTGAATTGATGAAATTGTCGCACATGCTTTAATCTACCTCAATAGTAGTTTGGGTGAATTGATAACTGAAAGGAACCGATGTAGATAAATACCTAAATTGTGAGGCGAATATATATATTTTTAAAGTCCCTAAGCAAACTTTTCTTCAGGGTCTACACAGCTCCACAACTCAATTGGACTTAAATGGTCCAAAATGAGAACTCTTAATGGTCACGTCATCAAGATAACCCACTTAAAATGAGATTCTCCAGACAAATCTGACATATCTTTTTGCAAAATCATGGCAGACTTTCCATAGTTGAACATGATATTACAAGGGATGTTTGTGTGTGTGTGTGTCATGTGACAGGGAGTTGAGACCACCCACAGGGTGCGCCAAAAGCCAAGCCATGCACCAAAATGGAGGGGCACAGTGAAAACATACCCGAGACGGAAAGCACCTTCCGATTAGTGACCCAGTCAACTGAGCGATTAACATGATGCTAACCTGCAAAATAAGACTCACCCCACAATGGCACTTTTTGTGTATCAAGGCAATTGCTCGTGGAAGATCTAGAGCATGGAACGCACCTGAACATAACAGAAGAATAAGAACATTGTCGGAAGGGGAGAAACTCACCAACTGCAAGGTGGAGTGGGAATGGGGAAGAACAAGATCAAAGGAAGGGACTAGAGGACACAGGGTGGTGAACAATCTGGATATACAATCTCAAACGGAGCAAGATGAGGAAGGGGAAACTAGGGATCAAACAGAAATGGAAGAAAAAAAAAAAAGAGGGTGAAGTAGCAGGGCGGGAGGGACACAATCAGGAAAGGAAGGGGTTAGCTTGGCGAGGATTAATGAGGGTAAAAAATATCATGAGTTCAGATGGGATGAACGGAGGTGGTGGTGAACAGCCATGTTAAGTTCGTTCCACAGGCAAGAGAAAAGATGAGTAAATGAGTGGAAGTGAGCAGTGAGCTTAGATTTGGGATATTTCATCACAAGTGGGTTGCAAGCAGACCAGGTACGTCCTGCAGAAACATGGGGATAAATGAGCAAGCAAAGGGCAGATGGTGCGGGACCAAAGAGGGGGTGGTGGATAACAAAGAGATCACCGACCTCTCTGCAATGTGAGAGCAACAGGCTCAAACTCAGCTTAATTGTGGCAGATTTCGATAAATTTGTGGGTCTTTGTTTCCACAGCATCAATAAGTGCAAAGTGTGAGTAAGGGGAGCCAGCACAAAGCAGAGGGAAGTACTGCAACGAGCTGCGGATGAAGGTCTTGTAAACTGATGAAAGTTCAGATGTGCCAATGAAAGACTGCTTTAAAGAGGATGCCCCTGTCAATGGCTTTATTTTGAGGAGGAGGAGGAGGAGGAGGAGGAGGAGGAGGAGGAAATTGGGACCATACTCTGTGCAGAGTGTTGGTGCTGCTTCAGCAGTCTCCTTTGCTATTGGACACAATCCTGGACGGGTCGCCACTCCGACAGTATACCAGCAAGCTGGTACTCATTTTGCCGACCTCGGAAGGATGATAGGTCGAGTTAACCCCACCTGGTATTAATTCAACAGCTGAGCAGGATTTGAACTCGGGACCCTCGGATCCAAAGCCCACCACCCTAATCATTAAGCCAACACCAGGCATAATTTTTATTTTGAGGCCAACTTGGATGTATGGTTTGCTGAAGAAAGATTGTGGTTGATGGTGAGGCTCCTCGCCTACGCCCCCTTACACGTACCCATCCCTTTATCACCAATGCTTCGATGTACCAATGCAATTCAAATTTAAACACAATTCGTTTCTGCTGCCACTACCTTTCCAGGGAGCTTATATTGCAAGAATTAACTACTCTCAAAATGAAAGACTCCTGACTCACTATCGTTTCACTCTTCTCTTTACTCTCAGGCTGTGGGCCCTGGTCCTGTCTGTTCTGTGGAGACTCTTCTGCACTGAATTTGTCTGTCCTCTTTATTATCTTAAACATCTATGTCATATCCCTTCGTAACCACCTCCTTTCTCTTGTAAAAAGTTTTTTTTTCATATTCCTTCAACTCGCTGTGAGCTTAATATAGCTCGGCCTGAAATCAATCCCATCACCCAGCAATGAACTCTCTCTCTCTCTGGCAGCTATGTCTTTCCTCAGATGTGGTGACCAAAACTGGACACAATATTTTCAATGAGGCCTCAATCAATTAATGCGCAGCTCACACTATCTCTTTGGTTTTATAATTTACTCCCCTATAAATATAACCAAAAACTCCATTGACTTTCCTTAAACTCCACCCCCTCCCCCTGCCCCGCCACACATCTATTACCACCCCCAAATCTTTCTTCTTTATCACATGTGCCAAAACTTCCCCCTGCATTATGTCGTCCCTATTTTCATCATTCTTACCCATCCTGAATCTGCTCACCACTCACTTCCATTTCCCCATTTCAGCCACGTACCTCACCTATAAGCTTTGTCTCATCCGCATATTCGGAATGGCAACTCTTCATCTCTATTGTCCAAATCATGGATGTAAATGATGTCTAATAACTGTCTCAGTATTGATCCCTGAACATGGTTCAAAATAAGCAGTGCTCCAGGAGCCAATGGCCACTAAAAACGCCGGTGGACAATGGAAAAATGATACCCAGATGTTTCGTGCGGCCACCAAAAATTGGTCTACCAATGACCTCTAATCACAGATGGGACATCCAGCTTAAATGTAAGCGCACGCATGACCTCCGCACAATCCTGCAAGATAATAACAACAATTATTTATTTTCAAATTCATATTTTGCTGGAACTCTGGCGAAGAAATAATTCGTCCATCACAAATAAGTGTGAGGTGCACCCGGTACTTGGACAACGAACAAACAACTCAATATTTATAACCCTAATTCATGGAGTCACAGCAGAAATATCGCCTGCCAAGACTTTTACACTCATTACCATATCTACCTTTCATGTGGCATCATTCACAGCTGCCACCATGGACGACAGTGGAACGGGTCCAGTCCACGCAGCTCTTGGCACCTTTACAGACAAACCAAAATCATCAAACACCCAGGCCTTTCGTTCATTATCCCAAAACTACTAATTACACCCATGCGACGAGCAGTTATGGATGTGCAGAAAGAAGAAGGATAAAAACAACAACAAAGAACCCCCACCCCCCCAAAAAAAAAAAAAAAATTACAATCAATTAATGTTCATCGTTGCAAGATTTTAATCTGTTGTGTCCTTCCGTTTGTTGGAAAAACACCACATGGACAGGACACTCCCGACAGCGGAAAGCCCTGGGCTGCCCCAGAGCCAAGAGTTCGGGATTTTACCTTTTAATAACTAATACCCTTGCGTGACGCTGGCGACATGCCCATGCACCAACACAGCAGCACATGGCGTTTCACACACCAAATGCGCCACGTTGCGCTTTTATTACACACACTGTCCAAAAGCCATTAACAACGAACAGCATGAATGAAACACATAAACTAGAAAGCATCTGAAAAAATGCAAAGCCTGTCCACTTTTGTGTTCGGCTTCTTCTTCTTCCCGATGCTAAATGCTACCTTTGACCTTTTGACCAAATTCTTAATTTCTCTTTTCAATGTTCTCAAAATAAAGCTTTGTTGAAAATTTCATAACAAAAGGCTCAAATGGTCGTTAAAATTTCAGGTAAATTGGATGAAAATTGACGATTTCATGCGACGCTGACCTTTGGCCTTTCAATCTTTGACTATATTAGTAATTCATTTTCTCCATATCGTATTATAATGATCAATGGAGCAAAAAAATATATGGTTATGTATGTATATTTGTGACCAAAACGTCTTCTTCTTAAAATTTAATTTCAAAAAATACTGCCATGTTCCTTCCTTCCATGAAAGTGCTGCTTCATCAGGATGAAGATTACTGCACTGCGTTATTTGTCTTCTCCATATACTCATAATAAAGCTATGTTGAAAATTTGATGACAAAAGCTGAAAATGGTAAAAACGTTACAGTTTGGGCAGACAGACAGACAGACAAGTGATTTGCAAAATCCCATCTCTCACTGCGCGGGGGACGAGCCAATAAATGGGTTCAAATTTTCTGAAAGTCTAAATAGCTGGTATGCCAAAAACACAGCAATGAACCAGGTATGGATTGATCACATATCTTCCCTAGGATATTGAGATTGTTGAAGCAGAATATAGAGCCAGGATATCTTATCTATCCTAGTGTGTTAGTATGTCTCCTCCATTACTCCAAAACCATGAAACCAAGCAGCCTGAAACTTTGCATGCACACCAACAAAACTTCAAGGAAGTGCATGTCCAAAAATTGGATGTTTGGATTCATTAAAACACCTTTTTCGAAGATAATTAAGCGCCGTATATAATTATATCCTTTATCAGGCACATCCTTAGACACCTCGCTCACACTCGATGGGGGTCCGAATTCACCATTTTGTTCGGCCTATAAAACATGCCTCGATTTGGAAACACGATCTGCTCTCACTGACTAATTAAAGTATATAATCAAAATACGTCGGATTTGAGAATCGGATCTGGAACACAAAATACCAGATACTCGGAAAAAATACTCACGCCGCCTCCTCCCCCAATCCCTCACACTGCCTCCTGCCTCGACCCCCCCCCCCAACACCCATGCTGCCTCTGAGCAGTTTCTTATCCGTTTCGTTGGAGTGCTTAAGCCACTTGGCGAGTAATATCCAAGCTGGTTGGTTGTTTGTTTCGGTAAAAGTATCTGTGCTTTCAAGCGAACATCGATGAGACAGACACACATTTCCACCTGTATTGGGCCTTACGGTGTGTGCCTTGGGAGGTGTCTCATCCGCTGAAAATGTGCAATTTTATTTTTACAGGACATCATTTTGTTTCACCTGTTGTGCGATCTAATATAACCCAACCCTCACGTTGACATCGAAACATATATATATATATATATATATATATATATATATATATATATATATATATATATATATATATATATATATATATATATATATATATATATATATACAACAACGTCAACCTAACCACATGTTTTCCATGATCTGGTTGTGAAGACATACAGCATAGATCAACATTTTGTGTTCTGGTCCTTGATATATTTTTCAATTGAATTTTGCTAATTTCCCAATTGAATTCCTCTTTCAAAGAACTCTGTTTAAAGGTAAATTTTTCTGTTTGTCATTTTTATGTACTTTGTGTGTGTAGATATATAAACTGTATGACCACAACAGCATTTGGCACGGGTATGTGTGCTTCCGCGTATGTGCAATGTATATATATATATATATATTATTTTTTTTTAAACGAATTTGGGAATTCGATTGCACACAACATACAGGTTCCTTTAGTCAGCTATGTCGATAAGTGCTTGTTCCCGAGATAGCTCACCTTTCATTGTTTAAATGTTCAGAAATCGATTGGATGCACTGCGGATCGATTTAATAGTTAGGGAACGAACAATGGAGACATCCCTCCCCCTCTTCTGCGAAGAGGAAGAACATTGCCGTCCCGTGACTCATGATGTCAACAACTCCCTCCCACCCGTGGTTGAGTGGGGGGATGGATCACGAGGGCATGAGTCACACCGGGCGTGGAGGAGGGGGGGCGGAGAACGATAAGAGGAGATCTTTTTCTTTTGTTCAGGGGCAGAGTTGGAGAGGGCAGAGTTGGAGAAGGGAGTTGAGGGTAGTCGTTCAGCTGTCGGATCCTGCTTGGCTTGCATTTGGGTTGAGCCCTTTGGAAGCTTTTTGCTTCAGCTGGCTCAGTGAGCTTCAGCTGAGGCCTGGCTCGGGAGGCTTTTTGCTTTGATGGTTCCGTGAGCTTCGGCTTCTGTTTGGCTCGGGAGAGCTTTTTGCTTCAAGCTGCCCTGTTTTGAAGGAAGTTAAGCCGGTCGCTCGGCTCGAGCTGCGAGTGGTGGCTTCTTCTTCTTGGTTCGTGGAGCTCTTTGTTCTCCATTTTGGTTCCCGGCTTGGTGCGACTCATCGACCTCTTCGTGGAGGTGGTTCCTCGGGGAAGCGACGCATCGACGGGGAGGATCGGCGCCTCGTCTCACCAGCACGTGTTGAGAAGCGCGGGAGGTGGTTCCTCGGGGAAGCGACGCATCGACGGGAAGGATCGGCGCCTCGTCTCACCAGCACGTGTTGAGAAGCGCGGGAGGATTCGTGGGAGCTCGGGAAGGATCGCGGCTCGGCGATTGGATCCAGCTCGCTCTCGCTGGAGCCTGGGTCCGAACAACTTGAAGATCACACGAGGTGGAGAAGTTCGAGATAGGCTCTGGGTTTCAGCTCACCTGTCCTCTGAGCTGGAGCTCGTTATTAAAGGCCTCTGCCACCATTTCTTGGGTGTGTGTGTGCGTACGTGTGTCCGTGGGCCCGTCTAATAAGTCGGAACTGCTGTTAAGTGCAAGTGACTGTACACAATAAGTAGACGGTTGTAGTTCTTTTGTCGTGCTTTTATTGCTTGTATAATTGCAGACGTGTTTTGCCCTGTTTAATTATAATAAATGTCCTTGTGTGAATGTAAACCTGTTCGTTGTGTCCATTCCCTCATTGAACTGCCCCATCTTGCACTCGGAATATAGTTGGTTTTTAAATAGCCGGTAAAGTGATCGGGTCCAACGGGACTGCGTGATAATACCCCGCTCGGTTATCCCAAAAGGAAGTGAGCTGCTTAAGCGGCTCGTTTCCAAGTGGTCCCGTTGAGGTACAATCTCTCGGTAACGTACCCGCGCGAATAATTAGGTAAATCAAAGATTTGGTGATCGGACCCTGTAGCGCGGGTAGAGTGCGGACAAGGTTGTGGTGGGATTAAAAAACCCACCCGTGACTGGTTTCTGGCGTTGTTCCAGAAAGTCACAACTGGATTGTCCATTCGGTGGGAGAAGCGACCGCGATTGGTTAGACGCGGTATTTCGCACGCCGACGGGCGGGAATTCTACAACAATATATATATATATATATATATATATATATATATATATATATATATATATATATATATATATATATATATATATATATATATATATAGTTGTTATCTACATATATGGGTTGCAGAAAGTGGAATGGAGCCCTCCCAGGTGTGTGTGCATGTCGACATATCCATCCATCCATCCATCCATCGGGACCATACTCTGTGCAGAGCATTGGTGCTGCCTAAGCAGTCTCCTTGGCTATTGGGCACAATCCTGGACGGGTCGCCACTCCGACACAGTATACCAGCAAGCTGGCACTCATTTTGCTGACCTCGGAAGGATTACAGGCAGAGTCAAGGATGACAGGCAGATAGAACCTGGTATTAATTCAACAACAATATGGGATTTGAACTCAGGATCCTCAGATCCCAAGCCCACTATCCTAACCATTAAGCCAACACCAGGCATAGTCAACATATGTGGGTTTCAGAATGTGGAATGGAGTCCTCCCAGGGTAGGCTCAAAGTATCCACCTTCATATTGGTAAGGGGTCACGATTCATGGACCAACCTGTGAATTTTGCTGTCTCAAAGTTTTGTGCCGAGGGCTCTCTTCAGGATCGTTACTGAGCCCAGGATGGCTTCCAATTGTAGTTTGTTTGTCATAATATTCCCAGGGATGGTTTTTATTATCTGTGAGGTTCTTCTTCATCATCGATGGTACAACTTTGGCATTCTTCAGCTTCCAGGATCTTTTCACTTCATGCTTGAGATCTTGGTATTTGGTAATTTTCTCGATTTCTGCATTGTGAGTCCAAAATCACCGGTTTAACACCTCAATTAGCAACGCCTTCTTCTCTTTTTTTTTTGCACCAAAGTATGATATCTGGTCGCAATGCTTTGTTTTTGATGTTCACGCCGGATGGGATCACAAGGTCGTACGTGAGCGGTACTTCAATGTTTTCAGTGATTGCTTTTGCTTCATTCTCCCACAATTTTTCAGGAACTGAAATATCAAAGTTTTTGCAGATGTGCCAGTGGATTACTTTACAAACTCTGTTGTGTCGTCGTGTGTACAGCTGTTCTGACACGTTCTTTGTATTTTTTTTTGGTGTACGGTCATTAAGCGTCACATATTCTCTTTGCTAACCCCACCTTCACCCCTCACATGTCTGATTTTTTTTCCTCCTCTCCCCCACAATTTTCTCTGTCCCCTCCTCGTTCCCTCCTCCCCATAAAATGCAGCACTCTCTTCCCAAACCTCTGTTGCTCTCTCGTTCTGTGTGTGTCTCTTACTCACGCACCCCTCCCTCCCACAGTGGATAGCAACATTTGGTGAGGTGTCGCTCTCTACACCTCCCCCCTCTTCCTCCCCTGCCCCCCACACCTGCCTCCCCTCTCTCTCCCCCACTTTGACCCATCAGCGGAGCGACAGTTGTATATATATATATATATATATATATATATATATATATATATATATATATATATATATATATATATATATATATATATATATATATAATTGCCAGTGCTCTGCCATTTGAGCGAGATATCTGGGCAACCCACGGGCTGAGCAACACAATTCTTCCACATATACAAGTGCCACTCTGTTTCCCCTACTGCTTCTAGGGCACTCACTGCGAACCATAGGAGCAGCTAGGGCCTGTTCTTGAGGGGGTCTTCCCCCTGTGGGGGGGGGGCACATCCATGTCAGCTATTAAAACCACAGGGGGCATAGTAATATCATGAGAAATGAACAGGATAGAACATCATAAATATATGTGAGGGAAAAAATGCTGTCATGAAGCATAACATTCTCTTTGCGAACTCCTAATAAAGTGGAGCACTCTCCTCCCACACACACACGTCTCTGTGTGTCTCTGTGTGTCTCTGTGTGTCTCTGTGTGTCTCTGTGTGTCTCTGTGTGTCTCTGTGTGTCTCTGTGTGTCTCTGTGTGTCTCTGTGTGTCTCTGTGTCTGTCTCTCTCTCTCTCTCTCTCTCTCTCTCTCTCTCTCTCTCTCTCTCTCTCTCTCTCTCTCTCTCTCTCTCTCTCTCTCTCTCTCTCTCTCTCTCTCTCTCTATCTCTATCTCTATCTCTATCTCTATCTCTATCTCTATCTCTATCTCTATCTCTCTCTCTCTCTCTCTCTCTCTCTCTCTCTCTCTCCTGTACCCTGTCATGGTGTATGGCAACATGCTGAGGCATCACGCTCCCCAAATCTTAGTATTCCCATCAGCTAACCGACGGGTGGTATTTGCTTGATTAAAATAAAGGGGATTGACCGCCATATACATATTCACTTATTTGGACAAATTCCAATAAATTCAGCTCAGTCACTGGGCTTTCCCGCTCAAGTTTCCTGGGAGTTTGTTTTAAAATTAAGTGCACGTCACACAGGATTCAACTAATATTTTTGCCCTATCTCACACCCCAAGTGATGTAATTAGTTGTTCTCCAAAAGTACCACAGTTGATTTAGTGGTCAATGATGTCACATTCAAAAGTTATTTTCACAAATTTGACACCCTTTTGGGTTTTGTTTAATCTTTAGGTTAGTGTTTGAGTGTAGTACAGGTGTCTGTTTCTCAACCATCAAATAAGTGGACATGCTATTTTTAATTTCGGAAGAAAAAAAATTCATTTTGAAATGATGTAAATGTCAATGCATTTTCAATTTACCCAAAGAACACCTGGGAATTGTGCCTGTGTATGATCCTATCACGAGCGAATATGGTGCAAATGTCACTCGTTTTTCAATAACTATCTGGGATTCACACTGACATAATTATCTTGACACAGCTCTCCTCCAATAAAGTGTGTTGGCGAGCGAGATTGATTGTAAATCACGCAATTTACATGATACACGAAGAAGAAAGTGGAACAAACTCAAAGCAGTATGATGCTTCACAGAATTACCTGGGGATGACAAAAGCAGCAGAATATAACAGTGAAAAAAAAGGCCTCACCTCCACATGGCAGCAAGCAATTTACCCATGCTGGGATTAGGCCGAGCTATAAAGAGGCACATGGTTAACACCACCAATAAATAATGAAGCAATGAACATATGAAAGAATTTCCAGCATAAGCATTTGTAATTTTGTCATCAGGGTGCAAGCTTCAGGAGTCATGAGGATGAATCCCTCCTTGGCCTCTCCTGGCACACAACAGGAAGAGGAGGATGGAGTAGCACGGTCCATGCACAGTATCACTATGCTAGTGGAGATTGACCTTACACAATAAAACACCTCCCAACTAGTATTCTCCAACCAACCATCTCGTCATATTCCTCTCAAACCCATTACCCTTCCATTACATTATCTATCATCCTCAATGCCTCTTTCTTTCTCAATAAATTTTACCCTCCCACCCCATCACTCCATGGTACATCAACTTCTTTTGTTGACACAATTACAATCTTCACTCCAGCGGACAATCCTCATAGGTTGGCATCCATGAGGATGAAACTCCTCCTTAGGAAATGCCTGCTGAGTGCGGTGAGCAAAGCGGCGCTATTGTTGCGGCATTGCTGGTACCCAGTGCACCCCAGGAAGTGACGGCACTTTCCCCAAGCTCAGCGGTTGTGTTTTTCTAGTCATGTGATGCGTCGTGTATTCGTATGTATGTCCATGTGTGTGATGTGTGTGGCAGCTCCACCACGAGCCTTAAATCCTGCAAAAAATAAAAAAATAAAAAAAACCAAGGAAGCATCGAATCACCCTCATCTTTTGTGGGTTTTTTTCTCTCTCTGATGCCCTTTTAATATCTACCTATTTCACTCTTTCTTCCCATCTACAGATATCTCTACATCCTTTGTCAGTTTGCTCTTCCACAACCATAAACTGTATTAAAAATCTCGAGGTTTTAACCTGAAAAGACATTGTAGAAACATTCTACACATTTTTGTTTACCCTTATCTAAATGGCAGTCTCATGAGCACAGTTGCATAGTCAACGTAATATGAGATACCAAAGATAATTTTCAGTCTGATTAAAAACAAAAAACACAAAGCAGCCAGGTGGTGTTGAATGTTGTTTTATTCACAAAAGGACAAAATAATAATAAACCATGTTCAGCGAACACCAGTTCCTTCAAAACATCAGGCTCTATTCATTCCTGCAACAATAAAAACAACAAAAAAATTAATAAAGCAATGTCTGTCTAACCTTTCCTATAAGAGATGTGTGTGTGTGTGTGTGTGTGTGTGTGTGTGTGTGTGTGTGTGTGTGTGTGTGTGTGTGTGTGTGTGTGTCTGTGTGTGTCTGTGTGTGTCTGTGTGTGTCTGTGTGTGTCTCACAATTTTTCTCAGAGATGGCCAAACGGATATTCATCAAACTTTCACTGGTACATCAGTGAGTGCCATGGAGTGTTTTAGGCAAAATAAAAAAGTTGAAATTAAAAGTTGGATTTCTAAAATATCAATCACTTCATCGTGCCCAAGCCTTTGTAGCTTTGTGAAAGGTGATATTGAATGATCTCCGACCCCATTCCTTAGTGGGTGTAGGGAAGTGTTTTCGGCCACACCAAAACAATTGATTTCTTCAAAATGCCAACAGGAATAGAACAGCACTGGGCAATGCCGGGTACCCCTGCTAGTTTAAAATATACATGAAAGAGAAAATATTCACACAAGGTACACGTCACGTGGAGAGATATAGAAATTTGTTAACACAGGAACTCCTTTTTCCAATCGATTATTGGTGTGGTCAAGGCTCCCCAATCAGGGTTATGGTAATTTTTATGACATGCCAGTCAGCTTCAAGTGCCTGCAAATATATATATATATATATATATATATATATATATATATATATATATATATATATTAATACAATTGATCGTGCAGTAGCTTGGAGTGTTTGTACCTGAACCCCTGGCTCACAATCTGAAGAACCCAGTTTCAAAAACCATATACCACGCGTTTGTCCATTGCCTACAAATATCCTGGTAATTAATGTAAAAGTACACCGATGTTTACGGATGTCTGTACTGCACGTGATTGTTGTACAAGCTTCTCATTGAGCCTTAGAATGAATAATAATTTTTAAAAAATGAAGTTACCTCCAAAGAGCTCTGGCTGATATTGGCAAAGCATGTGTGGAAGAGGTTAGGGAGGTGGTGGTAGGGACACGACGTCAACCGATTTCCAATTAATAAAAATGGAAATCCACTAATTGACGGAAGTCCAGCACATCCAAATATGCTCAAACATGCACGTTTCTCATTCACCCAAATGTGACTGCCAAGCTGATAAAGACCAAGTGCAGATATGCTCTTCTGATTCCGATGTACCATGATCTGTTAAAAAGCGTCGGTGTGCCGAAGCAGTTTTGTGGCAAGGGTTCCACTCAGTTTGCCATTGGCTTCCCAGCAGTATTTAGAGCAGGAATTTGTTCATGGTGCTGGTGATAGCTCGCCTACTTTTTGCGAAGAACACCATGGGGATATATAACATCTACCAACTAATACCGGAAGATGGGATGCCCAATTTAATGTCCATCTGAGGAACGGCACACACATTGATGAATCACCCTGCATGTGAAACACCTGGATGACAGTTTATAGCTGGGTCGGGATTCAAACTCAGGTGAGACATAGATGTGAGTGTGTGTACATCAAGAGTCAAGGCCATGCTGCCAACCCGAGGCAAGTAAAGTGCATTAAAAACTGAGAGTGATGACAACTTTTACAATCAAATCTATTTCATCTCTTGTTAAGGACATTTCCGTCTACAAAATTTGTGGATTATAGGTGATGGCATGATTAGCGGCAAAATCGGGAAATGCACGCAAACAGCAAGCTGGGGTGAATGCGGGGTTTTGGATCTTCCAGAGATTTGTACAGGTGCTTTGTGAGAATACAGTTTGTGGGAATTTATCCTGAAACATACGATCATAACCAATGGCAAAGCCGACGTCACGCATTGCTTTACACTTTGTTCAAGATCATAACAAAAGGTGGTAGTACACCACCATCTCAGGTCATCCTGACCCATGATGCACCATCTAGTTGCAAGGTTGTAATGTTTTATCCCCGTTCTCTCTCGTCCCCTTATCGAGTCTAGTTGTCACTGCATGGCTCCACCCTTAGTGCGCTCCTCTCCACAAGCCTAGACTTTGTCTACAAAAAAAGAAGACTTAAAATGGCAAACCCTTTTCCCCTTTATAAAAAAAACAAAAAAAAAAACACAAAAATGGCCCTAAATTATAATGCACAAATTATATCCCACTGTAGTACCTCACAAAATGAGCAATTTCCCAGTTGGTGACGCAAGAAGCGGGAGGGAGAATTGTTGCACCGTCTTTGGTAACAATGGCAATTTCATACTGGAGGGTGGATGGGAGGGGAGAAAAACAACTTTTAAAAGCAATTCCAAATGATGCACCTCACACAGCAACTTGAAAACCAAACACTCGGTTCAATCCCAGATGAGAACACAACATTCCAACTGGAATGATTCAACAAAGCCACAATTTCATGGAAATTCTGGAAGCAAAAACAGCAGCAATGAAAGGCTTGATTTCAACTGCTGCATGCGAGTCATGGCTTGTGCACCAAGAAAATGAAAACGCATAATCGGATCACACACTGTGACAACAGCAGCCTACCCTGTTGAAGGCTCTGGAGTCACGGTAATAGAGGATTTTGAGGCAGCGCTCCAGCAGAGTCAATGCCTCATCTTTGCTCATATTTGGATTCTTCTCATGTGCATCCCGCATCAACGGCTGTGAAAGGCGCAAGCATGCAAAGGGGGCGAGAGAGTAAAAACAACTTTCAGTTGTTAAAACCTATGATGATCGTAAAGATCATAAAAAAAAAACAACAACAAAAAACAATGTTAAAACCGATGACAAATATTCAGTCAAGTCTTGAAAGTGGATTTCTCAAACCTCCAGGTAAAACAGCTTGTGAAGTACAAAGAAATAAAAGAATAAACATCGAAATTTACATGTGAGGTTAAGAAGGATTCGCTATGTTTCATTGCATCCCAGTTGCTTTGTTCCAGCTGAAAGTCAATGTAAATGGTCATTGGAAGAGAGTGCTCCTTACCAATGCTATGAATGCACCAAAACCTGTTGCCACCACTGGAGACTCATACGCCAGACCAATTCTGTCCACGTATCCGAGAAAACTGTCCAAAAACAAAACCAGACAAAGGAAAGACAAACACTTGACAACATCAATAAATTTGCTTTCTGCGAGTAAAAGTTGAGACACTTTATGATAAATATATTTTTAAGTACCTTTCTTCATCATGATAGCCTCCCACCAAAATAGTATTCCAGAGGGGGTTTAGCTTGCTTCTCCTGTAAAACAGTCAAAGGTTAACAGCTCATAAATCAATCTCCCCCACACCTCCCACTATGCATGTACAATTTTAGGGTTAGTCTCAAAACAAATGCAAGACAAGGCAATTTCATGCCAGTCTCCATAGAGTGTATATATGCCTCAAGTATAAAACAGGGTCCGACAAAAGTCGTCGAGAACCACGAACCCACCAATAATAATAATCTATATATAATGGAGGGAAGGTAGAGTAAGTTGTACGTTTCATGTCGTCCGACAAGAGGATTTGACTGAGGAAGCTCAAACTTTCAGGGATTAATAAGGCCACCCTGAAGTTGTGCAATATCTTCCTTGAGGGGGGGGGGCATGGGGGATGAAGGGAGGGAGGGTGTGCAATTGAAATTATCCGAGCGATATCGCCACGATGTATTATATATGCACATAAGAAAGAGGCATATTTTTGCTTCATGTATACAACTCGGGTTATTTTTTTTTATCTTCGGAAGCGATTGAGGCAGCGGTATGTTGCCTACACATTGCCCCGAAAAAAGGATGTATCAGAAAAAGATTGCCGACTCGTAGGGATGGTACTCTGCAATGGTATTACCAATCATAAAGATAATAACATGGTACCCACCCTCCCCCCACCCTACTTGCACCCCATCCCCCCCGAGCCGCTCCCATAGAGAGCGGGTGATTCTAGTAATAATAATAATACACCTTTCACAAAGGGATGGCTCAAGGTACTTGTTTCGGAAAAGATCAACTTGTAATACAACAGCAGTAAGCATAATCCACAACGATGAGGTTTTGTAAGCTACTGCAGCTTTGAGATAAAGAGGTAAATCAAAATGATACGAAATAAAACCAAATATAGAATCTGTTGAAAACAAGTAGGAGGAGGAAAGGAGAGAAGAAAAGAGGAATATAAAGTAAAATAAAGCACTGCAGCTCTGGACACGTGGAGTTAACTGCAAGTCCAGGTGTGGTATGAGAGGGTTCGCCTGAGATAGGTACAGCTGATGGTCACAACTCCACACCAGCAGCAGCTCCACCAAGTGGGATGGACATGAGATTGGAATGGAGGGGCAGAAATGCAGACAGAACGAGAGTGCATAACCTCCACTACGCAATGCCTGATCCACGAGAACATATCGGGCCCAATAAATTTTTGAAATATCATGCTATACCGTATATCGTTTTTGGCCCTATCTCTCAATAGTGAAGAATCGCTTTAGAAACGAAATAATTCTCGTATCCAGATTCGGATCAACACCAAAATCGAATCAATTCGTCCTTGTCACACACCCAACCTGTCCACGAGGTTTCGTCCGAATCCTTCCGCAACTTTTTGAGATACCGTGCTATATATTACTTCAGCCCTATCTCTCAATGGTGAAGAATCACTTAAAAAAAAGTTATCAGATCTGGATCCGGATTCAGATCTTCACCAAAATTGAAACAATTCTTCCTCGGCACACACCCAACACGACCACCAAGTTTCATCCGAATCCATCAACAACGTTTTGAGATATCGTGCGAAATATCATTTTGGCCCGACCACCTACCTCTCAATGGTGAAGAATCACTTAAAAAATTCAATAGTTGGATCAGGATCCAGAATTTCACCAAAATATAATCAGTTTGTCCATGTCACACACCCAATCTGTCCACAAAATTTCATTCGGATCCGTCCATAACTTTTTGAGATATCCTACACACAAACAAACAAACAAATAAACAAGACAACGACGTCGTGCAGAGCACGATACACGATACTTGCACAATCCATAAAACAAATTTGACCTCAAAAATAATTGGTGGTTGAATTGAATGACCAAACATGCAACTCCTCTTCAAAATTCAAGTGACTCGGATGAAAATTGACAATTTTAGAAATCCGGCCGATGTTGACCTTTTAACCAAAGTGGACCTCCAAAAGAATTGATTGGTTGAATTCAGTGGCCTGAAGAATATATCCTCTTTTAATTTCAAGTGAATCAGATGAAAACTGAGGATTTTAGAAACACCACCTTGGTTATTGACCTTTTGGTCCATGTTGATCTTAAAAATAATTGGTTGGTTCAATTCAGTGACCTGAAATATAAATCCTCTTCAAATTTCAAGTCAATCGGATGAAAATTGAGGATTTTAGAAATCTCACCGAAGTTGTTGACCTTTTGCCTCTGTTGACCTTTTGACCTCAAAAAACAATAAGCTTCTTCCTTATGGCAAACTCTACCATGTGGTGACGTTTCGTGAAAATTGGTTTAAAATAATTGCCACCTGGAGGTGACAGACAGACGGACAGACCACCAAAATCGACCAACCAATATACTTGAAAAATCTTCGATTTTGCAAGTAACAAAGAGACAGAAAGGGGAGAAAACATAACTTCCTTCACCTTCAGTGGCAGAGGTAAAAAGGTGCAGCTGGCTAGCCTGCTTACACATACAGAGTCGAACAAACTCCCCATTTTCGCAGATGTCCAAAGAGCGAAGATATTTGTGACCCCATCGTGCAAGATCAAACAGCAATATGCAGAGTTCTGTGAAGAACATTTTTATTCAAGTTTCAAAGTGCCAACTCTGTCTGCCTGCCAACCCCACCCCAATTTGGGAATGTCCATTTGGGATCGTGGGCAACATGACAACTACGCCAGAGAGATCAGCACCCAACATGGAGACAAAGCAGCACTGTAGACCTCAATGGAGAGTCAAAGTGTCACAGACAGACACACACACACACACACACACACACACACACACACACACACACACCACACACACACACACACACACACACACACACACACACACACACACACACACACACACACACACACACACACACACCTGGGCAAGCAAAGGAAATTGCAAAAAATAAAAATAAAAAAGGCATCTCAATTTCAACATCAAGTGTGACATTTATTGTGGGAATTTTTCTGAAAACTGATTGTCCATTCGCCCTCATCTTGTTTTGGAATTGGGCAGAATCGATTGTCGTGAATATTAATTTCCCTTTGGGTGGACAAATGATTGCACAGCAAGCAAAAATAACATTGGCCAAATGCAGCCAATCAAAAACAGGCTTTGAGCCATGAAACAAAACCTTGATAAAAAAAGTAAATAGAGCACAAATAAATCCAAGGGAAAGGTGAGCAAGAAGAAAAAGAAGAAAAAGAATACGAGGGTCTCTCTCCCTCCGACCCTCTTTCTCTATATATGCTTCAGAGCAGACCCGACCCGTCGCTTAACTGACGAACTGATTAGTCATCCAGTTTCCAAAAAATGCTATATTGGTCACTTTGGCATCACTTTACAGACTCAAAAAAAATCTTCTGAGGCCACGTTCACAAAGCCCATGTTACTTCCCTCACAAAACTGTATATAGACCCTGATTTCGGAGTTTGTAGCTTTCACCTCCTTTCCCACCACCCTCACCCTGGCCGCACATCTCTTGCTGCTGGAAATGTTTCCCTGACACGATGTCCCCGGCTCCCTCTGGTTATTACTTGTCCGACTATGACAGGTCCCTCCATTTTGGGTGAGAAGGAGGAAGGAAAAATGTCCCTTCCTACTAGAAATCTCTCACACACGATAAAAGGCTTTGACAGGCCCCTCTAGTTTTTGTGGGGTGGGGGAGGGGGGGAGAAGGAAAGTAGTACAAATTTACCTGTGTGAAGAGTGCTTTAACCTCAGCCTTAACCAGGTAAAAAAAAGGAAAATATCCTCTGCCATGACCACTGGGTGGTGCTACACAATATACATTTACATCAAGAATTGACACCCCCACCCCCGCCACCCCCCCTCCTACACCAGAGAGCGAGGCCACGGCCACAGAGCCTGTGTTACCCCCCCCCCCCCCGCCAAGCAAAGTTGTATTTGGACCCTGAGTTTGGAGTTTGTAACTTAAAATATGTCACCCTCCCTCTTCACTCTGGTAATGATCAACCTTCCATCCAACCTCTCCTGTTCATTCTGTCCTCACGGCCTCCTGTAAAAGCCTGTATCTGTCTAGTTATTGCAAGAGAATAACATCATTGACACGGAACATGGCTATCCGCACAGGCCAAGTGGCAACGGCAGAAATTTGCCCCCTTCCAGAAGGATTGGGTTGCCATTTTCACAGCATCTGACATTGATTTTATCTGAGAATATGTTTACAAAAGCCTACTCTCTCACGTTCTATCTATCTCTCTCATGCACAGGTTTATCTGATCCCCTCTGTGACTATCCTATCCATCCTCTCAGCCCTCGGATGCTGAATCCTATGGGGAGTCGGCTGTGGTTAGGCAGCTTCCCTTCTCAACATGGAAAACTAACCCGACTGCAGATAACTTTATATCACTCGGTAAAGCTTCCAGCAAGTGCTCCCAACTGAGAGAATAGCCGGAAAACATCTTGCAAATCTCAAGGCTGAACTCTCCAACAAGCATCCTTCCTAAAAGTTAGGGTGGCACCTTCGCACGCGTGTCTCGTGTACACTCTTCCATCTCCTTCACCTCACGTGGCATAACTGCAGCCTCTCTGCTTAAGTCTTAAGATAAGGCAGAATGTCTCAACTCGGTGTTTGCAACTAATCTCATGTCACCAACACATCTCGCGGCTGTATTTTTCATTGGGCCAGGGAGGAATTGAGCATGCCATACATAAGAGCATGTGCAAAGAGAAGAGACTCCAATATGACAATCGTCATCATAACCCATACAGAAAGCTTTTAAAATACCTTGTTTATATTTTATTTGTGAGACAGGAAAGGAGGAAAGAGTTGTGTGACATTTAATAACACTTCCCCAGTGAACATACTAAATGCTATAGAACATTATCGAGGATCACAAGACTCAAATGACACACCTTTACAAAATATTTTCTCGAGTCAAGCAGAAATATATATATATATATATATATATATATATATATATATATATATATATATATATATATATATATATATATATATATATATATATATATATACATATATATTTCTTCCAATGAGATTAGGTAATCGTACCGGTTGTACAGGACTCTCGTGAGCCAGGAATGAAAAGCTTTTGGTTTGCTCTGGTGTCCATCACCAGCAACTTCATCATCGATCCTGTGGTCATTCAAAACAGAACAGAAAATAGTCATTCACAATCACTTGAGTAGTTTTTTTCCACTGGAGTCAAATTTAGGCTCATGGTCAGTGACTGAAGTTAGAATGTATAGAATAGGGCACCACACAGCCCATTGTATAGTTAGAACAGTGGAAAAAAAAATCGGAGCAGAATCACAAAATACAAAATAGAAGGGCACTCGGTAGAGTGCATACCTCCGCCAGAGTGAACAGTTTACATTTTCTATCAAACCGATAGGCAGGATCTGGATCCGGACCTGAAGCAAAATCTAATCAGTTTGTTCTCGTCACCTAACCAACTCATCCACAACTTTTTGAGATACCCTGCTCACAAACAGACAGACAGAGGTGAAAATATAACATCATCCACCTTCTGTGGTGGAGGTAACCAAAAAGCATCCCAAAATACAAAGCCTGTCTGCGAAACTTGAAGAAAATACAGTAGCTGAACAAAATCCCAATTTATTAATTAGTTTTACATATTCTCATTATAAAGGTTTGTTGAAAATTTGATGAGAAATGCTCAAATGGTAAACTCGAAAGCATCTCAAAATGCAATTGAACAAAATAAAGAAACACGGAAGCAATTACAAAACCCGGCCATCTCGTGCTGACGCACAGAGGACCAACTAATCAGGGGATATTTGTACTCATTAGGCCTTAGTTATTTTATAACTTAGTTTACGCAGTTCTTCAGCAAAATGTAGGGTCGGTCGGTCGAAATATCAATATAATTTCAATTTTTAGAAATTATATATTTTTATGATTTTTTTTTCGATGTTCCATGGAAAAGACAAGGGGAGGTGGGGGTGGGGGGGATAAATATAAATCCCGGACCAGGAGGATCTAAGAAAACATTGAAGATGGAAGACCATTCAACTGCAGAATGCCCATATTCACTGTATCATCTGATGTGAAAAACAATAGAGAGGGATTAAAACTTGTTTTCACCCGGGTCGTCCGTCCGGCTGGCTGGCTGGGCGTCAACATTTATAGCTGCGAGTGCGATAACTCAAACTGTTCACCATATCGATTTGAAATTTGGGTCACACATGTACCACCTGAAAAGGAAGAAGCCTATTAATTTTGAGCGTGGCCGGCTACAAGATGGCCGACTGGGGTGGCGTCAACATTTATAGCTGTGAGTGCGATAACTCATAAACTGTTTGCCATATCGATTTGAAATTTGGGGAACACATGTACCACCTGAAAAGGAAGAACCCTATTGATTTTGGGCGTGGCCGGATCCAATATGGCCGACTGGGGCGGTCCGTCCATCCGCCTGGCTGGCTGGACGTCAACATTTATAGCTGTGAGTGCAATAACTCAAACTGTTCACCATATCGATTTGAAATTTGGGTCACACATGTACCACCTGAAAAGGAAGAACCATATTGATTTTGGGCGTGGCCGGATCTTGAAAAAATGGCCGGATCGGCCATCTTGAAAAAAATGTTTTTTCGCCATATCGATTTGAAATTTGAGTCACACATGTACCACCTGAAAAGGAAGAACCCTATTGATTTTGGGCGTGGGCGGATCCAAGATGGGAGACTGGGGCGGCCATCTTGAAAAAAAAGTTTTTTTGTAATAAATGGAAAAACGCTTATCTGATTTAAATTATTTTTCAATGGCGGGGGATTCCCCATCTCTGATGGTATATTTTTACAATATAGTCTGGCATGTTTTTCTTATAGAAACCTGTTGGGTCATCAAACAAATGGAAACAATGCTGAGAAAATGACTGTCCAAGTCGTAGATGTGTGCATGCACACCAGTGCATAGTGCTGGATATGATTAAATATACCATCAGAGATGGGGAATCCCCTGACATTGAAAAATAATTTAAATCAAATAAGCGGTTTTCCATTGATTACAAAAAACATTTTTTTCAAGATGGCCACCCAGTCGGCCATCTTGGATTCAGCCACGCCCAAAATCAATAGGGTTCTTCCTTTTCAGGTGGTATATGTGTGACCCGAATTTCAAATCAATATGGCGAACAGTTTATGAGTTATCGCACTCACAGCTATTAATGTTGACGCCACCCCAGTCGGCCATCTTGGAGCCGGGCACGCCCAAAATCAATGGGGTTCTTCTTTTTCAGGTGGTACATGTGCGACCCGAATTTCAAATCGATATGGCGAACAGTTTATGAGTTATCGCACTCACAGCTATAAATGTTGACGCCGCCCCAGTCAGCCATCTTGGAGCCGGGCACGCCCAAAATCAATGGGGTTCTTCCTTTTCAGGTGGTACATGTGCGACCCGAATTTCAAATCGATATGGCGAACAGTTTATGAGTTATCGCACTCATAGCTATAAATGTTGACGCCGCCCCAGTCGGCCATCTTGGAGCCGGCCATGCCCAAAATCAATAGGCTTCTTCCTTTTCAGGTGGTGCATGTGTGACCCAAATTTCAAATCGATATGGCAAACAGTTTATGAGTTATCGCACTCACAGCTACAAATGTTGACGCCCAGCCAGCCAGCCAGCCGGAAGGACGACCCGGGTGATAACAATATCCCCCTTCCGCCACGCGGCGGGGGATAAAAAAAAAGTGTCTACTAGGAGTCAACATGCTCAAAACGGTCAATCAAAGCCATAACCAGCTCTTACTTTTCAGCGGGCATCTGATCGTACCGTCTCCCATCCCCATGAGCACATCAAAGGATGATTTCTGGTCCGTTGAAGGCTGAATATCAGCATCTCACAGGGAAACTTTGACGTACTTGGCACCAAAATCTTTCAATACGAACAGCGGTGACCAACTTTCGATTGAAACAAAATCGGCACGATCGAGAGTAGCCTGCGAATCATCCCTGCTGCTGCTCTGAATTGATGCAATAGTTTGGCCAGAATATTTGTCGTCAAGATGTTGTGTGATCAAATCACCAATACAGTCACTAAGATTTATACGGCTGACATGCTTCTTAATCACTTTCGCCCCAGAAACCAGTCAATCTGAACCACGCTGGCCACTGCTCAGACGCCATGACCGAAGACAACTGCGCAGCTCCACTGCGCAGTTTGGTTAAAGGTGACTCGGCATTTTGGCGCGCACGCGAGAAATTATATTTTGAAAATAAATGCAGACGTTTACATTTCGAAATGTGAAACTTTTGCACCTTCGGCGGAAAATGTATAAATATAAAAGGCTAAAAATGTGTTTTATATTTATATTTCATTTCGGCAAATATACCATCGGCGGATCCGTAAACCAAGTTATAAAATAACTAAGGCCTTACTTGCAAAATCAAAGGTTTTTAAAGTATATTGGTCGGTCAACTTTGTTAATTCCGTTTGTATCTGTCAACTGCATACAGGTAACAATTTCAAACCGATATTCACAAAACTTCACCACCTGGTGGAGATCATCATAAGCAAGAAGCCTATTGCTTTTGAGATCAAAAGGCCAACATAGGTCAAAGGTCAACAACTTTATCTAGTTTCTAAAATCCTCAATTTTCATCCAATTGACTTGAAATTTGAACGTGGTTTGCACAATCGGTTATTGAATTCAACCATCAATGATTTTTAAGGTCAAAATTGTTTTATGGATTTTGCAAGTGTCGTGCATCTTTCTTGTTGCGACTTTGATCTTTCACATTTTGAACCAATTATTAATTGGTCTTCTTCATATTTCCATATTAAAGGCATGTTGAAAATTTGATGAAAAAAAGCTCAAGTAGTAAAAAGATTATGGCCTTGCCCTCCCAACAACTTACACCATTTGTTCGATGATGTCATGCAGGTACTGATAATCAGCGTAATCTCCAGCACATGCGAGGACAGTGTAATCGTTGACCCGCATGACACGCGAGATGTTTCTGAAACGTGCGAGCGATCCATAGGAACCGAGCATGTCAGCAGCCACTGCAACTCCACCAGCAAATTTCACTCCGAGAACGGATGTGCCAACGACCATGGGATTCCTGTGAGTAGAACAAGTCAGAGTTGTATTGAACGGAAAAGGTAACACCATGAACAAGAAACTGAAGAATCAAATAACATTTAAGTATGGCATTTGGAGTTATTGTTTTAGTTCATTATCCAAACTCTGTTTTAGGTTCCATGGTGGACCATCAATCCATGTTTCATGATGCATGGATCATGATGGTTGCACAGCTTAACCTCACAGAATAGACTCTGTCGAGCGAGTTAAGTCAAGAAGTAGGGATTTGGCCAAAGTGCCAGCAATAACTCGTCCACTCTTCATTGAAAAATACCGTGGGATATTTAAAAAAATCCGTCAATAATTTATCAATGCTAGAAGACGGTTCTCCAGCTTAATATCCTATCCAATGGACGGCACACTTTTTGAGGCAACAATCTGTTTGTGTAGAATCAGTCTGACAGTTTATATATATGTGATTGAAATCCAGACTGGACTGCTCAAAGGCAAGTGGTGCTACTTCTGAGCCATTCCATCATCTGTTGGAACGAATGAATAATGACAGGGAAGTGCATGCAGTGTGACGACTGGTTAAAACCTCCCCCTTTTCTCTTTCTTCATGCTTTTTCAAGATATTATTGGGGTTTTACTGGGGGGAAAAAAGTGTATTCTATGATGAAAGGTGTATTCTTCAGTAAAACCCAGTCAAAAACGAAGACAATCCAGAATATCATAACCAAATAAATAAAGACAATCAAGAATATAATGCAAGCTTGGTTTTGCAGAAGGACATAATACGGAGCAATGCTCCTCAATTCAGTTATAGTTATGAAAAAGTATTACAAAAGTAAAAGTTTCATTCAAGTACTCATAGTTTTCATTTTACTCTTGCCAAACTTTTATAGTCTTGGAAACTGGCTGGGTGATAGGAAGCAAAGAGTGGCTGTGGGTGGGAGGATGTCTGGGTGGGAGGATGCAAGTAATGGGGGTACTTCAAGGATGAGTATTGGGACCATTATTTTTCAGAATCTGCATTTATAATATGGATTGTGGGGTTCAGAGTCAGCTTTCCAAATATGCAGATGACACAAAGCTTTGAGGCAAGGTACACAGCAGAGAATGAGGACGCACTCTCCGGCACATATGATCAAAGTGTATTTCATATGAAACGAGCTTAAATCAGAATCATTAATGGTGAAAACTGGTGGGAGCAGAAAATAAAATAATGATATAAATTTGTTTTCATGAAGAAGTGAAAGTTTGTATTTTTCTAGACTTGAAGGACGTTTCCATTTCGTCTTATTATATATAGCAGCAATCGAAGAGCTAACAATCAAAATAATGGGGATGACTCATTCAAGTTATTTTGATGAAACACTCAAAATCCAGGATCACTGCCAACCTCCACTCATTCATTACTCTTTATTTTTTCTCTCACCCATGGAAACGACCTCCACATAGTCTTCAATCTCATTCTTCCTTCCAGGGATTCAAGATGGCTAGCTGGTCACCACCATCTCAGATCATCCCACATCCAAAACCTTGATCTTTTTTACCCTCATTAACCCTCCCCTTTCCAAATTTCCAGTTTTTCCTTGTACTTCTGTGATTGAGAGTTTGCGGCTGTGTCCATCTTGTTCACCTCGTGTCCTCTCTTTGCGCTATTTATTCCCCATGTCCATTACTTCTTCACGTTTCCCTCTATTTTGTCTCTCAACACTGCTATTGGTGTATTCCCCCCATCCTCTTTCTTAAGTTACGCCCTGATCCATTATGTGTTCTCGCTCTTCCAGGAGCCTTGACACGATATAAAACAAAACCGCCCAAGACAAAACCGAAGCACAAGGCCCACTACTCGAACATTGCAGATTTGATGCCCCGTTATTTTTACGGTCTCTACTTGGGTGAAGCTCCACTAAAATACACCAATTATTCCTATAACCTCACTTGGTTAAACTCATGCATCCAAGCTTTGTCCTGTTTGTGGAAATTCCTTCAGGAAACTTTTGAATCCCTCATTCCCCTCCAAAGTTTTAAGGAAGGAATTGACCCGGATTTTTCCGGGCCGGCGATCTGACATTCCGGGAGATTGAGCCGGGCCGACTCGCGGCTCAGTCTGGCGGTCGTGTCGCAGCCGACGTCCCGGCGAAGCTATAACAATATATGTATATATATATATATATATATATATATATATATATATATATATATATATATATATATTCTTGTGGATTTCCGTGCGTTCGGCGTGCGCACGACCTTTTCAACCCAATCCAGGCCACGCGTCCACCGAATGAGCAATCCAGTCGCAGCTTCTGAATCAATGCCGAAACTCAGCTACGGGTGTGTTAACCACACCATAGATCAGCCATCTCTTCTGTCCACGCACTGCAGGGTCAATCGCCGAATTATCGATGTACCTAATTATTCACGCAGACAGAAATGCCGGGGATCTACACCTCAACGGAGTCAGCATGAAAACGAGCCGCTTAAGCAGCTCGTTCCATTTGCTATTACCGAGCAGTTATATATCGCCAAGCCCCGGACACGATTATCTTATCGGTGTTAAAAACCAGCTAACATTCCGAACGCTCCATGGCAGTCAATGTGAGGAAGGGACGCTACGAGCAGGTGACATTTAACAATGGGGACATTTATTTGAACACAGGCAAATCAATGAATGGGGGGGATGGGAAAAAAGACACGAGCAAAAACCTACAGCAGAGTTCTACTATGAAATGTAAAGCAAATACAATACAGGCACTTAACAGTTTCCTACTTATTAGACGGGCCCACAAACACTCGTACGCAAACACACACCCAAGAAATGGTGGCTGATGCCTTTAATCAGGACTTCAAATCAGAGGACAGATGAGCTGAAACCCAGAACCTATCTCGAACCTCTCCACCTCATGTGGTCTTCAAAGCTGTTCGGACCCAGGCTCCAGCGAGAGCGAGCTGGATCCAATCGCCGTGAGCCGCGATCCTTCCCGAGCTCCAGCGAATCCTCTCGTGCTTCTGAACACGTGCTGGTGAGACGAGGCGCCGATCCTTCTAGTTGATGTGTCACTTCCTCGAATAACCACCTCCAAGATGAGGCCAAGGAGTCGCACCAAGTCGGGAGCCAAGCGGAGAACAAAGAGCTCCGAGCCGAGCAACCAGATAAACTCTCTTCCAATGAACAAAGCCTCTCAAAACACGAACCAGGATCAAGAAGCAACCACCAGCAACTCGAGCCGAGCAACCAGCTCAACTCTCTCCTGATGAACAAAGCAGCCGACTCTCTTCGATGAACCAAGCCAGAGCCAAAAAAGCAAACCGAGCCAAGCAGAACATGAAGGCCTGCTGAAAAGCCAATCCGAAGCAAAAAGCTCTCCAAAAAGCCTCCACCTCGCCAAGCAGAAGCAAGAAGCTCACTGAACTAAAAGTCTCAACCCTCGCAAAGCAGAACCCGAAGGCCTGCTAAAAGCCAAGCCGAAGCAAAAAACCTTCAATAAGCCTTCAACCCAAACCCAAGCCAAGCAGAAGCCGCCGCTTACTACTGAAAAACGAACAAAGCCGAGGATCTCTTCCTTATTCTTATCGGCCCCCTCCCCCGCTCCCTGCGTGACTCATGCCCTCGTGCTCCATCCCCTGCTCAACCACGGGTGGTAGGGAGTTATTTCCGTCCCGTGATTCAGGACGGGAGGGCTCTTCTTCCTCTTCGCAGAAGAGGGGGAGGGGCGTGTTCCTCTCTGTTGTGATCGCTCCCTAACTATTAAATTAAATCACAGCGCATTTAATCAATTTCTGCCCATTAAACAATGGAAGGTGACCCATCTGTAGAACATGCACTTATCGACATCTGAGCTAAAGGAACCTGAATGTTGTGTGTGATCGAATTCCAAATTCGTAACACTACCCCCTCCCCTATTTATAGACTCGTCCCGAGTCGTCAAATTTTCGTGTGATCAGCATGTGTAAGTTTTCCCCTAGTACGTTTTACCTTCGGATCCCTGAGTGCGACATTTCTTTATACGTGTCCCAAAAAATAAATAACCTAATGCGCTGCGTAACTAACTAAACAAACTCTCACAGACTCATTCGGACAACTTAATGAAAATTGCCAGCGCTAAAACAAACATGCAGGTGGGTTTCAACTTATCAACAATTTTTATTTAACTTATCCATTACATTACACGAACCATGGCCCAGGACCTGTGATCTGTGAAAGGGAAAAGGTAAAAGTCATTTCAAAGTCATTGGTGCAGGGGAATGGATGGAGATGGTATCAAAAACACAGAATGGACGGGATGGATGCAAAACATGGTGCACAGGCTGCTCAATGCAGTCCCCGGGTGGGGCTGCCTGTAGGACAGTCCTCAAAACTGGATGATCCTGGCGCACATGGTGATGGATGGACACAGGGGCAAAAACAAACAAGGGCAGCAGGCACGGGGTTCATGGCAGAGGCAGGCAAACGAGGCATGGCAAGGCAAGCCCATGCAGAACAGGCGACTGCAGCACAACAGGCCGGCAGGTGAAGCTGGCCAGCCTCTGGTGTGGTTCCATCAGGTCTGGAGGGAGTGCGGTGGTGCCGGCCGCTCTGAAGGCGGGCTCGGACCAAGCCTACTGTCTCCCCCCACCCCCTCTCTATGTCGCCTTCACCTATCTCTGTCCATACCCACTCCCTTAATTTGCCACAAAACACAACAAAATTTAGCCCCTCTTTATTTTTATTTCCCATTTATAATTGTCTCCCGAACCCCCTTTATTGTCTCTGTCCGGCTAACATTTCTCGGCAACATAGCCGACTCCCAACCCCTAAAATCCTATTTAGAGGGGGATAGGAAGAACTGGTATCCTGTCTCGAGGCCCAACAAAGCCTCAGAATGGCCTACTCAGAGTTCAGCGATCTACCAAGGTGGGTCCAGCGGCCTACAACGAGCAAAGGGATGGATGGTGCGAAGGGGTACATCTCCGAAATACCCTAACATTTATTACACCTGAAACTACCCCGGGGCTTTCCAAAAACGCCTCACACTTTAAAACTATCAGTTCTAAAAGCAATGATTCCCGTCGTCTGTGTTGGTGTCCATTATAAATTTGGGCCTTACCCTTAAATTTTCATTCGTGCCCTCGCACAATTTCTTGGCTGGGCAGCATGGCTCAACTGGCAGGAACTCCCCCTCTGCCGAACTCTAACCATGGCACCCCCAGGCCTGCAGGCTGCCTCCGAGCCCAGCTGCTCCCTATGAATGCGGGGGGTTGCCCTCTCTGGCATTGCCCCCCTCCGATGCCCATGTGGCGTGTTGGTGCCCCGAGTCCCTTTCCGAGGGTCGCCCATGCCCCACTACGCTGCCCCCGTGGCATTCTGGCGCTACGGGTCCCGTTTCCGACGAGTTGCACATGGCCACTACACTATCCCGCCCCTCTTGGGCCTTTGGCCGACTCTGGCCGACTTTTCCGGTGCACGGGGTGCCCACTAAACAAAACTCACCTTTCCACAGCCACGCTCCCAGCCGGTCCATGAACTCCTGCACCCCTCCAAACGGGTTTCGTGCCTTCGCTCGACACAAACAACAAAACGGCCTCCATTTTGTTAATTTGGATAACCCACGAACTAACATTACTCTGACCCCGGGGTCCCTTGGGTGGTAATCACTCCTCCCCCCAATCAAACAGCGCACCATGCATACCACATTCACTCCACTCACAGACTTGGGCCCGCTGTCTCACACACTCATTCCTCACACACTTCCCATTTCACAACTCGCACCAACACTCTATACTGCCATCCTTCCTAATTAAATCCCCTGACAAACTCGTGCTCCCTCGTCATCCCTTAAAACTCATGCACGTTCCATTTACTCTACTTAGCCAAGCTACGTCTCCACTACACATTTCCAGTCTGTCCATGTCTCCAAAAATTCCCATTTCCTAAATCTAAACTGAAATCCCTCCAACTAATCCATTCCACGGGCTCCATGAGGAACAACCCATGTCCCCATGAAGCCGGTCTAACTAACTCTAACTAGTAGTCTTCCTGTGCCCCTTGCCCAGGGCTCCTGTATACTGGAAGCGAGGCTTTTCCTCCTTCTCTGCATCTCCATGCCGGTGGTTTATGGTACGCCCGTTCGTCCTTACGGGCGTTACCGACGTCCTCTTCAACGGCCAATCCGTGCGGCAATGACGTCACTCCGCCAATTCCGAATAGCGCTCGCTCGCGGGGAATTACAAACGCGGGAGGTGCGCTGTTTGTCCGGCATTCGTGCCGCGAGATTCCTGCCGATGACGTCACATGCGCACCGAGCCTGCAGCTGGCGCGCGCGTAATGTCTCGGAAACCCGTTCCGCATGCTCCGCAAACAGAACACGCGATAAGCAGCACGAAATGTCCCGAACACGCGTCCACGTGGGGACCCGCGTGTTCCAAATCCACCTAACACTCGTCATCTTAACAGTCCTCGTGATGGCCTTTTTCGATACGCGGGACATTAAAATGCCGGATTCCCTGTGTGAAAACACTCACGCGAGGGCCGTTCGCTACCTGCCGAAAGGGCCCCGCACAAGACGTCCCATGAAACCGGCGTGGTTCTCGAAACGGCTACAAGCGGCCCTTTCGGCTCGCTGTTCCTGTCCCTTGTCTGGACCCGTCTGTCCATTTCCACGCACGCCATTTCACTCACGCTATGCGCGCGTTTCAACACGCATTTCGCCACACTCGTAACCACACAGACCAGAACAATTACACTGGGGATTCGCGCTACCATAAGGGGTCCCAGGGCCTCCATATACCCCAAGCTCCGCGTGTACCCATTAACAGCACTCATCCGCTCTACCTCGTTCGGCACGACCGGACTCACCTCGTCGTGGTCCGCTTCAAGGGGGCATATTCCCTCCCCTCGTTCCTGAAGGAGGTCATCCTGCTGCTTACACCGGGCCACCAAACATTCCCCGAGCTCCCCTCATTGTCCCTCGCTAACTCCACCTGTGTGTGTTCGTCTTTACTTTCATCCAATTCACCCTCTATCTCTATTATTTATTTTAATTCTTGCGTCTCCCTTCGTGTCTCTGTGAATTCCGTCACCTCATTCATTACCTCCGTTTTCTCCTTTATTATCTCCTTCGTCCCGACGAGTCTCGTACACGTCTCAGTCACCCCATTTAATTTTTCCCTCTCTGTCACCGTCACGAGTCTCGCCAAACACGTCTCCCTTATCAACGTGACGGCGTCTCTAGTCACCTCAACCTCCCTTAATTTCTCCGTCTCCATCGCGGGTCCGACACCATCCACAATCCCCCTCGTTGGTTCGGAGTCTCTGTCACGTGGCGTTGCCATGATTCCTCTGATGCCCGTCCTTATTGCCTTCTGCCCTTCTTGGAGGCTTCGCCCCAAGCTTTGCATTTCACCCCGCTGCGTTTGCATCTCACCCCTCATTGCATCCATGTTGCCATTCATTTCTTGCGCATTTGTAATTATTATACTTTCCATTGCCTCCATCTTGGCATTTATTCCCTTCATCAACGCCTCAAACATCTCTCTCACGTCAAATAACCCCGTGGCAGTCAATTCGCCATTATCGGGCGCGGATCCGCCAGGGACCGGGGAGCGAATTTGACAGAGGAGTTGGGGGTGGGGGTGTTATACACTGTGGCCCCTGCCGCTGCACCCATTTCGGACTCTTCATTTATTTGTGGGGTTCAGTCAACCTGCATAACCTAGTCCTGCATGTGATCTTGTCCTGAGCCATAGATTCTTTTAATTCTAAATCTATTTCTAATCCCTCCTGCCCCCGCTCGCCTTGAGCTGCCATTTTGAAGATCGGAAATAACAATTTGTATGCTCATAATTTAATGGGAACAGAGGGTCGCTCTACACACCCTTGGTCCGATTCCCGTTAATTTAGTGTGGAGGGGGATGATTCTGAATCCCACTTCCTGACACCAGTGTTGTGGATTTCCGCCCGTTCGGCGTGCGCAGGACCTTATCAACCCAAGCCAGGCCGCGCGTCCACCGAACGAGCAATCCAGTCGTAGCTTCCGGATCAACGCCGAAACCCAGCTACGGGTGTTGTTAACCACACCATAGATCAGCCAACTCTTCTGTCCACGCGCTACAGGGTCAATCGCCGAATTATCGATGTACCTAATTATTCACGAAGACAGAAATGCAGGGATCTACACCTCAACGGAGCCTGCACGAAAACGAGCCGCTTAAGCATCTCTTTCTGTTTGCGATTGCCGAGCGGTTATACAGTATATTGCCAAGCCCCGTCGGACACGATTATCTTATCGGTGTTAAAAACCAGCTAACATTCCGAACGCTCCATGGCAGTCAATGTGAGGAAGGGACGCTACGAGCAGGTGACATTTAACAATGGGGAACATTTATTTAAACACAGGCAATGCAATGAATGGGGGGGATGGGGAAAAAGACACGAGCAAAAACCTACAGCCGAGTTCCACTATGAAATGTAATGCAAATACAATACAGGCACTTAACAGTTTCCTACTTATTAGACGGGCCCACAAACACTCGTACGCAAACACACACCCAAGAAATGGTGGCTGATGCCTTTAATCAGGACTTCAACTCAGAGGACAGATGAGCTGAAACCCAGAACCTATCTCGAACCTCTCCACCTCATGTGGTCTTCAAGCCGTTCGGACCCGGGCTCCAGCGAGAGCGAGCTGGATCCAATCGCCGTGAGCCGCGATCCTTCCCGAGCTCCAGCAAATCCTCTCGCGCTTCTGAACACGTGCTGGTGAGACGAGGCGCTGATCCTTCCCGTCAATGCGTCGCTTCCTCGAAGAACCACCTCCAAGATGAGGCCAAGGAGTCGCACCAAGCTGGGAGCCAAAATGAGAACAAAGAGCTCCGAGCCGAGCAACCAGCAAAACTCTCTTCCGATGAACAAAGCCTCTCAACATGAAACAAGAACAAGAAGCAACCACCAGCAACTCGAGCCGAGCAACCAGCTCAACTCTCTCCCGATGAACAAAGCAGCCGACTCTCTTCGACGAACCAAGCCAGAGCCCAAAAAGCGAACCGAGCCAAGCAGAACCCGAAGGCCTGCTGAAGAGCCAAGCCAAAGCAAAAAGCTCTCCAAAAAGCCTCCACCTCGCCAAGCAGAAGCAAGAAGCTCACTGAACCAAAAGTCTCAACCGTCGCCAAGCAGAACCTGAAGGCCTGCTAAAAGCCAAGCCGAAGCAAAAAGCCTTCAACCCTAACCCGAGCCAAGCAGAAGCCGAAGCTTACTACTAAAAAACGAACAAAGCTGAGGATCTCTTCCTGATTCTTATCGGCCCCTCCCCCGCTCCCGGCGTGACTCATGCCCTCGTGCTTCATCCCCCGCTCAATCACGGGTGGGAGGGAGTTGTTTACGTCCCGTGATTCAGGACGGGAGGGCTCTTCTTCCTCTTCGCAGAAGAGGGGGAGGGGCGTCTTCCTCTGTGTTGTGATCGCTCCCGAACTATTAAATTAAATCACAGCGCATTTAATCGATTTCTACCCATTAAACAATGGAAGGTGACCTATCTATAGAACATGCACTTATCGACATATCTGAGCTAACGGAACCAGAATGTTTTGTGCGATCGAATTCCGAATTCGTAACAATATATATATATATATATATACATATATATACATACATACATACATACATACATACATACATACATACATACACACACACACACACACACACACACACACACACACACACACACACCCCCACACACACACACACACACACACACACACACACACACACACACACACACACACACACAGTCATGCGCCGCTTAACGACGTTCCGGGCAACGACGGATCGCATATACGACGGGTCTGCCAGCTCTGAAAAAGAAAAAAATGTCGCTGAAAAATTCCGCTCGCAGAGTGATGTAGCCTCGTATAAAAATATCACATACAATTATGTACACTCTACAGAACATATTACCTCAAAATGATAATAAACAACGACAGTGTGGCCCTGTTATAATGCGATCGTTGAGGTCCATAAAATGTCATCGCGAAAAAAAACAGGATCGTGCTAAATCGGGATTCAAGGAAATCGGCTTTCAAACGGAAGAAATGTTTCCACGTTTACCTTCAAGCAAGTAAATTACCTTTGAATTTAAGAATTCCGCGAATAAATCGTTGTTGTTCGTCAATTAAAATAAATTTTTTTTTGGGGAAGCTTTTTATGTTGTTAAAACAATCGCACTGTTCCGAAAATATCACAATTGACAGGTGCTCGTTTATTCATTTGTAAATTATAACATTGATGCAATGATTACGTATTTATAAAATCCAAACGCTATTTATTCACCTTTCGAAAATCGATGCGAGAGGAGGTTGTAAGCTGCTGCTAACAACACTGATGGCTGTCATGAACTGCACAAAGGTAAATCTAACGTGTCTTCTGTCTCTTGGTGTTACAATTGCCGACAGTATTCAGTGCAGTAACATGCTGTACAGGTTTTTATCCGAGGAGCAATAAGCTACACCATATAGCTTAGGTGTCTTTGTTTGTGTCAGCACGATGTTCGAAAACGAAAATGAAAAAAAAAAATGATGTTCGCACAACGACGACGTCGCTTAACGACGCGTTTCTCAGAACGTAACCCTGTTGTTAAGTGGCGCATGACTGTATTGTTGCGAATTCGCGCTCGCCGGCATGCGATCGGCCGCTCGACTCGAATGGCGGCCGCCTCACCCACCGGAACGGACAATTCTGTCGTGACCCTCTCGGAACAACGCCGGGAGCTAGTCACGGGTGGGGGTTTAACCCCACCACGACCGTGCCAATTGCCCACCCGTGCAGGATAGGGTTGCTCGCCAAATTCGATCCACCTAAGTACCTGCATGGATGGTCGACCGGGCGATCGTACCTCGCTGCAGGCTGACTCCGGACACGAACCGCCTAAGCGGTCCGTTCCGTGCTATCGGGATAACTGAGCGGTGTTATCGTCGAACTCGGCGGTTCCGATTAATTATTGGGCGTATTAAGCCCACTACAAACCCTTTACGTGAAGCAGGATGGAGAGTCAATAAAGAAAAGACGAAGCGAAACGGGAAAAAAGTTCACACAATGCACATTTATTACACGACACACGGAAAGCACACATATACAGCCAGTCAGAATGCACCTATATCAGGAAAACAAAAGAAACAAGGTTGCAGAGTAACAACCGAATACGCGTACACACGGCAACACTTACACAGTTCTACTTTACAAGACACGGCGCCGACACACATTTACTCAAAAGCAAAGGAAAGAAGCCACCCTCATAGACAAGGGGGCAGACGGACCTGTAGGCCAATATGTGCGCGGGAGCTGAAGGAGCGGCCAGGTCCGCGAGACCGGGTGGGTCCTACCCGTGTCCTCGTGGCGCGTTGGCGGACGAGCCGCAGACGTGGCCGCGTGGCTGTGCTCCGACTCCGTGCTCCTTCGCAGGTTTCATTGGCACGACGTTTGGAGTGGGGTGGGAACGGGGCCCCCTTGTTGCACTATCTCAGCGCGGGGCAAAAGGGGGAATTGTTGATGCTCTGGGGGAGGGAGAATGGCTGGCTGGCTTGGGTCCCGCGACGAGCGATCTCCCGCCGCGACGTCGTCGCCGACTGCAGTCCTTCTCGCCTCGGACCCGAGCTCCTTGGCCTCTTGCCACAACTCTCCTCAGCCGACTGCAGAACCCAACTCGATGCCTTCGCCTCCCGACTCCGCTGCTGCCACACTCTGCTCTTCCAAACTGACTCTGCCCAAACTCTGCCTCGCGCTCGGTGTTTTATAGGCCGGCAGGAGAACCAATATGCAAATTTCCGGATCAGGATGAGCTTGGGGGCAGAGCCATGCTCGCCCATTGGACGGAGGAAAAGTGGGCGTGAACCTCCCCTGATCCTAGAATTTGCATATTTTGATTTCATACGGATGCGCCTGGAGGCGGGGCCAAGCCGCTCCGCGCTTGCTGATTGGACGGATCAGAAGTGGGCGTGTAGCATTCTTGATCCGAATTCTTCCTCGGAAAGGCCACTATTTGCACTCGCGGCTCGGTGCGTATCGCTTCAACGAGCCCAAGACAGCCCGACGCTCAGTGTTCACAGGTGGTGCGGGAATGGCCGTAGAAGGAGAGAGGTGAGGGTGGTGGAGGGTCTAATCGGTGGTGGTTTGATGGTTATGGCGGTTGAGACGTGGTTGGTTCAAAATAAAGATAGAACAGAAAAACGGCTATCTCAAAGCGTCGCAGCCCGAATGAATCACATAAATTCCCTCTAAACAACGGGTTTGGGGCTAACTACACATGTACTTAGAGTTAGCTTACCTACGGGACCTGAATGGTGGTTTTCGAATTTCCACATCCGTAACAGTATGTATATATATATATATATATGTGTATATATATATATATATATATATATATATATATATATATATATGTGTATATATATATATATATATATATATATATATATATATATATATATATATATATATATATATATATATATGTGTATATATATATACATACATATATACATACATACATACATACATGAAGACGCTTCCAACCAAAAGTAAAATAAACCAATGTCACCTGCAGGGTGACCCGTATCTTGCCAAAAGGTGACCACGTGTGACTTCTTAAAGGTCACACTGAGGTGAACAGAGCTGCTATCCACCAGGAACGACTCCTTGAGGAATATCTGCCTACGAGAGATTCCGATGAGAATCGTTCTACAGAGTAACCATTAAAAATATGCTTTTGCCTCATAACGTCACCAAATCACGTCATAATGTCTCAAACTTAACATATCTAGAAAGCACTCATCAAGGTGTTCAATTTGAGGTACAACACGATATGGTTCCTAAAACTTGAAAATTTGACCTTGGGGTCAAATATGTTTGACCTTCGGCGCTAACCATGAAGGTCAAGGCCAATCGCCACCAAAAATTAATCAGCTGAGCGCCAGACCATGAACTATATTCCCATGAAGTTTGAAGATGATTCGATCAAAATTACTCAAAAAAATAACGGTTTCCTCGACTCCCCTGATTTGCGACAAAGTGACCTTGACCTTCAAAATTTTGTGCACTGAAAAGGACCTCTATAGGCCTCTGATATGTGAAGTTACAAAAATTTCCAATGATAACTGTGCTCTGCAGAGTGATTTATACGTGATTACAGACCAAAAAAAACCCAAAAAAAACCATATGAAGGTCAAGGCCAATCGCCACCAAAAAATAATCAGCTGAGCGCCAGACCATGAACTATACTCCCATGAAGTTTGAAGACGATCCGATCAAAATTACTCAAAAAATAAGGGTTTCGTCGACTCCTCTGATTTGCGCCAAAGTGACCGTGACCTTTGACCTTCAAAATTTTGTGCACTGAAAGGGACCTCTAAAAGCCTCTGATATGCGAAGTTACAAAAAATTCCGATGATAACTGTGCTCTGCAGAATTTTTTATACGTGATTACAGACAAACAAACAAACAAACAAAAAAATAAACCAATGTCACTCGCAGGGTGACCCATATCTTGCCAAAAGGTGACCACGTGTGACTTCTTTGAGGTCACACTGAGGTGAACAGAGCTGCTATCCACCAGGAGCGACTCCTTGAGGAATATCTGCCTACGAGAGATTCCGATGAGAATCGTTCTACAGAGTAACCATGAAAAATATGCTTTTGCCTCATAACGTCACCAAATGACGTCATAATGTCTCAAGCTTGACATATCTAGAAAGCACTCATCGAGGTGTTCAATTTGAGGTACTACACGATATGGTTCCTAAAACTTGAAAATTTGACCGTGGGGTCAAATATGTTTGACCTCAGGCGCTAACCATGAAGGTCAAGGCCAATCGCCACCAAAAATTAATCAGCTGAGCGACAGACCATGAACTATATTCCCATGAAGTTTGAAGACTATCCGATCAAAATTACTCAAAAAATAAGGGTTTCGTCGACTCCCCTGATTTGCGACAAAGTGAGCTTGACCTTTTACCTTGACCTTCAAAATTTTGTGTACTGAAAGGGACCTCTATAGGCCTCTGATATACAAAAATTTCCAATGATCACTGTGCTCTGCAGAATTTTTTATATGTGATTACAGACAAAAAAAAAGAAAAAGAAAAAAAAACATACAAGCTGACTAACATATCTTGCAAAAACTTCGTTTTGGCAAGATAAAAATAAAAAATAAAAATAAAAAATAAATAAAAACATACAAGCTGACTAACATATCTTGCAAAAACTTCGTTTTGGCAAGATAAAAACGAGATAGACTGCTAATTTGAGCAAAAAAGCGAGAGCAGACCGAGCCTCAGACAATGTTTCCCCGAAGGCTTTATCAGGCACAACGGACCCCGAGCCTCGGCATGTGCCCGGTTTCGATTTCGATACGACTGCTCATTTGCGGTCACATGCTGGTGCTCAAGGTCAAATGACGAGTGCTGTAAAAAAAAAAAAAAAATTGCAAAAGCAAAAACAAATGTCAAATCACATCATTGAAGGAGTGATTGTCACCCTTGCACTTTTTTCAAATCACTCACAATTATCTCTATAAATAAGTTGAAACTGACAAAAGTATTTTGTCTCCACAATTCTTTATTTCACTGTTATATAACAGAACCTTTGTTTTTGATTCAGAACTCAATACAGTGCTCCCTCACCTATCGCAGTTAATGCGTTCCAGACCCACCCGCAATAGGTGAAAATCCGCGAAGTAGAAACCACATAGTAATTTAATTATTGAAACACATTTTAAACGTATTTTAAACCATTATACAGCATCCACACACTCTTATTAACCTTCCCCACACATTTAATCAGTTATTTTTAAAAAAAAATTTCATCGGAAATGCGACTTCATGGGGCTGCAAAGCCTAAGACCAAAAATAATTTTAAAAATACTATATTGTACTATAAAATATAAAAAAACGTATTATGGGTACTGACCTCTGAAGATATGATGATGATGATGATAGCTGTGCAGTACAGATGACGATGAAGATGACGATGATGAGATGAATGTAGTACTGCACAGCCAAGAAGAGCATTAAATCTCTTCTGCTGGAGGCGACTTCTACTCTTCTACTTCTACTTGAAAACCCGCGATGTAGTGAAGCCGCGAAAAGTGAACCGCGATATAGCGAGGGAGCACTGTATATCCTTTTAAATCAGAAAATAAAAAGAAATGGCATTGACAAAATTATTCACACCCTATTATTGACTAAATATTTGGTCGTGCAGCCTTTGGACAAAATAACTTCAGTCAAGCACTTCCTATAGCCATGAATGAGCTTCCTACACCTCTCGACTGGTAGTTTGACCCACTCTTCTTGTGCAAACTGCTCCAGTTCTCCTAGATTTGAAGGGTGCCTTCTCCCAACTGCTGTTTTATTTCGAACAACTTCTAAAAGGTGCCAATAATATTGTCCGGGCCATTTTCGGATTCCTGTGAGAAATAGGTAAAGATTGTCGTTTTTTTCAGCTTTGGTCCACTGCAAACCAAAGAAATACATATGTAGATACCAAAATATTTTTAAATTTCAACAATTTGCTGAAAGAAATGGTGCATTATTTGAAAAAAGTGCAAGGGTGCCAATGTTTTTGGCCACTACTGCATGTCAACAATAAGTACTGTATAACGAAATACTGTAGTTATTGTTAGATCTACCTGTAGTTCTTTGACATCAATCATATAATTGATCGTTTCCTTTTGAGATGTGTAAATTCCAAGGGACAAGGATGCGGTTGAAAATCTGCCAGGATGCTGCACATCCCTTTCAGCTATCGAGTGTGGGTTCAATTACCTGAGTGGTGCTTAACAGGCCGAATTGAGAACGTTGCATTCGACAAAGTCTCAATCTGTGGAATGGACATATTGTTGTGGGCCGGGTATCGGCTGCGAGCACGACCGCTAGTTAGAGCAGCAGAGTCAACTCCACCGAACACCTGGAATTCAGATAGTTACCCTCGGACAACTCCGAAGGTACGGGTCTCTTACAGGACCGTGAATCGTCAATAAATCAACCGTATGGGCACAGGGTTATTTTCCAAACTTCAAAATACCGAGAGGCCCACGTGGCGAGCAACCGAGGAATTCACACCCTCGACGGAACTCGAACGGGACGAGCCGTAACTGTGCTCGACCTGTGCGTAACCTGAGCGGATGGGTGCCGAGGTCCCGTCGGTCCAAATGCACAACTACTGCAGCAACGGCCTTTTTAATTCTCCCAACACACACCGTGCTAAGCCAATGAAGGAAAGGGCAGAAATGAGCTGAAACATTCAAAAAATGGATATTTCTTTACAATAGAGGGGGGGGGGGAGGCACATGGAAGAGCAGAGTTAAACCGACTAAGCAATGCAATCATGTACAGCAAAAGCACTTAACAAATCCAACTTATAGACGGGCCCACACACAGATGCACAACCAAGATAAACGGATCCAAAGGGTGATTATTTGGCTCTCCAGCCGCGGAGGATAGTTCGGCTGGGAGTCAGGACAGCTGGCTACCTGGCCGCGAGTGCGTGGCTGGACGTCCACCCCTTCCCGGAGCTCCGGTCGCCACAAGACAGACCAGGGCAGTCAGACGCAGACCAGCGACGAGATGAGATGAGATGAGATGAGATCAGACCCAGTGGCAAGATGAGACCAGCGCAGACTCAGCGGCAGGACGAGACCAGAAGAACCAGCGTAGACTCACTCGGTGACTATGCCGTCTGTCCATTTCTTCTACCGCCGAGGTCGGGGGGGGGCGTGTCTCAAGTCACCGCACCCCTCATTCGCCAGGGGAAAGCGGTTGTCCCCGTGATTGGTCAGGGGGGGGGGTGTCGGAGCGTCACAATGGAGCGTCAGCTCCCTCAAACAGGGAGAGGAATATGGTCCTGCGTGGGCTGTGGTCATTAGCCTACCGCTGGGGAATTCGCTCGCATCTCCCTGATTAGGCGAGAGAGAGGCCAGGCCCTTTTGAACTCCGCTCATCGCGAGCGCTATGGCCTCAGGATGGAGCGAAGGTGCTGTTGTCGGTGAAGGTGATGTAAAAATCCTATCTTTCAGATAACTGCGCAGCGCACGTACACTCAATTCCCATTAGACACAGGGGATGGATTCTAACTAGAAACACATACTTATCAAAATAACTCAGCTCTGGGGACGGCTGTCTGTCTGTGTGCACAAGGCTTCCAAATTCGTAACAATATAAAGTTGGTTGCATTTTCAGCGAGCATTAGTTGGTGGACGTCAAAGTCTCATTGCGTCTTTCACGAAGACGAGGACGTTATTCCCAACACCCTCAAGAAATTACAAATTCCTGCCCAAATCATGTCTGATCGAATGGCAGAGATGGTCAGCTGGTTCGTGAAAAAATTGGGCCCAAAATATATATATATACATATTTTTTATAGCGAACGCAGTGAGCTTCATACTTAACGCGTGCACATGAGAGAATAGGAAACAACAACAACAACAACAACACAATACCCCTGGCAATTTGGAATCCGTGTCGTTGGCTATGACCCTTTTGTTTTGGTGCTTTTTCAATGCTGTGCGATGTATAAACACGATTGGGTTTTATTTCTATCTTGTGAATATTACTGAACGCATGCACATGAGAGAATGGGAAACAACAACAACACAATACCCTAGCAATTTGGAATCCATGTCGTTGGCTATGACCCTTTTGGTTCCGGTTTTTTTATTTTTTTTTGTTTCTGGTTTTTTTTTTGTTTCTGGTTTTGGTCATGGGGAATGATGCATGCCGGGAGATAAAGGCATCGTCGGAGACATGAAAGACCTAAATAATATCAGACATGGTGTACATTTCCTCCACTGATTTTAATAAAGATATCTCCCGCATCATCAAGCCTGGTGTTGGCACAGTGGTTAGGGCAGTGGCTTGGGATCCAAAAGGTCCTGAGTTCAAGCCCCGTTGAGCCACTGAATTAATACACCAGGGGGTTGACTCAGCCTGTCATCCTTTCAAGGTTGGCGAAATGAGTGCCAGTGTATACCCCGGTTAAAATAGGTGTACCATATCCCTGTGTTGTAAGAGGCGACCACGGTTGCGTCAGGAAGGGCATCCGGCGTAAAACATGTGCCAAATCACTATGCGGATCATACGGATGATCCGCTGTGGCGACCCCGAACGGGAGCAGCCGAAGGAAGAAGAAGATCTCCCGCATCATCAAAAAATATTTTTTAATCGTGATTTACGTTATTTGATCGCTGATCCCGAATCCAGGCCGAAGTAACCGGAAATTGCGTATACAGTTGTGAATAAGTCTTAGGTAAAGTCAGAAGTGAATGCAAGAAGAATACTATGTTCGCTTCTAATATATTTTTTTTTTGATGAGATCCTGTTCGAGGCGGTGTAGTTGTTGTTGTGAAGGTAATATTTATTTTTGCAGATGCAATCCTGTTCTCGGCGGTGTAGTTGTTGTTGTGAAGGTAATGTTAAGGTAATATTTATTTTTTCATAGCAAAAAGACTGTTTAATTTGATATATTTAAGAAGCGAATGTAAGAAGAATTCTATGTTCACTTCTCGGCTTTGCCTATTCCATATATATATATATATATATATATATATATATATATATATATATATATATATATATATATTTTCCAAATAATCTCAGCCGACCTCACAAGGTGTGGGATAATAGCGGCTGTAGTAGTAGTGGTAGTGGTAGTGATAGTAGTATCATTTCCTTGTTACATGGTATCGAATGACCATCTCTAATGTCCTGATTAATTTTTCTTCGATATCGTTTTAATGACGATGGAGAATGTTTAACAAGAACTCAAAGCAGTTTCTTCATTTGCGCACCGACAGGGGGCGTGGCCACCCTGACAAACGTGGTTACTATGACTACGGACAATCGTATGGAGAGGCCTTTTACACGAAGGAAATGCTGACCAAAGTTGAGAAGGCAGTTACATTAGGAATGAACGAGGTAAAATAATAATCATGGTAAATAACGTACACACAAAATTGTGCAGTTAGAATTCTCAACGAGAGAATTATTATTTTTTGTGTAATTACAAAATCGAGCGATTGCTGAATCACACCGAGACCAGAAGTCCATAAGATCCGATGTTCCGTGAATATTAAAGACAGTCTGTCTTGACTCGACGGTAGACTTACTGCGTGCGAGTGATTGGTCCGAAATCAGCAACAGATCCACCAACAGGGAAAGTGTAAAACTGGCCAGGCGCGTGTTCTTTAGGCCATGGAAGGAAGTCAGATGAAAGCGCCATCTTAACTCCGCAACGAATGGACGCTTCCGTGATCCTTCCGATCAGTCACCGCAAACGAGCTTCAGTTAAGATATACGAAACGGAAAATTAACAACAACCAAAAACAGTTAACTTTGGCACAAATGGTAATGCCGAGAAATGGAAGCCAAAAATAAATTTCCGGAAGAACTGCTGCGAACTATACCGCCGTGGCCATCATCAAATGTACAATAAAAAAAAACTCAACAATTGGCAATTCGCAACGATATTTTTTTTATTCTCTTTCTCCTTCCTTCCATACGAGTTCTGCTTCATCAGGATGAATACCGCACTGCATATGCAGGCATGGAACAGCGCCGATACAACCATTAAAATACCAGTACACTGGTACTCATTTCGCCGACCTCAGAAGGATGACAGGCTGAGTCAATCCCAGCCGGTGTTAATTCAGTGGTGAACGAGACTCGAATTGAGGACCCAAAGATCCCAAGCCAGCCACCCGAACCATGATGCCAACACCAGGCTTGAATCACAAGTGTCCTTGTCACACACCGGTTAAACAGCTGAACTCCCCCAAAAAGCTAGGTGACGTTAATAAAACATCAAAAGTTTCCATAATTAATTATGCCTGTCGATGTATTCGGTCATTCATTGTGCACTCTCAACCAATTTAACTTGCCAAGAGGACTACAGATCATAATTCCAGAAAGCAAAGGTTGTCGCGACTTCTTTAATGTCGACCGTGTATAACGCCGAACCCTCAATTTGTATCACGAGTTCGAGGAGTTCGTGTTATTTTCACACTTGTTTATCCGATGTTGCTTTCGCCTCGATTGCAAAAAGAATTCCAGAGGATTTCCCATTTTGTTGCCTCCCCCACCTTCGTGGAAAAGGTGTATATGCAGCAGATAGAGCGTCGTTCCACCTTATCGTGTACCCTTTTCCCAAGGATATCTCAGACTAATGATATTAACTAGCATATTAATGTTAAATATTAACATTGCAGTATTGCAAAATAATAATCATAATCTATCTATAATTCAAGCAATCTCAATGTGTCTGTCTGTCTGTGACCGCTGTTTCTCGACAACCACTGGTCCGATCTAATTGAAACTTGCCAGGTATATTGCTGGGGACCTGAGTATGTGCCTTTTCAAGGTTTGATATTAATGGGACAAGTGGTTCCCAAGTTATGGTCATTTATTTACCAAACCAATGACAGGACACGGTGCTATGACGTCACAACTATTACGTTTGCTATCAAAAAAGATACATACCCGTGGTGAAAATTTCGTTTCGATCGGACTTGCCGTTCCTGAGAAAATGATTTTTAAAGCGAAAGAACCCGAAAATTGCCAGCGGAAAAAGAAAAATAATAAATATAATCTATCTAACATTCCAGCAGTGTGTGTGTGTGTGTGTGTGTGTGTGTGTGTGTGTGTGTGTGTGTGTGTGTGTGTGTGTGTGTGTGTGTGTGTGTGTGTGTGTGTGTGTGTGTGTGTGTGTTTGTGTGTGTGTGTTTGTGTGTTTGTGTGTGTGTGTTTGTGTGTTTGTGTGTTTGTGTGTTTGTGTGTTTGTGTCTGTCTGTCTGTCTGTCTGTCTGTCTGTCTGTCTGTCTGTCTGTCTGTCTGTCTGTCTGTGTCTGTCTGTGTCTGTCTGTGTCTGTGACCGCTGTTTCTAGACAACCACTGGTCCGATCTAATTGAAACTTGCCAGATATATTGCTGGGGGCCTGAGGATGTGCCTTTTCAAGGTTTGATATTAATCGGCCAAGAGCTTCCCAAGTTATGGCCATTTATTTACCAACCAATGACAAGACACGTTGCTGCGTGGGCGTGGGCCTTGGGGGAAGGGAACCTCAGCCGTGTTCCCCATTACGGGTTACAACGTACGGACTTCCGGAGAGTGATGACTTCGTGTATTCTAATAATTTCTCGATTTCTTATGCGCATTTATAGATAAACACAATGCCCCAAGTTATGATCGTTATCATATTAGACGGTGCGTAAATTTCGGTAACATCACAGTGAGCTGGTATGCTCCGAAGCAGGAAGTAATTTTTTTTCTCTTCTCTTCTCTTTGTGTTTTTCCTTGCGATGACAAGGCGAAAAGACAAAATACGTTGGCGCTCATTGAATAATTGGCCATTAAAACTAAATTGCGAATAATCGTGACTGCGATATGCGAACTTCCGGGCCACGAACGTACGGGCACGCCAGAGCGATGGAACGGCCTGTGTGGTTGTTTCTTGGTCGCAATTTGAATATATTTTTATTTTTTTTATTTTTTTTAACGGGCACGTACTAGTCTATCTATAATTCCAGCAATATGTGTGTGTGTGTGTGTGTGTGTGTGTGTGTGTGTGTGTGTGTGTGTGTGTGTGTGTGTGTGTGTGTGTGTGTGTGTGTGTGTGTGTGTGTGTATGACCGCTGTTTCTCGACAACCACTGGTCCGATGCAATTGAAACTTGCCAGGTAAATTGCTGGGGACCTGAGTATGTGCATTTTCAAAGGTTTGATATTAATCAGACAAGTGGTTCCCAAGTTATGGCCATTTATTTACCAAACCAATGACAGGACACGTTGCTGCATAGGCGTGGCCGATGGGGAAAGGGCGCCATTTAGTTACCAATGACAGGACACGTTGCTGCGAAGGTGTGGCTGATGGGGAAGAGAGGTTACAACGTTTGGACTTCCGGATAGTGATGACTTACTGTATTCTTTCTCGATTTTTTCTCGATTTCTCGACTTACTGTATTCTTTGTTTCTCGATTTCTGTACTTTCTCGATAAATTATGGAGAGATAAACATGCACGCACGTACGGGCACGTACTAGTATATTAATAATAATATTAACAATAACAATCGGACAATAATTGTCAGTCATAATAATAATGTGATCTGCACTGGCCGTTCCCATGGATAAACTTAAAATTATTTTATGTGATTAGAAAAACGGTTTCCTTATAATCTCATCGCCAGCCATAAACACAAACTCACACAAAAAACTGATCCCTGGTGTGTGTTCCATGATCAATCAGCTTGCCGAGCCAGCCGTTCCTTATCAACCAAGAAACCAAGATCACAATCTGGAATATTGTGTGCAGTTTTGGTCACCACAATTCAGCAAGGACATAGATGCCATGGACAGGGTTCAGTGCAGGGATTATTTTATTAATACGCTAAGCCATATTTTGTGGACGAATCTCCTCCGAATCAACTGGACGGATTGTCGCCACTTTCGGCAAGCGGTTGCTCTGTGGTCTGATGAACAGCATGGGCTATGTGAGATCGCTCCAGACGGAGGGGTTTGGGAATTTTTGGCAATTTTCTAATTTTTACATTCTTTGCATGGCGACGTGTGACGTCACCGCTGAGAGGCGCAATGACATCATCGGTCATTCGCTGACGTCATTACGTCTGTTGCCGACAGACCGTCACCGCTAATGTCATGCTGACTAATGACCTCAGTCTCAGAAGGTGCATTTGACACAAAAAATGTAACAAGAAATATTGTGTAGAAAGAAATTCGATAAATGACATTGTGAACACTGGATATATTGACGTCCTAACGAACTCTCACTTTAGAAACCACGCGGAGCGCGGGTTTGGCTCGTACTAGATTGATTCCGGGCCTAACTTGACTCAGCTGTGAGAGGAGCGGCTGAAGGGCTTTATACACGAGAAAGGAGGCGGTTATGAGGAGATATGATGGAGATGTTTAAGATAATGAAAGGTAGAGATACAATAAGTGAAGATAAATTATTCAGAAGAGTAGATAGTGATAGCACCAGGGGCCAAAGCCTGAGAGTAAAGAAGAGGAGAGTTAAGATGGTAGTCAGACAGGGGTCTTTCACTCAGAGTAGATAATACATGGAATGGCCTCCCTGGAAAGGTAGTGGCAGCAGAAAGAGTAGATAAGTTTAAATTAGAATTCGATATGTACCTGGTAGTAGGTCCCTCCCCTGAGGGGAAGAAAAAATAAAAATAAAACTTAAAACATATTAATAAAAATTAATAATAATAATAATAGCGAACGCAGTGAGCTTCATACTTAACGCGTGCACGTGAGAGAATAGGAAACAACAGCAACAACAACACAATACCCCTGGCTATTTGGAATCCGTGTCATTGGATATGAGCTTTTGCTTCCGGTTGTTGTTAAACGCTGCGCGGTGGATAAACACGATTGGGTTTTATTTCTATCTTGTGAATATTACTTTATGCGTGCACATGAGAGAATAGGAAACAACAAAAACAACACAATACCCTGGCAATTGTGAATCCGTGTCGTTGCCTATGACCATTTTGCTTCCGTTTTTGTTTTGTTTCTGGATTTTTTTTGTTTCCGGTTTTTGTCATGGGGAATGATGCATGCCGGGAGATCATGACTGGAAGTGTTTATTTATTGATTCAATTATTTTTTCCCAAAGTTAATTTTATACTTCCGAAAGTGATTTTTTTTTTCATGACAGGAAGTGTTTATTTTGTATTTAAATAAATCACCGGGAGTGATTTTGAAACTCTTTCCGGAACCTTTAATTTACTTTATTCTTGACTCGAAGTGATCGTTAATTTATTTATTCTATTATTTTTTTCCAAAGTTAATTTTAATAAAGATATCTCCCGCATCATCAAAAATATTTTTTAATCGTCAGGTCAGGTCAGGTATGGGAGCATGTGCCAGAACAGCACGTCGCTGCGTCCACTTTCCGCCGGTACTCCAGGGGCCTCCGTCTGGCCATCCCCCAGGCAGATGCCAGGCCCATCCCCATCTCCTTCAGATGATGGTCAACCTGTTGCAACCATGAGGCACGTGGTCGACCCACTGGCCTCCTCCACTCATGAGACTCCCTCGCTGAGAGAATCTGGTGAGCAGGATCAGAGTCAGGAAAACGAGCCACATGTCCATACAGCCGCAACTGATGCTCACGGACTATGCAGGTAACAAATCTCATCCGAGTCTCTCTCAGCAACCGCTCGTTGGACACAAAATCCGACCAGCGATAGCCAAGGATTCTCCGAAGAGACCTGGTACCAAAGGAATTAAGTCTCCGTCTCAGATCCTTGGTCAGAGTCCAAGTCGCGCACCCATAGAGCAAGACTGGAAGTACCAAGGACCTGAAGACTCGGACTTTCGTCCTCCCGCACAGGTACCGGCAGAGCCACACCCCATGATCCAGTGAATCCATGACTCCCCAGGCCCGACCCAGACGTCTATTGACCTCTGACTCGCAGCCAGCAGAGACATGAATATCACTGCCAAGGTAAGTGAATCTCTCCACGACCTCAACATCCTCACCACAAACAGACACAGAAAGGACAGCAGCATCCAAGATGTCACCGAAAGCCTGGATCTTAGTTTTGACCCAAGAAACCCGTAATCCCAACGGCTCCGACTCCTCATTCAGCACCTCGAGGGCCCCCAAGAGGATGTCTAAAGTCTCCGCAAAGATGACTGCATCATCTGCAAAGTCAAGGTCCGAGATCTTGACATTCCCAAATGACGCACCGCAACTTGATCTCTCCGACATCCTCCCTAGAATCCAGTCCATACAAGTGCTGAAAAGTGTGGGGGCAAGTACACATCCCTGACGAACTCCAGTAACAACTGGAAATAAGTCAGAGATGGTACCACCACACTTCACAGCACTCTCAGTACCAGAGTAGAGTTCAGACATCAGATCGATCAGTTTTGGTGGCAGCCCACGAAGACCAAGAATCCTCCAGAGGACATCCCGATTCACTGAATCCAACGCTTTACAGAGATCAACATAGGCTGCAAGCAGCCCTTGCCGAAACTCTCGTCTGCGTTCGGTGAGGACACGAAGTGCAAGGATACGGTCAATCGTTGACCTCTTTGGTGTAAAGCCTGACTGCTCTGGACGCTGGTGCTCAAGCAGATGGTGGCGAACCCTATCGAGAATTATCCGAGCAAAGACCTTGCCCGGCACTGAGAGCAGCGTCACCCCTCAGTAGTTGTTGCAGTCTTGGCGATCACCCTTCTCTTTCCAGAGAGGGACAACAAGGCCCCTCTTCCAGTCAGTTGGGATGATGCCTGTGTTCCAGGCAGAGCACAAAACTGCATGCAACGACATGAGTGCAGCATTTCCACCAGCCTTGAGAAGTTCGGCATGGATGCCACAGATCCCTGGAGCTTTGCCCCGTTTCAACTGGTTCACCGCAGCCCGTGTTTCCACAAGCGTAGGTGGACCACAGTTGATTCGAGGGTCAGCAACAGGGATTGTAACACCCTTGACGTCCAACTCGACAGTTGGGGGATCAGCCTGGTACAACCGCTCAAAGTAACCGGCCCAGCGGGCCTTCACTTCAGACTCCTCTGTCAAGAGCCTACCACTCTCTGCTCGAACTGTAGTGCTCCGAGGGATGGGCTTGGATGAACGTAATGCGCGAATTCCCCTGTAAGCAGGAAGAAAATCACCTGACCAAAGGTTATGCTCTACCCACTCACAGATTCCTCGCACATAGGCCTCATTGTCCACCCTCAGTGCACGTCCAGTTTTAAGCCTCAACTCCCTGAACAGCTCAGCTTTGCCATTAGGCCTGTCCCTGTGACTCCAGTCAAAGGTATCCAGTGTTTCTTGAGAGACAAAATTGTTCTTCGTCCTGCGGTGAGCTCCAAGGCATCCACTGGCAACATCAAGGACGGTGGTCTTGAAGGCGCTCCACAACTCTTCAGGACCCCCCAAAGCACCCAGACCCCCCAAGTGTCCACTCAGCCTGTTCGCAAACTCCTAAGCTACTCTCTCATCCCTGAGCTTGGCAACATCCAGCCTCGGCTGGGATGGTACCATTCTCCAGGATTTAAGGTGCAGCTTTAGAGTTGCTACAACAAGCCTGTGGTCAGTATTGAGGAACTGAGCACTCCGGTAGACCCTGCAGTTCTGGATCATCCTCCAACGACCGTCAATGAGGACATGGTCAATCTCCTTTGCCACACCGCCAGCGTTGGAATACCAAGTCCAGCGATGAGCTTGTGGGCGCTGAAACCATGAACCAGCCACCCTAAGTCCATGGCTTCTTGCAAAGTCAAGGAACTTAGTGCTATTCTGGTTCATAGTTCCTGACCCATGGGGACCAACACACACCCCATAACCGTCCCTATCAGTTCCAGTCGATGCATTGAAATCGCCCAAGACTAGAAGTGTATCTCGTCTGGGGCACTGATCAACCACAGACTCGAGTGTGGCGTAAAATGCATCCTTCACGGTGAGATCACTCGCCTCAGTCGGAGCATAAACAGAGACCAGGGAAATGACACCTAAGGAGTGACGAATCCTTAATCTCATAATACGCTCGTTGACCTGAGTTACCTCAATTATCATTGGGGTCAGCTTATTGGACACAGCTACAGCAACTCCTTGGGTATGGTAACCATCAGAGCGACCAGACCAATAGTAGGTGTAACCTCCCACCATTATCTCGCCGCAATCCGGTCTCCGAACCTCAGAGAGAGCTGCAATCCCGATGTCCAAACGCTTGAGCTCAGATGATAACAGAGACAGGTGATCATCCTCTCTTAGGGATAGGACATTCCAGGCACCCACCCGAAGGGACCGCCTCAGGTTAACCCAAGGAGACCGCCGTCTGGTGGACGACACCTCAGCACCACTCCGACACACTCTCCCGCAATCTGACCCAGGGATGTTACCCCGTAGTTTCCCTCCTATCAAAGATTGGGGGTCCCGAAGGCTTTGCCCCAATCCCATCATCCGGTGAGCTGCCCTGCGAAAGGAAGCTGCACAGGAGGTACTCCCACGGAGTGGGTTTTCAGATTTTTTTGCGTTTTTACGTTTTGCGGAATGAAGGGTTTTACGGTGGCTGGAGTGCAAATCCTGCCACCAACCTCCTAATAAGAAGTGACCCAACTGCAGGAGGACGTCCGCAGACACAGTTGGGCACGAGATATGGATGGCCGTTGGCTCACAAGGAGCTCCTCCGCCCTTTGACAGGTTTTGTTTTTAATCCTGCTGGGTGTCCATATCCAAACACCCCCCTCACCAGAAAACCTGGTGGGGGACGGTTTAGTCGCCGACAACCCGACCATGGAACAGGTTAGTGCAGGTTTACATGGTACCTGTAGCAGGTCACAGATCGAACCTGACCTGACAAAAATCGTGATTTACATTATTTGTTCGCTGATCCCGAATCCAGGCCGAAGTAACTGGAAATTGCGTCAAAATCATCAGCTGTGCGGCGCTTCCATGTTCCACGGTATCGTTAGCAAGTATACAGTTGTGAACAAGTTTTATGTAAAGTCAGAAGCGAATGTAAGAAGAATTCTACGTTCGCTTCTCGGCTTTGCCTATTCCATATTAATAAATTAATTCATTAAAAACATTTTTTGTATCTTCTTCTTTGGATCTTGTGCAGATTGGTTGTTGGTGTGGTGTTCGCGCACACATGATGGACTGAACGGCCTCCACCTGTGTTGGATTTCCTTGTTTCGTTAGAGTGCTTGCTTGAGTGCTTAAGCCGCTTGGCGAGCGCTCTACAAACTGATGGAACACACCCCAGCACACGTGCTCGGTCTCGGTCTCGGTCTCGGACCCTTTGTGGTGGTACGGTTTGTTTTGTGTGATGAAAAAAAAAAGTTGATTTCGGGGGATTTTTGTTGTTGTTTAAAGCCTTCTCCCCCCGATTGTTGAGCTATTTCCGCTTTTTATCACCGCTGGGAATAGGAGTCGGGACAGGTGCTTTGATTTGAAAGGAAAAAAAACCACAACGTTACTCGTTGCGTGTGGGTTAGTCCATTCACTAACGAGGGGGTGTTTTAGGATTTTACATTAAATTGTCGTGTAGATTTATTCAACAATATCGATATGTGTATTAACATGGGGGAATTATACGACTTTAATGAAAAATTTTGTTACATTTTTATGCATTAGAGGTAGTTATTATTCCTCTTGCTTTCTCCACTAACCTAACCTCACCCCCTTGTTTTGTAATAGTCCTGTCAAGTTGAACATCGGGGGGGGGGAGAACATGTTTTTAATCGATTCATCACATGATGGTCCTTTCTTTCCTTGAGATGGACCAATCCCTTTTGCGATGTGTTTATCACTGCTCACGAGTTGTTAACGGTTTTCCGGCAGTGAGACAACACCCTCGGGTGCTTCGTCTTGAAAGATTGTAAATCACGAAAGATAGTCATTTCCGGGCCACGTGACGCACGCGACGCACGTGTCGCACGTGTCGCACGTGACGCACGTGACGCACGTGTCGCACGCCCGCACGCCCCGACGCCACCACTGAAGTACAACATCATTGATGTCGTGGTAAGCGAGATTAAGCTGTTCGGAGCGGAAGAAAGGGGAAAAACTTTCATACAGTCGCAAGGAAGCGATCTTGATTGGATTGGATTTCGAGATGTTTAAGATAATGAAGGCGATCGAGGGAATAAGTGCGAAAAAGTTTTCTCAGTCTAATGTACGTCGCGACATGAGGAGCAGCCGAACAGGGACCATTGCTTGAGAGTGTCACAGAAAAGGACAGTTGGGCCGACGTGAAGGCAGGGGGTCTCACTCTGATGGCAATGAATGAATGTATGGAATGGTCTCTGTGGAGCAGAGGGGTGTCGGCTGAAACGGTAGAAGGGATTTAAACTGCGGTTAAGATGATATGTACCCCTACCCCGTGTGGGTGGTGGTGGTGGTGGTGGTGTCCGTCTTCGTGTTTCTATTATCCTGAGAGCTCTGCCGGTGGGAATTCGGCCGATTTGACAAGGTAGAGTGGTTGGGTCACCAAAGTCGGACAGGTCAAGGGGGAGAGGGCAAACTCGAATAAATTCAGTTCCCGGTCCTTCTAGTAGTGGGTTGAGGAGTAGGCCATGCAGCGACCGACTCATAAAATATACACACAAGCTACAGAAACCGCAACAAGAAACTTCAAGCGAAATGGTGACCGGCTCTTGGACGGGAGACGTGGTCCGAGCAGTGTGGCCACTCCTAGCCTGGTGTTGGCTCAGTGGTTAGGGTGGCGGCTTGGGATGCTCCAGGGTCCTGAGTTCAAACCCCATCGGCTGCTGAATTTATACAGTACACCATGGGGGTTGACTGAGCCTGTCATCCTTCTGAGGTCGGCGAAATGAGTACCAGTTCCAGTGTGTGTACTGGTAGAGGGGCACTGCATCAGCGCCACACTTGCGCTTCAATGAATGATAGCTACCACGGCAGCTAAGCTGCCATACGACGACGACCACCACCACCACCACTCCTCATTTTCGTAAATGCCAAGGTGAGCCAATGAAAAAAGCCAAGAATTCACAAAGTTTCAGAAAAGCGATGATAATAGAAAACCTAGATACGCCAAGGTGAATAACGAATCGCCAAGATCTTGTGAAAAAAGCCAAAGAGTGGTCACACTGGGTCCGAGGGGAACAACAATAATTATGCTGCCTGGGAAAGGAAGTGCATCTCCAACGATTACCAAATGAGTCATTTTAGTTGGAACATGGGTAATTCCATGGGAAAAGTTACCTGGTGGCTATTTTTTGAAAGTACATTTTTGATTAAACCTTATACACCACATGACAGGTCATGAATTGAGATAATTGAATTTTTGCAATATTAGCTTCATCAAGCATTGTCTGCATACATTGTGGTAGCATCTCCGGACGTTTATTAATAAACGTCCAGAGACGTTACGTCCGTTACACTCAGTTGTTACGTCCGTTACATTACATTTGCCATGGTACTGCTTACATGGTATCATGAATTCCTCAAATAAATACTGGGAATACAATGACATACCTAAACCAAGCTGCGATACCAGATTTAGTCTTCTGTCGTAGAACACTTCACAGAAATTTGTGAGCAAAACGATAATCATGCTAAAGCGGGTATTTTGACGGTTACGTCCGTTACAAAGATTCATCATACCGTAGCACTCGGGCAAAAATTCTTAATCTCATATAATTACCATTTCCTGGCACCTTTGTGTTCACTGCACAAATATACTAATACGTTTGGTACGATAACCTTGTTCTTCATGAAATATTTTTGAGAACTGCCAATAAGTTCTGTCTGAATGTTACGTCAGTTACGGTGGAATTACCCACATGGAATGTGCGTTCGATATTTCAAACAGTAAGGAGTGCGGTGAGGGAGAAGCAAATGAAAAAAACTCCATTAGAAACATTTTCGGTTAAAAGTGAGATATGGTGTAGACTCTACACTCTGTGGAGGGAATGGAAACCAAGATTACAAGCAGGAGAGACAGTTATACATTCAGGTACTTTGGATGGAGAGCGTAATAAAGGTGTTGCTCTGATGTTCGATGTGCTTGTGGCAGAGTCATTGATGGAATGGACACCTGGGAATGAAAGACTGATTGGGGCTAGATTTGATTCAACGCATTGCAAGCTGAGTATAAGACGGTGTAATATGCTGTAACGAACGATGCTAAGGAGGCAGAGAAAGATCAATTTTTGAACAGTTGGTAGTAGTTTGGAAAGTAAAGAAACAAGATACGTTGTTGTTCGTTAGTTTGCAGCACAAGGCTGCATGGGTAGCATCATTGGTTGAGGGTGTGGTTGTGCTTATGATGGTGCCCTTTGCTGGTTCGGCAGAAATTTGGAATTTGTTCACGGTGTCAGCGATAGCTCGCCTACTCTTCGCAAATGATTCCATGGGATCTTTAACGTCCACCAACTAATGTCGGTAGCTGGGACGCTTGCTTAACGTCCATTTGAGGACACATTAGTGAATCGCCATGCGTGTGAAACACTGGGTTGACAGTTTATAGCCGAGTTGGAATTCTAACCCAGGCGAGACAGCTGAGAGGCGAGTGTGTGTACCTCTCGGCCATCCTGTCAACACACACGATATGTTGGTATTGTGAGATATGAATGCAAAAGTTGGATGTGACAATATGGGAAGAGAAAGAGCGACGTAAAATTGTGATGCTGGTGAAATTAATGATAATGGAGAGAAATTTGCTGATTTCTGTGGTGAAAATGGTTTTGTGATTGGCATATCTTGTTTCCAACACAAATTCACAAGCTTACTTGGATGTCATAGTAGTGCAAAATCTCAGACCATGTGGCTGTAAATAAGAAATGGAAAAGGTCATTGATGAATGTAAGAACAACGAGAGGAGCTGATTCAGGCAGTGATCATCAATAAGTAGTTGTTAAAGTAAAAAATATAGCTTTTAAAGGAGACAAGAACAGTTGCAAACAGAGAGAGGGGTGAAAACTTCAGCTCCTCCACCTTTGGTGGTGGAGGTAAAGAGTCGGAGGATAATGTCGAAAAATATAATCGTGAAATCTCGAAGAGATCAAATATTGATGGACAAAGAAGAAGGAGTGATGGAGATTGAAGAGTATTGGGAAAGATTGAGAAATGTGATTATGGAAGCAAGCAAAGAAATCTTGGGTTACTCACAAAAGAACGAGTAGCTGATACTCTCGGTCTCTCACCTTTTTTGGAGGTATGAGGAATTTATCCGTGTCGTATGAAAGCGAAATCTTGAATGGTTTTTGAAGTATCGTCAACACAAGTCAAGTTACTGAGATGGTTGCCATGGCAACTTGATTTAACTGATTGCGCCTGTGATCTAATCAGGTTGAGACCATGTCATGAGGAATAAATATCTGCAATCAAAGCTAAATGTTCAATGTTTTTTTTTTTTTTAATATCGTGTCCACAAAAGTACATGGACGGATTATTGGTCGGTCGGTCGGTCGAACAGAGCTCACTTTAATATTCCCCGTCTCTGACCTTGTTGGTGGGGCGGAGACGAAAAAGAAGAATGGATCACAGAAAAGTCATGCAAGGTGATTAAGGAAAGAAAATAACTCAAAAAGAAAATAATTTCAGCCAAAGATGACGACAATTGCCAAGAAAGAATGTCAGAAAAGAAAAGTAGAAAGATAAAGATTAGGAAGTAAGAAAGATTACTTGGAAGGATGAGAAGGAAACAACAGCAAAGGAGGCAGTGCGAAAAAATTAGAGAAGATGTTTGTATCAGATTGCCAAAGTAATGTTTCAAAATGTCACAATTTTGGTAAAGAGAAAATATGGAAATATTTTCTATATCGGCCAAAGAAGATCAATTGGACAATTGGACAAGATGGATAGAACATTTTGAAGTGATATTGAATAGAGAAGAGCCATATAACTCCAGATCTGGATGAAAACGTGCTTGTACTATGGATAATTATAATCAAAGTATATTTAACAAAAGAGAAGATAAAACGAGCTGTAATGAGACGAAGAAAAGGAGCAAACAGAGATTGCAGACCCTCACCAGGATTTGTTTTGTGTGGTGTTTGTGTAGTTTTGTGTGGCGTTTGTGTACTGGTATGTTACATAATTAATAAGAAACATAATTAGAACTGTCACTTTATAGCTGCTGGCAGTGATGACCGGGTACCAAGACATCCCGCTTTGATGCAACCCCACTTTGATCGGACACCTGACCCTGACCCATTGATATTTTTTGTTGCTATTCAGTTGATTTTAGAATGGGATTAAAAAGAATTGAATTCAAATCAAATGGAAGACCAAATAGGTACAGTCCTGCATTGGAGTCATCAGAAGGAACTCAAACAAGCAAAAAGAAAAGATCAAGTCATCAGGAGGAACCTGGATAGGATTCGCATTTCAGCTGTTACTCCTCTACCCTCAAACTCATCCAGGCACATCCAAGTGAGCCTTATTAAAATAATACATCATCAAAAAAAAAAAACAACACATAAAAATTAAATAATTCTGGCTGCCAGACCATGTATCCGATTGAATTTAGTTGAAATTTAACACATGTATTCGCCATCACTACTGGATCACAATTGTGAAGTTTCACATCAATTAATTAAGCAGTTCCAGAGAAAACATTTAATATTTTGCTTAAAAATTCAATATGGCTGCCAAACCATGTGACTTGTCAATGAATCCTGAACAACCTTGTACACAAGTGCCTTGGGGAACATTTTTGTGAAGTTTTCCCTCAATCTGTCTCGCTGTTCTGGAGAAGATTTTTTATATGTTGGGTAATTCCATATGGCTGCCAAACCATGTGACCTATGACATCATGTGTGAACCTTTTTTTCCTCATGGATAGGCGGTCATATGTGTAAAGTTTCACCTCAATCTGTTCAGCCACTTCAGAGAAGATTTTTGAGTTTTTTTTATTTAAATTTTTATTTATTTATTTATTTGTTTATTTATTTCATTGAACAATATGGCTGCCAAATGAAGTGACCGATGTTGTAATCAAAAAAGATTTGTGCACTATTTTATCCCTAGATGACCCACAAAAATTTTCATACTGATCTGATGTAGCGTTCTACATTTGTAATTATGATGTCATAACGAAGCCACCGATGACATCAACAACAAAAAAAATCACACTTGCTTCCCATCATGCATTCCAACAGCAACATAGCGGTTCTTGAACTGGGAAGCCGGTCTGTCAGAACAAAGACACAGTTGTCACTGTTGATGGCAGTTCATCAAAAATTCAACTTTATGTGCACTAGTCTGTACTGCCATCTAGTGTTTAAGGTGTAAATTAACTGTGCGACTGACACGACAAAATGTGACTGACGTTACATGTGACTGATGTTACATATTTCAGCCCCATGGGGAGTACTTCACATGTGCCAAGTTTCAATTTTTTCTTTGGTGCAGTTTCAGAGATGGAGATCCAAAGTTTTTCTGTTTTTCCAATATGGCTACTATACCACATGACCTATGATGACATCATTATCATTAAAACATTCTGCATGAGTAGTCGCAACAATGTTGAAACGATGTAATACTGGTGAATATGTTGAAGACTCTAACAGAGGAAATTAATATTTTTGCATACATACAACAGTCAAGCCGCGTGGAAGAGACTAGTTAGTACTAGTGCACTGGACAAATCAGGACAAAAGAAACAGGAGAGAGATAGAGATAGAGATAGAGATGGAGAGATGGAGTCAACAGCAGAGCTAAAGGCCAGGACAGAGGGAGGTGGACAAACAATGGGTGTAGGGAGGAATGGTGGGCAGGAGAGGATGCATGGGGTGGACAAGATGGACACAGAAGGAAACTCTCAGGATGGAAATTTGGAAGGAGGAGGGATTCGGGTTGGGTGGGGTAACGAGGGTAGAAAATATCATGGTTTTGGATTGGGGACTATCTGAGATGTTGGTGAACAGATGGCAGAAGCATTTGAGAAGTTGTTCAAAAACATTTGGGGTTAAGAGGTTTCACCATCAGATTGGAAGATGGGTCTTATTACTTCTGCCACCAAAGGTGAAGGGGGTTATATTTTCACCCCTTTCTATCTGTTTGTTACTTGCAAAATCAAAGATTTTTCAAGTATATTGGTCAGTCGATTTTGTTTTTCTGTCTGTCTGTCTGTCTGTCTGTCTGTCTGTCTGTCTGTCTGTCTGTCTGTCTGTCTGTCGCCTGCAGGTCACAATTTCAACCAATCTTTACGAAACTTCACCACATCGTCCAGTTTGGCATGAGGAAGAAGCATATTGTTTTTGAGGTCAAAAGGTCAACACAGGCCAAATGTCATCAACTGAGGGGAGATTTCTAAAAAATTTTCAATTGTTGATTTTAAATTTCAATTTTAAAAAATTTCAAAAAAAAATTTCAAAAAATAAAAATTTTCCTCCGATTGACTTGAAGTTTAAAGAGGATTTATATTTCAGGTCACTGAATTCAAACAGCCAATTATTTTTGAGGTCAACATAGACCAAAAGGTAAACATAGGCCCAAGGTCAACAACTTATGTGGTATTTTTAAAATTCTCAATTTTCATCCGATTGCTTGAAATTTGAAGAGGATTTATGTTTCAGGTCTCTGAATTTAACAAGCCAATTCGTTTTTGAGATCAACAAGGACCAAAATGTCAACATTGGCCCAAGGTCTACAACTAAGGTGGTGTTTCTAAAATCCTGAATTTTCATCTGATTCACTTGAAATTTGAAGAGGAGGTGCATATTTGGTCATTTAATTCAACCACCAATGATATTTGAGGTCAAATTTGTTTAATGGATCTTGCAAGTATCGTGCTCTGCATGATGTCGTCTTATTCTTTGTTTGTTTGTCTCTGTTTGTTTGTTTGTTTGTCTCTGTTTGTTTGTTTGTGTGCAGGATATCTGAAAAAGTTGTGTACGGATCCAGATGAAATTTTGTGGACAGGTTGGGTGTGTGACAAGAACAACTGATTAGATTTTGGTGAAGATCCGGATCCGGCTACTAGAAATTCTTCAGTGATTCTTCACCGTTGAGAGATCGAGCCCAACAACGATATATATCGGGATATCTCAAAAATGTTTTGGGCCAGATATGTTCTCGTGGATGATGCATTATGGGGCAGAGGTTTGCACTCTACTGAGTGCCATTCTAGTTTAGTTTGAATTCTTCAAGTTATGTTGAAGTTATGAAGAAATGATATTTAGGAGAATGTAACAATTGGAAAGGTATAGATTGAGTATCAATTGTTTCAAAAAACGTTTACCAGATGCATCCAAAAAGAATTAAAGAAGGTTTGGATAAGAGGTTTCGACATGACCAAGCTGGGCTATTCTCCAGAACAATTCTCTCTATTCTCTGGAACTGAAGAAGTTCAGGCAATGTTTAACTCTTTTTGAAAGATTTGGAATTTCAGACAACTATAATTTAAAAACCAAGATAAAACTATTCAATTCCAATGTTAAATCGGTGTTGTTATGGACACGGCACAGAAATGTGGAAAATAAGCAAGGAACTGGAACGCAAACTGACTGCCTTCCACCGTAGATGTTTGAGAAGGATTTTAAGTATTCTCTGGCCAAATTTCATAGGAAATGAGGAAATAATGAGGAGGGCTGGGGAAAGAGATATTGTGATACAGGCTAAAGAACGAAGACTGTGATGGGTTGGACATATAATGAGAAAGCAAGAGGGACATTTTACGAAAGAAACCACGTTTTGGACACGTGGGGAAAAGGAAAAGGGAGGGTGGGTTGGGTAGTGGACCAAGAAATACATGGAGAAGAATTGATGAAAATGAACTTTGATTGGAAAGGGGAATTGCCTGAAGTGTGCAGAGAGGATTTCTCAAGACCGAATAAGATGGAGGAATCTCGTTGTGGGCCTATATGCTGTGAAGCATGTTGGGTCCTAATTAAGTGAGTCGGTACCGGGAAGCATTGAAGTTTTGAGGATGAGGTGCACATCAATATTGGCTGAAATGTGTGGGCATGATGGACCGAATGGATTCCTGGGTCGGTCACTGTCGGTCACTGGGTCGGACCGAATGGATATGCGATCATCATTTTGGTTTTTGAAAAGGTTGTTCCACTGATTTAGTATTTCATGTGTTTAAGCATGTGATTGGTTATTATGTTACTCATGGAAGTCCTGTATTTGTTTGTTTTCTGGATGCCCAGAAGGATTTTGACAGAGTTAATCATTGTTCGCTGCTCAAAAATGTGTTGGATCATGGTGTGTCCACTTTTTTTTCTTTTTTTTTTGGAAAGACTGTCGAGGCTCGAATGAGAGCTAACACGTAGAACGTACAATAAGCGGGGCAGGAGGCAAGAGGAGAGGGAAGGAAAAAACAGTGGGGAACAGAGATATGAGATCTATGGGAGGGATGGGGTGGGTTACAAAGTGTAAACCAGATGGACACTACAGGGATTTTCAGGGAGGAAAGCAAGGAATTTGAAGAAGGTGGGTTTGGGGTGGATTATCAGGCGTAGAAAAGATCATGGTTTTGGATGGTGGAAGATAAGAGATTGTGAACAGCTGTTTTGAAGACCTGGAAGGAAGAGTGGGATTGAAGAGAGTGCAAGAGTTTCTTACAAAGGTGGGGAAAAAGAGGAATGAAAGGGTGATCGTGAGCAGTGATTCTTAATTTTGCTAATTTCTCCAGAAGGGGGTTTCTCCTTGCGGAAATATGGGGGGGGGGACATATCTCAGAGCAGGGGGAAAGGCCAGAGAGGAGATGGTAGAAGACAGAAATATTGTTATGAATCTGGAAGCCATGAGCACTCAACATACAGGTCCTATAGCTCAGTTACTTCGATAAGTAAATGTGGATAGATAGCTCCCCTTTCCCCTTGTTTAATGGGTAATTGAATGTACATGCGCTGCAAAGTTATTTTGATAGTCAGGGTTTTCTTTTATTTTTACACCACCAACATCAACGACAACAACGCCAGCATCACCCTCACGTTCACTTCGCTCTGGCCGACTCCATGGTTGGCGGAGTTCAAAGAGGTGCCTCGCGGTAGCCCTCGACCAATCAGCGTGCTACGAGTGAGGTGGCCGCCGCTCAGCCAATCAGACCCCGCGACGGTGAGAAAGGCGGTCCGCGTGACGTCACCACGCCCCCGGGCCAATCGACGGACTTGCCGCTCGTTTTGGCCAATGACAGGGCGACGAGCAATTCTGCATGCCAAAACGATCCAGTGAGAGAAAGCGGGAGGGTGGAGGCGTCCCCCCCCCCCCGGACAGGGGTGAATAAGGTGGCGGCGATCCTTCCTCCACAAGAACTGCAAGTCAGTTGCGCGCCGTCTCTCTGTCAGTGAACTGGAGAGCTTTTGAGATAGTTGATGACCATCGAGTAGGCAAGCTTGTGGTCAATCTGACGGGCATGTTGAACGAGTGTGGAGTTATCAGCCCTCGCTTTGACGTTCAACTCAAAGACTTGGAGAAGTATCAGAGAAACCTGCAGAGAGGTTAAAAGTCAGAGATAATGACATTCCCAAACGATGCACCACAGCTGGATCTCTCCAAAATGTTCCCCAAAATCCAGTCCATGCAAGTGTTGAGTGTGAGGGCCAATACATACAGCTGACAAACTCCAGTAACAACCGGAAATAAGTCTGCGGTGGAACCACCACACCTCACAGCACTCTCTTTATCAGAGTTTAGTTCAGAAATCAGATTTACAAACTTTGGTGGCACCCTGCGAAGACCGAGAATCCTCCAGAGGGTATCTTGATTCACTGAATTGAATGCTTTGCGGAGATCAACATCGGCAGCGAGCAGCCCCTGCGGAAACTCTCGTCTGCATTCGGTGAGGACCCAGACAGCAAGGATGTTGTCAATCATTGACTTATTTGGTGTAAAGCCTGACTGCTCCAGGCGCAGGTGCTCGAGCAGATTGTGGCCAACTCGATGATGAATTATCCAAGCAAAGACCTTGGCCAGCACTGAGTCACCCCTCGGTCGTTTTTTGCAGTCCTGGTGATCACACTCCCCTTTCCAGAGAGGGACAAGGCCCCTTTTCCAGTCAGTTGTGATGATGCCTGTGTTCAAAACAGAGCGCAGAACTGCATGTAATAACACCAGTACAGCATTTACACCAGCCTTGACAAGTTCAGCATGGGGCTTTAACTATTTCAAATGGTTCACCACAGCCTGTGTTTTCACAAATAAAGGTGGTTCACAGTTGATTGGTGGTTCAGCATTGGGTTTTTTTATATCACTGACATCCAACTCAACAGCCAGTGGGTTAGCCTGGTACAACCGCTCAAAGTAACTGGCCCGGCGGCCTTCACTTCGGATTCCTCCATCAAGAGTCCACCACCCTCAACTCGAACAGCAGCACACCGAGGGATGGGCTTGGAGGAACGCAATGCACAAATTCTTCTGGAAGCAGGCCAAGAATCACTCATCCACAGGTGATGCTCCACACCTTCACAGATTCCTTGCACATCTGCCTCCCTGTCCACCCTTGGTGCATGCACAGTTTTTTGCTTCAGTTCCCTGAACAGCTTAACTCTGCCGTTACGCTTGGCCCTGTGACTGGTCAGTGGTATCGAGTGTCCGTTGAGAGACAAAATTCTTCTTCGCCCTACGGTGAGTTCCAAGACATCCACCGGCGACATCAAGGATGGTGTTCTTGAAGGCACTCCACAACTACTTAGGATTCCCCACAGCACCGAGACCCTCCAAGTCCCCATTCAGCTTGTTCGCAAACTCCTCAGCTCTCACTCATCCCTGAGCTTGTGAATATTCAGTTTAAGCTGGGATGGTACTATTCTCCTGGATTTAAGCTGCAACTTCAGAGATGCTACAATGAGCCTGTGGTTGTTGTTGAGGAACTGGGCACTCCAGTCGACCCTGCAGTTCTGAATTATCCTCCAGTGACCATCGATGAGCACATGGTCAATTTCCTTTGCCACACCACCAGCTTTGGGATACCAAGTCCAGCGATGAGCCTGTGGGCGCTGAAACCATGAACCAGCCATCCTAAGTCCACGACTTCTTCTAAAGCTAAGGAACTTAGTGCTATTCTGGTTCACAGTTCCAGACCCATGTGGTTTTAATATGTGCGTATGGGGTCCAACACATGTCGTTTAGCTCTCCCTATCAGTTTCAGTTGATGCATTGAAATCACCCACAATTAGAAGAGTATCTTGTTTGGGGTAATGATCAACCACGGTCTCGAGTGCGGCATAGAATCAGTGAGATCACTCGCCTCAATCGGAACACAGATAGAGTCCAGGGAAATGACACCCAATGAGTGATGAATCCTCAGTCTCATAGCATGCTCATTGACCATTGTTACCTCAATTATCATGAGAGTTAGCTTATTTGATAAAGCTTCAACAACTATTTGGGCATGGTAACCATCAGATCGACCAGACCAGTAGTCGGTGTAACTCGCCGTGATCCTGTTTCCGAACCTCAGAGAGTGCTGCAATACTGATCAAGCACTGGAGCTCAGATGAAAGCAGAGACAGTTGATCATCATCTCTTCGGTATATGACATTCCAGGCACTCACCCGAAGGGACCGCCTTGGTTTAACCAGAGACAACCGCCGTCTGGTGGATGACACCTCAGCACCACCTCAACACTACTTTAATCCAACTCGGGAAGGAATTACCCTGTGTTTTTCCTCCTATCATTAGAGTGGGGGTCCTGAAGGCTTTTCCCCAATCCCATCATCCGGTGAGCTGCCCTGTGATGGGCAGCTGCACAGGAGGTAATCCCATGGAGTGGGTTTTCAGTTTTCTTTGCATTTTTAGTGTGTTTTATGGCGTGAAGTGTTTTACGGTGGCCGGAGTGAAATCCTGCCACCAACCTCCGAGGAAAAGGTAACCCGAATGCAGGAGGACTGCTGCAGACACATTCGCGTACCAGATGTGGATGGCCGTCGGCTTACAAGGAGCTCCTCTGTCCTTTGATAGCTATCCCAAAAAGCCAAATTAAATGACAAAACACTGATCAGCAAGGAATTGGTAATTAACATCCACATCATGCGTGATCTAACACAAAATTAATTAAACTTTCTGAGAAGATACAATCTTTGCATCAATTTCTTGTACACAGCATAGGTATTTTCATCAAAAGTTAGCTGGCTATCAACAATAATACGCAGGTATTTGAATTTGTTAACAATTTCCACCTTTTCACCATTTATGGTTACTGGTTCATGATTGTGACCTTTTCGAAAATCCAAAATCATCTCTTTAGTTTTGCAGTTTGCACACATTCAGTGTGAGACAAAAGTCCCCACACCACTTATTGAATGCGTCAATCCCATTGAAGTATGTATAGGTGATGATACACAGCTTTGGAGAGCACCAGTGTTCAAAATTGATAACTTTTATAAACTACCATTCACTTTCACCTGCTGAGGATGGTCTCGTAAGAAACGTCCCACCTAGAATATGATATGGGAATTTTGGCACAAGTCACTCAACAATTTCATAAGGGTGAATGGATGCAGTGTTGCAGGCTGACAAAAAAAAAAACCAATAAATATTACACAAACGTAGGTTCCATTTTTGTCAAGGTGACTTGTGATTAGATGAAGCAAATTTCGCCAGGCGTCTTCGACACCGTATCTTGCTTTGTATTCAAATTGTAAAGGATCCAAGTTGGGAGCTCCGTCTGTTATTATGAACTTAACAATCAATTTTCCATACATATACTTTGGATGGAAGTAAGGCAACAGGTCTATAATTATTGAGCTGCCTTGGTTGAACATTTTTTGGCATGGGAATAATGATGGACCTTTTCCAACAAATAGGAACAGTATGAGTAATTAAAAGTATCTAAAACAATTGAGTAAAAAAATTTACTAAGTTCTAAACAGCACTGTTTCAAAATACAAGGCTTAATGCCATCTGGACCACAAGCCATCCTTTTACTCAACCCCCGAAACCACTTCATGACATCGGATTCAGGAATTACCTGAATTCAGGATTCAGGCATGGGACACGCTTGAGTATCCAGATCCGCACAGAAAGTTTCACATTTTACTTGGTTCCCTGGAACATCAAATATATTGTAAAAAGTCATTCAGTTAATCCACAAATTTGGAATTGGGAACATGAATGGGCAATCGACCATTCTTCATCTCTCTTCTCATTCATGCCCATCATATTATTTCTGAGTCCCCCTCAGAGCGTTACGACCATCACCATCGTGTAGGTCTTCAATCTTATCCCTGTGAGACTGTTTACACTTGCCGATTACAGGGCGCAGATCTTTCTTCACCACTCTGAGCGCAGTTATGCATGGTGTTTCAGTCTAGACAAGTTATGGTTGACCAGTTACCTGATTTTTACCTGTGTGGTGATAAATTGAAGTATGTTGACATGTACCTTGGTCACATTATCAGTAACGACATGCATGATGACCCCGATATTAAGCGACACTATCGCTTTCTCTGTGTGCGAGCAAATATGCTCCTTCATGGGTTTTTCCTTTGTTCTGAAGGAATCAAGTGTTATCGGCTTAAATCTGACTTGTAACTTGTACGGCTCAGCTTTGTGGGGCAAGTTTGGCCAGTCATTATTGCGCAAAATCACCGTCTGTTATAACAATGCCATAATTCGTTGGTTGTTGGGTCTTACTCTCGACAATAGTGCTTCTGAAACCGTTGTAAGTCATCGGGTGATGTGTTTCCAAGAACAGCTCAGGAAGTCAGTGCAGAGCCTTAGAAATCATGATTCTTATTGACCACATGCTGGTTAAGTTATTCACTGTTGGCCTGAGTCTCACCTCACCGTTACAGAGGTGGAATAACCCACTGTTTGTATAATACTGTGATAATGTAATGATATAATACATTTATGACTCGTGTATGAACTCTATGTTTGCAATAAAGTTAAAGAAGTCATACAAAGAAGTTTTACAATTTTATCCTTTCCTATTTCCCATTTCCACTCATTTCAAAAAATTGGAAGAAACAAACATAAAACATACTTTTACTCCTCCCCCCTCGATGAAAAGAGCACGAATATATGTGCGTGTGTATATATGTGTATATATATATATATATGTATGTATGTATGTATGTATATATGTATATATATGTATATATATATATATATATTTGTATATATATATATTTGTATATATATATATATATATATATATATATATATATAAATATATATATAATATTTTGTACATACATCTTCTTCTTCTTCTTTCAGCTGCTCCCGTTAGGGGTCGCCACAGTGGATCCTCCCTATGATCTGCATAGTGATTTGGCACATGTTTTTCGCCGGATGCCCTTCCTGACGCAACCCTGGTCCCCTCTTACGACACAGGGATATGGTACACCTATTAATACACCAGTCAACCCCCTGGTGTATTAATTCAGTGGCCCAACGGGGCTTGAACTCAGGACCTTTTGGATCCCAAGCCGCTGCCCTAACCACTGCACAAACACCAGGCTATATTTTGTACATGCATACCGTATCTAATCTACTCTAAATGGATGAGGTGTGTGTGGGGCATGTTTTTTGTGAAGTTCTACTTGAGCGTTCTGATGTGGTGTGATATGACATGATTGTCATGACCTCCAAAGTTGATTATGCTAATTAACTACAAAGAACCCAGAAAAATTCCTGTTTAAATGCATGCCATGTTCAGGTGTACAGAACAGCTTAATAAGTCTTTCTGTGGCGTGGCATTGTATTTACAAAACAAATCACAAAAATAATGACAAGCCGGTAGGCGACGAGGGATTTGCTGGGATCGAAGCGCTGGATACGATGCTTTTCATTCTGACCGATCCACCAACGAAGATTCATTGCCAAGACGTATTGGTTCACATACAATTGTCCCTCTGCCTGGCAAGATTTTTCCTCTTGCGTATTTTGCCAACTGGCACTCCTCATAAAAATGACGGTAAATAGACACCCTATTTTTGAAGGACTACCATTTGAAAAATAAAACCTCAATCAAAAATCGGCTCAAGTAAAATTTTCTAAATTTCTCGAAGTGTTTCATTCCGAAGTCTCGTTTCTCAACATTCAAAACTGAAGCACAAGTATTGAAAATACTGTACGCGGTTTTTCGGCCGCTGCACAGCAACGGGTGGTTGCTTGGCAACGAAATTCAAACGCGCACATTCCCAGACCATATGAGACCTGTTGGCAAAGTTTCATCGAAATCGGTTCGCTGGTTCGTGCTGTGGAGCCTCGCGTTGCAGACACACACACACACACACACACACACACACACACACACACACACACACACACACACACACACACACACACACACACACACACACACACACACACACACACACACACCCGGAAAACCCGACAATAAGGGATATCTAGCATATATAGCGAATCCAATTACATTTTAACAAAGCATATATTAATTAATCCTAATTATGTTAATAATAATAATATCATTTGGCAAGAACGAAATGAATATATAGTCTCCACCCTGGCCCCAGTGGTAACAAATGAGGGTCTCGGCCGACGTTCCACAACATGGTCAAGGATGTTTGTGGACCCCTATAGCTATTTTTAATACAGGTACCTGTAAATAAGTAAATAAATAAATAAAACTGTTACAGGCAATCGAAGGACTTATGAAAAATTTATTCACAACCATGTTACAGTAAATACGAAGAAAATCTCAGCATGATCAAATGTTGTCCTTTTTTATGATTCACCTTGGTTCAAAGTGAGGGAGGATGCCAGTTCTCTCTGTACACATGTGCATTGTATCGCACCACTCCCAGAGGGAGTGGGTATTACAAGTCATACTAAAATAAGCTATAAATAAGTAGCAATGGGTTAATTATGGATTGGATAATTCCCCCATAATTGGCTTATGTAAATGTTTTGGAGAGTGTGACTAATGGTAGATGTAAAATGTAATGTATGTGGTGACATCTTTACTTGAAAAGGGGTGGGCGGGGGGCGGGGGGTGTTGGGGAGGGGTGACCACCTCTTGGCCTGGGCTTCACTCCCTCGTGGTGGTAAGGATACTGCACACAACGGTCACATTGGGATTTCAATAAAGTTTGTTACATTGAAACAACTCTGCGTTGAGATAAACACAACAGTCGGCTTTCCAAATTTACAGGAGGCTTTCCTAATTTGCAGATGGCATGTACCTTTGGGGTAAAGGATATAGCAGAGAGGGGGTTGGTGGGGTTGATTAGATTCAGGAAATTCGAGATACTTTCACAGATCGGGTGAAGGAATGGCAGATGCACTGTAACATTTAGGAGTTGTAAGGTGTTGTGGATGGTTATGAATCATGAAAATTGGGACTACAACAAGGTGCATCTCCTGGCACATTTGACAAAAGAAAGGGATTTGGGGGTGGTAATATGTACTGTGGGATGGGGAGTAAGCATACAGCAGAACACATATTTAGATTGCTATGGATTTTAAACATATTGCATATATACAGTGCCTATAGAAAGTCTCCACCCCCTTTTAAAATTTCCACCTTTCATTGCTTTATAGCTTGGAATGAAATTGCATTAAATCAGACATTTTATACTATTATTGACACATTGTTAACCCACAACTTCCAAGTGAAAAAACAAACTCCACAAATTTCAGAAAATTAATGAGAAAATACAAAACTAGAATATCTTGGTTGGATAAGTGTCCACCCCCTGAGTTGATACTTCATGGAAGCACCTTTGACAGCAATTACAGCTGTGAGTCCGTTGGGATAGGTCTCTACCAACTTTGCACATTTTGATTGGGCAATATTTGCCCATTCTTCTGCACAAAACTGTTCAAGCTCAGTCATGAGCATTTATGGACAGCAATCTTCAAGCCATGCCACAGATTTTTGATTGGATTTTGGTCGGGGCTCTGACTGGGCCACTCAAGGACATTTCACATTTTATTCCTTAGCCACTCCAGTGTAGCTTTAGCTGTGTGCTTCAGGTCATTGTCATGCTGAAAGGTGAACTTCCGTCACAATTTCAGCTTTCTTGCAGAGGGCAGCAGGTTTTCTTCTCAGATTTGTTTGTATTTTGCTCCATCCATTTTCTCTTCCATCCTGACAAGTGCCCCAGTCCCTGCGAATGAGAAACATCCCCTAAACATGATTCTTCCACCACCATACTTCACAGTAAGGATGGTGTTCTTTCGGTGATTTGCAGTGTTGGGTTTGCGCCAAATGTAACTGTTATGTCCGCAGACTGGCATGTAAAATCAGCGCTTTGAGCTAATGGTTGTTCACACTGTTGCGTTACAACAACTGTACTGGTTTATGGCGCTCCCACCATTTTGTGAGACCGACATTTAAATGCTTTGTGTTTGATTACACTGACCTACATAGTCGTGTCCTGTCACAACAATTGGCGACGAAGATGGCTGGAATTTCTCTCCCACTGCCTCCTCCATTCCTCGCTCTGCCAGGCGAGCCTCCAGTGTCATGAACTCTCTGGATTCCCTCCTTTGAAACTTATACCATCGTGCTTGGCTTGGAAGACCCGAGTGATGCAAGGAAAAAAGCTTTGCTGCTTCGTTGCCTGGGTGCAGAAGGCCAGTGGATATTTGGGACATTGGGCACTGCAAACACATTTGCTATGGTTGTAACCCTTCTGGAAACACATTTCTCAGCCCCACGGAGTTTTCTTCTCCAGCGTTTCTTTTCAGGCATCAACAACAACTGCCGGGTGAGTCCGTACACCAGTATATTGCAAACTTGAGAGGATTAGTTATTTCCTGTAAATTTGGGGCCCTGCAAGAGGAGATGATCAGGGACTTGCTCATCGAAAAAAAACGTCGAGTGTTAAAGTGTGCGAGAGACTTTTTTATTAGAACCAGACGATTTACTGCTTTCAGAAGCTGCAAATTGCATTTCAAGTTGAGTCCACTGCCGACTGTGCAGCTCAACTAGCTGTGTTGCAGACGCCCTCTGCAGCCACACAGCAGGCAGCGCAGACGCTGCAGCAGGCTGATGACTCAGACCCGGGCCATTCTGTTCAACAAATGCAGCAGTGACACGTGCACCTCCGGGAGCGCTGTGGGAATTGTGGCTCCGCTTTGCATGCTACGAGAGCACCACATTGCCCTGCACGTGGGCAGATATGCAGGAACTGTGGAAAATGAAATCAAGATGCCAAAGTGTGTCGCTCTGCCCCTGCCATGACGCCAGCACCCCGAAGACCTCAACCTTCACCAATAACACCCACCATTATACACAATGTGTGCTCCATCCTGGTGGCTTTCAAAACATGTGCCATTCAACTGGGTGATGTGTGTGTGTGTGTGTGTGTGTGTGTGTGTGTGTGTGTGTGTGTGTGTGTGTGTGTGTGTGTGTGTGTGTGTGTGTGTGTGTGTGTGCCCCTGCTATTGGACACAGGGCTACCGTATCTTTACTCAAACTGGACACTTATAAACGACTTTTCACCCACCTACCACTATAGCATGCCTCCACAACTCTCTGTGGGTATGGCAGTTCCAAAATAGACATAATGGATACCATCCAACGACCTGTGTGCTGTGGCATCAAGCACTTGACTGCATTCTTATTCCACATCACCTGTCACGGTGCTAATCTCCTGGGCCTCGACTTCTTCACAAGGCTAGGTTTCTCCCTAATGGATGCCAGTGGGTCAGCAGTTTTGCAGGTTGCCTCCCCTTGGCAGCAGAAATAGCCCATACTGTTTAACAGACTGGGCTGCCTCACCACCATCACCCACCAGCCCTTCCTCGACTCTACGGTGACCCCGTTCATCCAGCCACTGCGACGCATCTCGCTCACTCTCCGTGATGGGGTGGCTGCTGTACTTGAACTCCTGTTGGAAGCTGAAATTATTGAACGAGTCAATGCGGCCCCTTGCATCTCAAACCTGGTGGTTGTCAGAAAAAAGTCGGGAGGACTGCATATCTGTGTGGACCTTCGTGCAGTAAACATGGCTGTCATTCCAGTCAAATTTACACTATCTACGTCTGAGGAACTGACTACCCAGTTTGATGGCTTCACGGTGTTTTCTAAGCTGGACCTTCACCAGAGCTATCTCCAGGTGCCCCTCCACCCCAACAGCAGGGACCTCACAGCGTTTGTCACCCATGCTGGAGTATTCCATAACACCAGGATGCCTTTTGGGCTCAGCTCGGCTCTGAGCTGCTTTTGGAAAGTGATGTCCTCCATCCTAGCAGGGATTTCAGGAGTGCCCATTTTCTGAGATGACGTCATCGTACACAGGTCTGACAGATCTGTCCATGATGAGTGTCTGCACAGGGTGTTTGTAGCACACGCCAAATACAACCTCACCTTGAATGGTGAAAGTGTGTTTTCTTTGCTCGATATTGAGTTAGTGGGATTTTGCCTGTCAGCTCGGGGCAGCTCCTCGCTTCAATCCAACATTGAGGCAATCCATCACATTCCGGAGCCCACCTTCGCAGCCCACATTGATTTTTTCCTGGGCCCGACGGCATATTACCTGCAGTTCCTGCCATGATACTCCACCATGACAGCACTGCTCTGCCAGCTGCTCATGCCGAGCCCTGGGTTTGGACATCATCCTGTTCTGAGGCCATCCGCCTCTTGAAATCTCAGCTTTCCACATCACCCATCCTGGCTCACTTCAACCTGGCCTCCCACACCCTGCCCCCTGCGATGCGTCGGCCACTGCCGTGGGAGCTGTGCTTTCGCAGGTGCAGGATGGCATGGAGAAGCCCATCACCTTTGCTTCCCGGGTCCTTACCTCGACAGAACAGAGGTATTCTGTAGGTGAACGTGAGGCATTGGCCTGCGTCTGGGCATGTGAGCGGTGTCATATGTATTTGTATGGCCGTGCATTCAACCTTCGGACTGACCACCAAGCACTCAACTGTGAGGTCTACCTCGGGCACAGACCACAAACCGCTCTGACTGCATCGGTGGTCTGAACGCCTCTATCAGAACAACTTTCATCTTCAGTTTACGCCTGGTAGGGGAAATGTGGTGGCAGACCGACTCTCCCACTCTGTTAAAACCCTGGCCTCTACCAGCTGCTCTGACCATAGGGAGCATGACATTCAGTTGCTTCATGCCCCTCTCCAAGCTGCAGTGTCCCAACAGGAGCTCCAGCAGACCTCTGAATAGGACTCCACCCTCTCAAGACTCTGCACCTACATCAGGACTGGATGGCCATCCCGTGTGCCTGAGGAGCTGATGCCGTTCACTTGTGTCAAAGAGGACCTATCCTGTTGGAGTGACACCTCTGTGGCCCGCAGGCTCTACACTGTGGTCCCAAGTGCTTTCCGTGCGTATGTTTTGGGGATGGCACATGAAGGTCACTTCGGCATAATTAAGCTTAAACAGAGGTGCTGGGACTTGAAGTGATGGCCGGGAATCGACTGGGACATCAAAGCCATGGTAAAGGATTGTGCCGCCTGCTTGGTTAGTGGCAAAACCGGTCCTCCGGCCCTGCCTCCCCTGCAGCAGCTTGTCTTTCCAACCAGGCCATAGGATCATTTCCAATTAGACATCTGTGGCGATATCCATCGTGTTCCTCACCACCAGCGCTTTGCGGTGGTGGTTTATGACCTGCACTCCAAATGGCCGGAGGTAATCCCCATGGGGACAGTCACCACTAGAGCAATGGTAGACATCATGGACATGTTCTTTGCAAACTGGGGGCTCCCTCAGGCCATCACCACTGACAATGGGCTTCAATTCACCTCCGCAGAATTTTCTTCGTAGCTGGAGGGCCGTGGGGTTCGCCACATCCGCACAGCATTCTACCATCCTCAGGCTAACAGAGGGGTAGAGCGTTTGAAACGGCATCTCTGAACAGAGGGGTAGAGCGTTTGAAACGGCATCTCTGAACAGAGGGTAGAGCGTTTGAAACGGCATCAACCAAACTCTGAAAAACGGCATCCAAGCACACCTCGCCCAGGGTTTCACTTTTCAAACGGCTTTACTCCAGACACTGCTACACTACAGAGTGACGCAACACTTCACGACTGGAGTCTCACCAGCATCATTGTTGGTCGGCCGTGAGCTGCAGCTGCCCTTGGATAGGCTTTGGCCCTCAGCAGTCCAAGCTCCCGCTGGCAACACTGAAGCTGCAGTTAAGGAGCGCCAACACAAGATGAAGCGGTGCTTTGCCGGGACACGCAGGGCTAAGACACCCACTATCCAGGTTTCAGATTGGGTCAGAAAACGTCGCCCTCATCGTGCTAACAAACTGTGCTCCTTCTGGTCCATACCCCTTCAGGTCAGCCATCAGTCGTCAGCTGGGGCCAGCTACATTCCAGCTGACTGATGGCTCCCGTTGGCATGCTAGCCAACGACAGAAGGTGCTGGCTCCCTCAAATTCTTGCGCGGACATGCCTGCTCCCCTGACTATGTCCACAGCACTGATGGATGTACCCGTGGCCCTGCAAGATGCGCCTGACATCCTGCCAGCCGATGCACCACAAGACATGCCTGCTGCCCAGTTGCCTGGGCCACAGCCTCCACTGGATGGACTTCAACCTTGGTCTGTCCGGATCTGGGCTTGTCCAGGTTACCTATGGGACTGTGTCCTCTTTTCACACATGAACCTTCCAAAGGGGGGTGGGGTAAGTGTTATGTCCACAAACTGGCATGTTACATCAGCACTGTGAGCTAATGGTTGTTTGCACTGTTGCTTTGACAACTGCACTGGTTTATGGTATCCCTCCTGCTTTACGGCACTCCCGCCATTTTGTGAGACTGACGATTAAAAGCTGTGAGTTTGATTACACTGACTTGTGTAGTCGTATCCTGGCCCTAACACAACAGTAACGTTTTGCATTTAGGCCAAAAAGTTCCATCTTGGTTATGTCAGGCCACAGAACCTTTTGCCACATGACTTCAGCATCTCCAGTGGTTTTTTGCACACCATTGAGTAATGGTGTCCTTCTTGCAACCCCACCATACAGGCCAGACTTGTGGAGTGCCTGACATATTGTTGTCACATGCATACAGTGACCAGTCTGCCATAAAATAAGCCCTGTAGCTCTTTCAAACTTGCCATTGGCCTCTTGGTGTCCTCTGATCAGTCTCCTCCTTGCTTGGTCATCCAGTTTGGTGGGATGGCCTCATCCAGGCAGGGTCTTTATGGTACCATATGCTTCCACTTCTGATTGTCTTGTCTTTGCTCCAAGGAATATTCAAGGCCTTTGAAATATTTTATGCCCATCCCCTGATCTGTGCCTTCCACAACTTTATCCTGTTGGTCGTTTGAAAGCTCCTTGATGATCATGGTTGAGTTTTTGCTGTGAAATACACTACCCAGCAGAGGAAACCTCCAGGAACAGCTGATTTTATTCTGAAATAATCAGAATCACTGCAATTTTACACAGGTGGAGGCCAATTAACTTGGTGTGTGATTTTGAACTTGATTGGTTACACTTGAGCTGATTTACAATTGCGATTATAATGGGGGTGTGCACTTGTCCAACCAAGATGTTCTCGTTTTGTATTTTAAATTAATTTTCTGAAATTTGTAGAATTTGTTTTTCACTTTGATGTTATGGGTTACGATGTGTAAATAAAGTCTGATTTAATTACAGGCTAATAAGGCAGCGAAAGGTGAAAAGTTTGAAAGGGGTGTACCGGTGTAGACTTTCTTCAGGCATTGTAACTTCCCAGCGAAGCTCATGTGTGGACCATACTGGACCAATGAAGGAAAAGACAAAAACAAGCAGGGTACATTTATAACAAGCAATTTATTACAAGCAAGGATGAGGAAAGTTATGTGGCTCATTTATGGGTTTATTTGCAAAGATGTACAGCAGGGGTAAACAAGGAATTCATAGGTGCAGCAAAATGAATGCATCTATTTGCAAAAGGAGACGCAGTGCAGAGTTACCCTGATAAACTTCCACTATCTTAACTTATGTTACTCAAAATGGGTGCCATCACACACACACACACATCTGAGGAAATTAGATTTAGCCCAGAGAGAGGAGAGACCGTTGAGGTGTAGCGACCTCGTTGTACCTGGCATGGTCGATGGACCTACTCAACCCAATCATTTAGGAAGGGGGTGGAGGGAAGAAAACGGGGGGGGGGGTGGGAGGGAGGGAGGAGGGTATCTGCGGTGTGTGAGTGAGAGGTGCAAATGTGGTGCAGCATGATGCAAGAGGAAGGTGTGAAAGGTGCAAGTCGGTAATGCTCTTTTAGTTATCTGTGCTTCTGATAGAGAATAGTTGCGTAAGAGAAAAGCTTAACGGGAACGTGTGAGTAGTCTAACTGTGGAGAATATTGGCTGCAGAATGCAGCTGAAGCTGAGTGATGATACCAATCCTGGCTCATCCTGGCAACAGCTCACTCCGCTCCGCTAGCCTCGCTCTGTTGCTCCACCCTCTCCGCTTGGATTCCCTTGACCCGACGAGAGACTCGGCTCGGTAGCTGAAGGATGAGACCCTGGACGACTGACTGTGACTGAGCCCAATATGTTTCTTTTTATAAAGCCTGAGCAAGGGAGGGGTATAAGGTGTATCAAACGACCCTGTAGGTGTTTCCAAGCATCCTTATTGGTGCATCGGTCACCCCTCGCCGTAGCCACGCCTTGCCAGGCTCCAGAGCCGAAAATGGCTTCATTTGCTTCTCAGCCAGGCCACGCGACAGAGCTCCGCAGTTAACATTGGCCGAGGGTTTTCGTGAGCACTCTCCGGCCCTGAACATGTGCTGGAATCTTTTTGAACGAGGTTATTGAGGGAAAAATCGGAGCTCCCCGCACGTCTTTGAATGAACCCCAGCGCATCTTTGCCCTTCAAGTTGCACGCCGAAACACCCTCGCTTGCAAAGTTTTTCATTCCTCCTGCTCCCTTAGAGACTGTGCTGAGTGTCCAGGGAGCTGGTGGCAGTTGTGGCATTTATAGTGAGATGAGGGAAGTGCTGTGTTTGCGGTAAAGGCATTGAAACGTTGAGTGGTTGAGGTGATTGTGGTGATGAGGTTGAGGTGGTTGGTAGCGGTTGTGACGTTTGTGATGAAGTTGGGCATAGGTTGGTGTGGGGATTTTTAAGAGGTGTTTGTGGTGATTATGGTGAGCATTGTAGCAGCATGGTGAGGATCTGAGTTGAGACGTCGGTTGGTTAATGGTGTGATGTTTGAACAGGAAATGGTGCATGTATGCCAATGAGCTGTGGTCCACTTTATCTTCCCGACGATCGTGGTAGCGTCACTGATCTGCCGTGCATGCTTGCATGACGGGGTTTGGGTATGAAATAAAGGGAAGTAAAATAAATGAAAGAATATAGGGTTGAAGACCTAACTCGAAGCTCTATGCGACGCATCTTGTCCCATGTACCCACGAGACATGGAATTTGCTAACTAAACAAATACTAATGAGATAACTGCCTTAGGATCACTTCATGTTGGGTGCCATTGCCTTGGAGGAGTGCCGGTTTTACAGAACAGCAACAATACGGTATTTTGTTAAATTAATGGTATACGTATTAATTTGTGATTGCATCATGCTGTTTGGAATGAAAATAGAGGTTTAAAGCAGAATGAGGCAATCATGTGAGGGCTTCCATCCATGACATTCGTAGATTCAGAATTTGTTCACTTTTTTTTTTCCCAAGTCCTGCAAGAGCCGGCTTTCAAGTGGCTGTCCTGCCCCTCCCGTACATAGCATGTTTGGGTACCTCACTAGTCAAATATATTTTGCTTTGAACCTCAGAGATACTATATAACTTTTACCAAGAATACCCAATTCATATGAAATGACCAATTGATTTAGAAACATTTACGAGGACAAAGGAAAACATGATCGCTCGTACTGAGGTTAAAAGTTAAAACCCCCACCACACATCCTCATCATAAGATATGGGATGAAACTTTATCACCACGGTGCCCGTAATGAAGTATGCAGGCATGCACACACACCCGCGGAATGTCCCTTTACAGATCCAAATCTACCCATATGTACCACGTACCGCTAGCTTGTAGCAACTGCCTACTGTACATCCCGATTGGGAGACGAAGGGTGTAGTAGTGTAGGGCACTTGGCTTGTGGCTTAAGCACGCCAATTAAATGGTTGATTAGGAATTGGCTGGTTTGGAAAGAGATAGCAAGCTGGTTGGTAATGGCACATACTCGCAAAAAAGTGAAACCGCCAATTTCTTCACGTTTTCAGATTTCACTCCATATTTCGAGTTATTTAGTCCACATGATCCGATCCTCTAAACTAAAATTATATTTCGATTATATACTTTAATTGGTCCGTGAGGGTCGATCATGTAAAATTGCATCATGCAATGCATGAAATCGCTCCGAGCTCCTAATTTGAAAACTATAGCACTTACAAAAGCGGTGCATACAATGATTCTTAGGTATGTAGATGAGGCTTATGATATGAGTGAGGAAAATGAAGAAAAACATTTTTGAGTGCTTTATCGTTAATAAACTATTGCAGCTGATTCCAACTCGGGGCATTGTTGAGCAGGCTGAATAAAATGGCGAATTAAGACCCCGGCAAGGACAAGCAAGGTGTCTGAGGATGCGCCTGATAAGGCCGTTAATTATCTTCAAAAGGTGTTTTAATTGATGCAAACAACCAATTTTCACTCACGCACTTCCTTGGAGTTCCCTTGGTATGCATGCAAAGTTTCAGGCTGCTAGTTTTCATGGTTTTAGAGTTATGGAGGAGACACATTGACATACTGACACACACTGCCATTTATCAGTATAGATATTGTGTGTGTGTGTGTGTGTGTGTGTGTGTGTGTGTGTGTGTGTGTGTGTGTAGACTTTTTTTTGATTTCTATACAAGTTGAACCCGAATAAATTTCGCGAAAATAATCTGTCGACTTAAATGTAATCCATGTATGAAATTTCTAAGTTTTGCCACAATATATTACAAACACTTGGACTGGAAGAAGTCCTTTCATTCAAGCTTCTGGGTCTCACTATCTGCCATGATCTTTCCTGAGAAAGCCACATTTTCCAACCTGGCATCCAAAGCCAGTCGCCGACTGGGAATCTTCCATCGTGCAAAGTCCTTCCTCGACCCACCAGAGCTCCTGACCACCTACAAAGCTTTCGTCCACAGCCTGATGGAGTCATGCTCTCCCCTCTGGGCTGGTGCTCCTGCCTCTCACCTTTCTTGGCTTCACGCTGTGGAAACCAAGGCATTTAGGATCATTGGTATCTCCCGCGATGAGGCTGAATCTTTGAGCCTCTCACTCTCTCAGCGCAGGCAGGTCGGTGGTCTTTTTGTCTTCTACCATCTCCTCTCCAGTCTCACGCCCCCCCACCCTGCTCTGTCTGCAATATGTCCCCCCCCACCCCCATCTTTCTGCAGGGCGCTTAAGGTCCGCCAGCAACCCAATTCTGGTAAAATTACCAAAATCGCTACACACCTTCACTCTTTTATTCCTCTTTTTTTCTTCCTGCCTTTGGAATAATCTCCCACACTCTCTTCAATCCCATTCTTCCTTCCAGGCCGAAAAAACAGCCGTTTACCACCACCTCTTATCTTCCCCCATCCAAAATGTCAATCTTTTCTACCCCCATTAATCCACCCCAAACCCACCTCATTCAAATTCCCTGCTTTCCTTCCTGAAAGCCCCTGTAATGTCCATCTTGTATACCCCGTGTTCCCTGCCCATTCCCTCTCTCTTCCACACCCACAGATCTCCGAATGTCTCTGTTCCCCACTGTTTTGTCCTTCCCTCTCCCACCCCTTTTGTGTTATGCATCCCTTGCTATGCGTTGTGTGTTGGCTTCATACGAGCCTTGACAATGTGTACAAAAAACCCCAAATACACTTGTTGGTGTGAAATTTCCAAATTTCCTGAAAAACATTTTATTTCCTATAAATTTTATGTTTTGATTTTAGTATTTTCAAATACAGTACTGCTTTAGAGAAAGAACTAAAATACATAATGAAATATTTTCAATTTTGGCAGAAATCTGATTATATATATATATATATATATATATATATATATATATATATATATATATATATATATATATATATATATATATATATATATATATATATATATATATTAGCATATACCCGTGCTCCGCACGGAGTTGAATGGGTGGCAAAAGGTGGATGAGTCATAATAGTTGATGTTATGGGAAGCTGGGGAGGATGTCATTAGGGATGTGATGCACTATGGTTACCTGTCCTTAGTTTTCTAAAGGACCTTCCTGTAGATGACATTTTGGGTGAGTGTCTTGTTTCTGAATAGTCATTGTGAGGAATTATTGTCCACTTTGATAGATATATAGGAGTAACCTCTTGCATGTGAAAATGCAACATATAGTTGGCCATGGGAGAACACGAGGGCTGGGAGGTATATTCCGAGTTTGTCAAATGTTTGGCCCTGGGATTTGTTTATGGTCATTGAGTATGCGAGTCTGACTGGAAATTGCATCCTCTGCAGTGTGACTGGAAGGTTGGCGTCTGGTGGGGCAAGTTTAACATGATATAGGCCTAGCCCAAGACTGAACAGGAGCAGTGGAGGGTGACCGAGAATCAGAATGCAAATTTCAATGAGCGGCACTTTTTGGCGCACATCCGACGATCGAACACCGCTTGGACGCTTTAATTTTGAAGATCACACAAGCAAGACACAACACAGGTAATGGTTGCGGTTGAGAAACGTCAAATTACGCACAGACGTGAACAGAAATAATATTTTTTAAAAATAAATCTTTGCTTTATATACAATGTTTGTTACATTTTTTGTGTCAAATTCACCTTCTGAGGTAGTCAGCGTGTGCAGAAGAGGGTTTTACATTGCAGACGCTGTTTTTCTAGGAGTGGCATTACACCTCTCAGCGGTGATGGTCTGTCGACGACAGACGTAATGACGTCAGCGAATGACAGATGATGTCATGACGGAATTACGCCTCTCAGCGGTGACGTCGCACGTCGCCATGCAAACGAACGTAAAAATTAGAAAATCGCCCAAAATTCCCAAAGGTGTCCGTCTGGCGCGACCTCACATAGCCCATGCTGTTCGTTAGACCACAGAGCATCCGCATGCCGAAAGTGGCGACAATCTGTCCGGCAGTTTTGGAGGAGATGCGTCAAATTACACGCAGACATTAACAGAAATAATATATAGATATATGTGTGTGTAATATATGCAGTTGCCACGGTCAAAACGCTCGGTGGGATTTCCTTTGATGTGCTTCAGGCATCATTAAATACGCTGTCCTCCAAAACCTATATATCAGTTCAGCCGTTGAGTTGACAGATCTGTTGTTATCCCATGCCACATCACCGTGCCATGTCATCATCCTTTGCCGGCATCTTCGTCACCGTTGTGGCTTGTCTAGCATGCACTCATTGGTGGCTTAACAAACCATTGAGTGGCACACCGTTGAGCATCGATCACATGGGTGGCTGCCTGTGCAGCAACTCATTCTTTCCACCGGCTTCTGCGGTACTTCAACTCTTCCATTCTCCATTTTGACCTTATCACTCCATTTTGACCCATCAAGGGTGAGGGCCTTAAATCCGGTGTTCGACATTTGGCATCGTTTCAAAGTGGTCTTCGACAGATCTTTTTCCGCTTCTTGGGGGCACCGATATTCCGCAGGCCATCAGTCAGTTCACCGTAAAGAAGGGCTTTTGGAAGCCATTCTGATGACGTGGCTGACCCAGCGCAGGTGAGCTTCCATGATATAGGCCACAATCCCACACATGCTGCAGTACTCCAGCACCTCCGTATTTGGCACCTGATCCTGTTATTTGACATTTGCAATCCTTCATCGGCAGCGCATGTGGAAGGCATCTAGCTACTCGATGTGTCTCTTGTGAAGTGTCCAGGTTTCACAATTGTAAAGCAGCACAGTCAATATGACGCATTTGTGGACTGACACTTTGGTGAAAGATGTACGTCACAGATATTCCACAAGACGCCCAAAGGCCAATGACACCTTTGCTTTTCGGGCCGTAATGGCAGCGGCGACAGAGCAGTCGTTCGAAACCATGCCGCCTCGGACAGTAGAATTTTGGCAACAAAATTAGCTTTTCGGAAAGGACAGTGACTGTTTGTATAGCGTACGGCACTCTGGGTTTCGGTTGCATCATCACTTTGGTTTTCTTAATTGAAACAATTAGGCCATACCTCCTTGCTGAACGAGCAAAACAGTCCATCAGTACCTGTGCATCGGCTTTGGTGTGCATTACAAGCACACAGTCATCGGCATATAACAGTTCCCTGATTGGCATGTGCCGAATCTTCGGCTTGGCCTTTAAGGCGGCGTAGGTTGAACATTCCGCCGTCATGCCGTTGGTTAATACTAACGCCCTTGTCAGTCATTATAGGCATCATGCATCATTGCAGAAATCACAACGCCAAAAAGCAGAGGTACAAATACACATCCCTGTTTGACACCATTCTCGACACCAAAGGTGGCTGACTCTTGTCCACCATCCACAACATGGGCCATCATGCTGTCATGAAATGATCTGATGATATTCACCAGTTTTTCTGGGCATCCGACACAGACCAGCTGTTTCCACATTCCTGTTTGACTCACTAAGTCAAAAGCTTTTGTCAGGTCCACAAAAACCAACTAGAGGTTTCTGTACTGCTCCCTACATTTCTCCTGGAGTTGGGGCGCAGCAGAGATGATGTCGACTTTGCCCTGGTTCTTTCTACATCTGCACCGACTTTCAAGGTTCACTTCCTCAGCTTGTGTGTTGATTCTGTTGATGATAACTCGCGTGAGGATTTTACTTGTGATGCTGAGTAACAATATACGTCTGTAATTGTTGCAGTCATTTCGGTCACCTTTTCTTTTGTAAAGGTGGATTATCGTCGCATCCTTAAAGTCCTGTGGCACAACTTCTCTCTCCCAGATGGTGCTGAATAAGTGCTGAAGTCTGTCAGGTGGCTTCCCCTGTGTTTTTAAGTCTTCTGAAGGGAGACCGTCAGCTCCAGGGGCCTTTCCATTCTTCAGCCCTTTTTATGGGCTTTTTGACTTACTCCAGTTGAATGGGGACACTGAGGTTGTCCAGTGTCGGCCTTTGTGGAAGTTCATCAATGACTGCATCGGCGATGTTGGATGAGCGGTTGAGGACCTGCTTGAAATGCTTTGCCCATCTCCGTACTATCAGTGTCAGCTCCGATATGAAGGAGTTTCTGTCAGCACTGTAAACGGTAGCTACACCGTTGAAGCTTGGGCCGTGAACCGCTTTGAGTTCTTTACAAAAAGCTTGAACATTCTTATTGTTTGCCGCCTCCTGCAGACCACTTGTCCTCCACCAATCCACCACTTGTCCTTCCTCCGTCAGATCCTAGCCTGGACAACTGATCTCACTTGCCAATACCGTTCCTTTTTGGCCTCGCAGTCTTTATCGTTCACCCATTCCAGATGTTTGCTATGTCGATGAGACAGGATAGTATGGATTTCCGGGTCGTTGTCATCAAGCCAATATTTGTGCCGCTGTATTTTCTTGCCAAGTGTAGTCAGAGCTGCTTTCTGGGTTGCTTCCTTCAGCTTCTGCCATTTTATCTCAACGTTAACAGGTGCATCACGCTCATTGCCTATTGATTCAAACGCTGCAAAAACGGTTTTGTTGCAGTAGTGCCCTGTTTCCATCAGTCTTCAGTTTGTCCACGTCCAGGCGCGGTGCTCTTGATGAAAACTTGGTGCAAATTCTCGGAGGCATGTTGAGTGCAGTAATGACCTTGGCCAGGCTATTGAGCTAAGAACTCTCCATGTGAGGCGAACATCTGCTCAATCCCTCTGCCGCATAATGGCATAATGAAGCATACGCCAGTGATTGGATCTGTGGTGCATCCACAATGTTTTGCGGTTAGTTTTGTGTTGGAAGATGGTGTTGGTGATAACTAGTTTATGTGCAGCATGTGCAGCACAGACTCAGAAGAAGCATTCCATTGACATTTTACTTCCAAACACTGTGATGACCCAAAACATGGTTCCATTCATCGAAATAATGGTCAATCCAAGCATTGAAGTCACAAAGGAAAAGGAGTTCGTCTCTGGAGGAAACCGCTGCGATTGTCTGCGATAAGCAACCATAGAACTCCTCCTTTGTATCCTCTGGAAAGGTCATTGTTGGGGCATAGTCACTGATGACAATGGCATGGTGCCCATTTGCGAGTTTGATGCGCATGTTCATCAGTCTTTCACTTATCCCCTTCGGAAGGCACACCAGATGTTGTATAAGTGATGTCCGGACTGCAAAGCCAACTCATATCTGGTGTGGCTGTGATTCTGGCTTCCCAATCCAATAGAATGTGGTGGTGAATACCCCGCTCCAACCTCCATAAGCTGCGATTCATCAGCAAGACGCATTTCCCTGAGTGCCGCAAGTCAACATCGAAAAAAAACAGTTGGCCAAAAAAAGAGGGCAACAATGGTGGTTTTTCTCTCAATGCAATTGCCACCATCAGTCAATATGCGAATGTTTCAGGCTCCAAATAAAAAAAGTAATTGTTTTTCTGTTTCTTTCTTCAACCACAATAGAGTGGCCAGCTGACCATGGTCTACCAGCAGGCACAAGTAGGACTAACTTTTTTGGGTCATCTTTTCCAGGACTTTGCTGGACTTGGGGGAAGCAGGCTCCCTGTGAAAAATGGCTGCTCTGACACTCCAGCAGGACATGAATGCTGCAGTTGCACTGACTCCACAATGAACGGCCATCACACTGAAGTCATCTACGTGCAGGTATATGGATGGCGAAGAGCTTCCAGCAACACCCTTCACCTGCTCTCGATGCCACTTCCTATCGCCGCAGGACTTGGCATGATTTTGGCTGCAGGACAGCCTGCACTACTAGTAAAGTAGTGATCGTTCATACAGACCAATCACCACTCTCTTTCCTGCAAGATCTGCCACCAGGTCCCAGAAACTGAGCACACAACGACCTCGAGCAGGACCGCATCCGTTGGCCAAAATCCAAGTATGTATGGACCTGCACTTGCTGCAATGGAGGCTGCGTGCTATTTAACCTGTAGCTGGGGGCAAAGGAGTTTTTACGGCGACCCAAACCCACCAGACACATGTTCCATCATCACTCATGGAGGGTTTTCAGGGAGGTGGAGTTACCAGGTACTACCCCACCTCTAACTAGGACTTGTGCTGCTGATTGTCCGCCCCGGTGGGCACCGGTAACTCACATATCTGGAGGCCATTCCCCTATCCGCAACATGTGGAGGTGCCATGGTAGCATAGAGCTCTGCTTTTTCTTAAAGAACCACGGAAAGAACTCGACCTACGTGAAAAAGAACTAAACCTATTCAAGAACTAAACCTATACAAAACAGACAAACATACTGTTACTGGCCGGGGGTCAGCCGCCAACCGACCGCTCTGAACGGAGCCGCAAGTCGAGTCGGCCCGACCGATCGCCCGGAATATAGATCGCCGCCCGGATAACTCCGAGCGACGGGTCCTTGTACAAGAACCGAAATACGCCAATTGGCAGATCACGTGGGGTAGGGTCGATTGCCAATCTTCAATGTACCTAAATACCCACGTGATCCAACTACCAGGGTATTCCACCCTCAACGGAACTCGTACGGAACAAACCGCCAAGGTGAGCTTGTCTGTATGCGATTCCGAGCGGCGTAATCGCCGAGAACCGTCGGTCCAAATGTCCCCCTATTACGGCAAACCAACGGCTTTCTAACTCCCAACACATGAAATGTTCAGTCAATGAGGGAATGGACGCAACGAACATGTTTACATTCACACAAGGGCATTTATTATAATGAAACACGTATGAAATTAAATAAGGCAAAACACGTATGCAATTATACAAGCAACAAAAGAACGACAAAAGAACTACAACCGTCTACTTATTATGTACAGTCATTTACACTTAACAGCAGTTCCTACTTATGAGACGGGCCCACGGACACATGTACGCGCGCGCGCACACACACACACACACACACACACACACACACACACACACACACACACACACACACACGAAATGGTGGCTGAGGCCTTTAATCACGAGCTCCAGCTCGGAGGACAGGTGAGCTGAAACTCAGAGCTTGACTCAAACCTTTCCACCTCGTGTGGTCTTCAACTTGTCCGGTCCCGGGCTCCAGCGAGAGCGAGCTGGATCCAAATCGCCGTGAGACGCGTTCCTTCCCGAGCTCCCGCGAATCCTCCCGCGCTTCTCAACACATGCCGGTGAGATGAGGCGCCGATCCTTCCTGTCGATGCGTCGCTTCCCCAAGGAACCAACTCCAAGAAGAGGCCGACGCGTCGCACCAAGCCGGGAAACAAAAATGGAGAACGACAAGCTCCACGAACCAAGAGGAAGAGGAAGAAGAGGAAGAAGCCTCCACTCGCAGCTCGAGCCGAACAACCGGCTCAAGTTCCTTCCAAAACGAAGCAGCAACCGAAGCTCACTGAGCCAGCCGAAGCAAAAAGCTTCCGAAAGGCCTCAAGCCAAGCAAGCCAAGCAGGACTCGATGGCTGAATGACTGCTCTCTCCGAAGCAAAAAAGCTTACTCCTCCCACGGGACTCAGCACACAAACTCTGCACACGGGACTCAGAACGGGACTCCCATGAACTCTACCACGGGACTCTCGAATTCCTGCTACGGGACTCCCACGAACTCAGCCCACAAACTCAGCCCTACCACGGGACTCCCACAAACTCTTTTTGAACAAAGAAAAGATGTCCTCTTTATCCTTTGCACCCCCTCCCCCGCACCCGGCGTGACTCATGCTCTCGTGATCCACCCCCCGCTCAACCACGGGTGGGAGGGAGTTGTTGATGTCACGGGATGGCAGGGTTCTTCTTCCTCTTTGCAGAAGAGGGGGAGGGACGTCTCCATTGTTTCGTTCCCTAACTATTAAATCGATCCGCAGCGCATCTAATCGATCTCTGAACATTTAAACAATGGAAGGTGAGCTATCTAGGGAACATGCACTTATCGACACAGCTGACTAAGGGAACCTGTATGTTGTGTGCGATTGAATTCATAATTCGTAACAATACAAACGTACAAATTATGGCTAATGAGACTGTATATAATGTACTGTATAATATGATATTGCAAGAAAGCTCTATAGATGTTTGTGTGGTGTGTGTCTAAACAGGTCTAATGGGTGCAGGAGGGTCGAAAGCCAGGTCTACGGGTCTAAATGGTCGAAGGTGTCTGAAGGGTTAATGTCCAAGGGATCCAAAGGGTCTAAAGGGATTTATAATTGTATTGATGGTTTGAAAGGTCTAATGGGTATGTTTTACAGTGTTGGGATCTAAAGGGGGTCTCAGGGTTTTCAACAGTCTCATGGAATTTTTAAGGATCTACAGGGTATAAGGTGTTTTACGCTGTCAAGGGATTTTAAAAGGTCTCAAGAGTATGTTCCAAAAGTATTTCGTGGTCTTTGAGTTCTTTAGTGTCTGATGGGGTGTATGGGGTCTATATAATGTCTACAGGGACTAAAAGGGTATAAAGGTTTAAAGGGTGGAAGGAGTTTTAATGTGTAATGGGGGGAAAGGGTCAAGGGGCCGAAGCAGTACAATGCATGTAAAGATCATCAGTGATTTAAAGGGTCTAAAATATCTAAAGGAGTCTAAATAGGTCTAAATCTTCTTCTTCTTCTTCTTGCGTATGGCCACTATGGAATGCGCTGAAGTTCAATGTCCAGGTTCTGCAGCTATGTAGCTGCCTCAGGGGGTGAGTTGGTGGAGGGCTAAAAGTCTTCCCGATGGCTGCTGCAAGGGACAGTGTGACATGATGTGCTCCATCATTGGGACTCCTACGCAGTCACAGAGTGCATCCGGTTCATCTTCCACCGGTGGAGGGTGCGACCGCAATGACCCTGTCTAGTGCGAAGCCTGTTTTTTTTTTGTATACCTTGTCGAGACTCGTGTGAGAGCTAACGCACAACGCACATCAAGGGGGCCATGAGACAAGAGGGGAGGGAGTGGGAAGGACAAAACAGTGGGGAACAGAGACATTAGGAGATATGTGGAAGGGAGAGGGATGGGATGGGGAACATGGGGAATAGAAGATGGACATTACAGAAACTTTCAGGAAGGAAAGCAGGGAATTTGAAGGAGGTGGGCTTGGGTGGATTATCGGGGGTAGAAAAGATCGAGGATTTGGACGGGGGTGGTGGTGGTGGTGGTGGTGGTGGTGTACAGCTGTTTTGAAGAGGTGGTGGTGCACAGCTGTTTTGAAGGCCTGGAGGGAAGAATGGGAATGAATAGAGTGAGGGAGTTTATTCCAAAGGTGGGGAAAAAAGAGGAATGAAAGAGTGAAGGTGAGCAGTGATTCGTGATTTTGGTAGTTTTACCAGAAGGGGGTTGTTTGCGGACCTTGAGCACCCTGCGGAAATGTGGTGGGGACAAATCGCAGAGAGAGCAGAGGGGGGGGCGAGGCTGGAGAGGAGACGGTAGAAGACAGAAAGACTGGTCACCGACCAACCTGCGGTGATTGAATGAGAGGCCCAAAGACTCAGCCTCATTGCGGGAGATGCCAATGATCCGAAATGCCTTGGTTTCTACAGCGTGAAGCCGAGAAAGGTGGGAGGCAGGATCATCAGCCCAGATGGGAGAGCAATACTCCATCAGGCTACGAACAAAAGCATTGTAAGTGGTCAGGAACTCAGGTGGGCCGCGGAAGGACTTTGCACAACGGAGGATTCCCAGTCGGCGACTAGCTTTGGAGGCGAGGTTTGAAATGTGGCTTTCCCAGGAAAGGTCATGGCAGATAGTGAGACCCAGAAGCTTGAAAGAAAGGACTTCTTCCAGAGGATTGTTGAGAAAGTGGATGGGGGGGTTTTCTAAACGGTCATTTCGAAGAGACATAGTGAGAGTGTGAGATTTGTCCGGATTGAAAGACATGTTCCACGTGTTGGACCAGTTTGTGATTTTATCGAGATATGCAGAGAGCGAAGAAGCTGCTGCTTGCCGGTCTGAGGGATGACCGATGGTACGGCAGAGGGTGGAGTCATCAGCAAACAGATATAGAGGATTTTCCAGAGAGTCTGAGAGATCATTGATGAAAACCAGAAAAAGAACAGGGCCCAGAACGCTACCTTGAGGAACTCCAGCCTGGACAGGAAGAGGGGATGAAGGAACTCCATTTAAGGCCACACGTTGACTGTGACAGGAGAGGAAGTCTGCGAGCCATGAGTGGAGATGGCCTTGAATACCATGGGAAGAGAGTTTGGTGAGTAGGGCAGGGTGCCAGACTGTGTCAAAAGCACGTGATATGTCCAAGGATATGGCTCGGATTTCCTGTCTGGCATTGAGGACCTCCATCCATTGTTGGGAGAGCAGAAAGAAGCAGCATATCCAGGGTAGAGTGACCTGGTCTGAAACCATATTGAAGATCGCAAATCAAGCCATTGGAGAAGAGGAAGGATTTAATGTCTGAAGCGATGATGGATTCCATAACCGTTCTGATGATTGGGAGAAGGCTGATTGGTCTGTAGTTGCAGGGGTCTGTTTTTGCACCTTTTTATGCAGGGCAGTAATGTTTGCTGATTTCCAAGCAGATGGCAGATGGCCTTGAGCAAATGAGAGGGTGAATAGAACAGAGAGAGGGTGAGCAAGAGCAGAAAAGCAGGCTTTGAGGACACGTGGGCTGATGCCATCTGGACCGGTTGCAGAATCTGAGTCGAGGTTTGACAGCAAGCTCTCCACCTTGTCAGGAGAAAAGGACACAGAGTCCAGGGACAGTTGGGTGCGACTGGTTAAGGTGGGTAGAGAAAGTGATGGGTTTTGGACACAAGATTTAGCTGCAAACACCGAGTTTAGGCATTCAGCTTTTTCACGTGCGGTATCAGCAGTGCGGTCATTTGAGGTAAGGGAGGGGATGGAGGGGGAACATGCACCAGAAACAGATTTGATTAGACGCCACCAGGATTTTGAGGAGGGAGAGATGTTTGAGAGTTCAGACTTGAGATTAGAAAGATGTTGTTTTCTGGCTCTCCTGAGGGTAGATACACACTTGTTCCAAGCTTTATGGAAGGAACTGAGATTACCCTCAGTTTGGTTTGCTTTCCATGAGGCAAACACAAGTTGTTTCAGGACAACTGCCTCACCACAAGCTTCAGTGAACCAAGGGCGGGAGGAAGGGTAGGACAACTGAAGACGAGAGGAGATAAATCTGTGCATGAGGGAGATCAAGTTTCTTTGAAAGAATTCCCAGGATGAGTTGATGTTGGAGAAAGTAGTGATAGGAGACCATTCTATAAGTTTGATGGCTGCTTGGAGACCCTGCCAGTCGGCTTGAGTGAAATGCCAGACTCGACGGCGGCGAGGTGGTTCTCTTATAAGAGCCAGAGAGATGTCCACTTTGACAAGGACGTGGTCAGAAGAACCGATTGGATCGGAGGAAGAGCAGCAGATGTTGTCAGGGAAATTTGTCAAAATCAGATCCAGAAGAGATGGAGTACCATTGGTTGAGATCCGGGTCGGGAAGTTGACCAATTGAGTCAGTCCTAATGAGTCGCAGAAAGTTTTTGCTGAGATGCCATGACAGGTGAGAGAGGTACCCACACCGAGCCAACTGGCATGATGACAATTGAAGTCGCCACATATGAGGAAGATAGAGTTTGGATGAGAAGATAGAAGTCGGTCCATGTTTTTGGATAGTGAGGTGTAGATGGAGTCATCACTGTTCGGTGGACGGTACAGTACACATATGAACATGAGGTGGGAGTGGAGGGGAAGCCGTAGCCAGAGGTATTCCTGGGGGAGTGGGGGAGTGAGGGCAGTGCACGGAGAGTGAGGAATGGAGTCTTTGATGAAGAGAGCAACTCCTCCACCAGGACGAGGCTCAGGTCTGTCATACCGGAGGAGGGAGTAACCAGGGAGAGATACTTGGGAGTCAGACACATCTTGAGGGAGGAAAGTTTCTGTTAGGCAGATTATGTCTGGTTTTTCAGTGGCAACTTGTATGGAAAGATCTGAAAGGTTTGAGCGAAGGCCCTGGATATTTGAGGTCCACACTTTTCATGAAGATGGAGGGGAGGAGGCTTTGGGTGCAGCGGGTGGGGTTGAGGGTTGTCCAATGCTGATTGTGAAATGGGAGTATGAAACCAGGTGGAGCAATGGTTGGATCATGTACAATGTTTATTAGGAGCAGTGGCAGCCTCCCTGCTGGCCCTTTTCAAGTGGGCTTCGCTTTGATGGCATCTACTAAGCTCAGCGTGGTTCCATGGTGGTTTTCGGGATTTAAGGCGACAGCACGGATGGTCAACGAGAATGCACTGATCTGGAATTTTGGGAGCCAAAATGCGGCTGAAGTATCGCGATGACAGCTCATCCCTTCAGATGGCTGGCAGAGAAATGTTGTGCAGGATAGGAAGCCACTTGGTCTTTGTTGATTTGAGGGTTGCAGACGTTGTTCTCATCACAGCGTTTAACTAAACGTCGATGGCCTTCGTATGGGCACTCGCCGACCAGATTGGCACGCAATACTCTGCCGTTGAGTATATAAGGGTGAGTTGCCATGCGTACTGTGTTAGCGCTGGCTCCCCACGATGTTCCGGTCAATTTCCAGATGAGGTTTGCCCATGCCCTGATCTCCTTACATCTTTGCAGGTGTTCTTTGTAGGTCAGGGTCCATTTAAATGTAACTCCAAAGTATTTGGGATAACGGACATTTTCAACTTTCACATTTTCCACTTTTTCAAGAATGGCATATCTACCTCTGCATTGGTTTTGTGATTATCAACATGGTGGGTGCAGACAGCTGTTTTGTCAGGGTTTATATGGAGCTCCCATTTGTGCAAGTATTCCTCCAGTTTGCCCAGATCTTGGGTGAATTGGTTCCTGACAGATTTTAGGTCAGGGCCTTGCGCTACGAATGCAATGTCATCGGCATCGGTGAGTTTAAAGGAGGTCGTCATTGGCAGTTCACCAACATCGAGGTTAAAGAGGGCGGTGGCTTGAACAGATCCTTGAGGGAGGCCATCGTTTCGTGTTCAAACATGGTTGGTTTTGGCATTGAGGCTAACGTGAACCTTTTAGTCCCCAAGGAATACCGACGGTAGTCTTCTTCTGACAATGGAAGACATTTGAGACTGAGGAGGACCCCATGGATTGTCATAGCCCAGACTGTCAGAGGCCGATGACAGGTCCACCAAGTCAGTTGCCATCTTTTTGTTTTCTCCGAAAGCCAGCCTCTGATGGTGGAGAGGGCAAGAACCTGATCACGGGTACTGTTGCCAGGCCTAAAGCCCCCCTGCTCATCAGGTATGAAGGCCTTCAGGTTGGGGATTAAATGGGATAAGTAGGGCCCTTTCCATCAGCTTTCCTGTCACTGATAGGGCTATAGGGCAGTAGTTGCAGTGCAAGTCTGCTGGCTTTCCAGCTTTTAGGATGGCAATAACATTAGCCTTTCTTCCAGGTTGCTGAAATTTGTCTTGTTTCATGGACGGCAGTAAAAATGGCCGCCATCCAGATACGACCCTTTTCTCCAAGCTTTTTAAAGGAATTTGTGGAAAATTCTGTCGGCCCCTGCGGCTTTGCCATTTTTGGTTGTTGACAGTGCGGCGTCGATGTCTTTCATTGTATTTGCGGCCAACAGGTGGCTGCTCAGTGGGCTTTGGTGGAGGTTTTGGAGGAAATCCCTTTTTACCTTCTGCTTTAGTGATTTGGAGGTTGGTGTTTTTGAGGTCTGGAGGAGGTGAGACATGATGGAATCAGGAGAAACTCTTGGGATGGCAGCAGTCGTGTTTTCTGCAGCACCCGGTTTCCTCAGCAATGCCCATGCATTGCGGCTGCTGTGGGTGAAGTCTGTTGATTCCACCAACTCCTTCCAGTGCTTCAGACGTTCGGTGTTGAGAGCCTCCATTAGTGCTTGCACAATGTCTGGGTTCCCAGTTTTGTTGTACTCTTTAAGGAGTCTTTCATTCTCCGCTGTTCAGCAAGGTGTGTTGGTTTTGTGGAAGCCGTGCGGTATGGTATTGGTGGCAGCAGAGAGAAGGAGGTGTGCAAGTTCTGCGTATTTAGTTGGGGCAAGTGGTACGTCCTCAATCTTGGATTCAGCTGCTTTGGTGAAAGCGGTCCAATCTGCTTTCCGGAAGTTCCAGTGTGGTTTTGGCTTTGTTTTGGCTCGATACCAATGTGGACAACAGTGGGGGTGATGTTGGCTTTTTTAGAAGGGAGTGAGAACTCTTTTCTGCCATAATTGGTCATCCTTTGTCATGAAGCAGAGGTCAGGTTTTTTTTTTCTGGTCTTCCACCGTCCTGAGTGGAAGGTCTTCGACTGAAGATTTCTAAAGTGTCTCAAGGAGTCTAAACAGTCTGCAAATCTAATGGGTATAAAATGTGTAAAGGTCTTAAGGTGTCTAAGGGATCGAATAAAAGGGTCAATGAGTCTGAGCGGTTTTAAGACGTCTAAGCAGTCTAAAATGTCTAAAGGGTCTAAAGTGTGTCAGGGTCGAAAGGGGTTCAAAGGGGGCGAAGGGGTCGAAATGATATAAATGTCAAAAGGCATCTGAAAGTGTGTAAAGGGTCTAAAATGTCTAAAGGGTCTTCAAGGTCTGAGGAATGTAAAGGTATAAAGGGTCTGAAGGTCTTTAAACTTGAAAGGGTCGCGGGATCTCAGCATTCTAAACGGTGTAAATGTTTAAAAGGTACATTGCAAGAGTATGTAATTAATATATTTAGTCATGCTTCGTCAACCTATGTGAAACGTACAAACATGAACATTCACACATACAAACTGGAAGGACACTCGGTAGAGCGCATCCATCTGCCACGCGATGCCTGATCCACGAGAAAATATCAGGGCCAATACATTTTTGAGATATCGTGCTCTATATCGTTTTTAACCTGATCTCTCAATGGTGAAGGATCACTTTAAAAATTCTAGTAGTTGGATCTGGAATCAGATCTTCACCAAAATCGAATCGATTCGTCGTCACACACCCAAACCTGTCCACCAAGTTTCATCCGGATCCATCCACAACTTTTTGAGATATCCTGTACACAGACAGACAGAAAGGGGTGAAATCATAACCTCCTCCCCCTTTGGTGCAGAGGTAAATATCATGCTATCGTTTTTGGCCTGATCTCAATGGTGAAGAATCTCTTTAAAAATTAACGAAACCTCGTAACCGGATCCGGATTCGGATCTTCACCAGAATTAAATAATATCTTTTTTGTCACGCATCCAACGTGTCCACCAAGTTTTGTCTGAATTTGTCCACAACTTTTTGAGATATTGTGCTATATATCATTTTTGGCCCAATCTCTCAATGGTAAAGAATCACTTAAAAAAAAACAAACTCGTAGCCGCATCCGGATCGTCACCAAAATCTAATCGGTTCGTCGTTGTCACACACTGAACCTTTCCACAAAATTTAAACTGGATCCGTCTGCAACTTTTTGAGACAGACAGACAGACAGACAATCTGACTGACTGACTGATTGACTGTCTGAGACTGACTCTCTGTCTGTCTGTCTGTCTGAGACTGACTCTGTCAGACTGACTCTGTCAGACTGACTGAGACTGACTCTGTCAGACTGACTCTCTGTCTGTCTGAGACTAACTCTGTCAGACTGACTGTCTGTCTGTCTGAGACTGACTCTTTGTCAGACTGACTCTCTGTCTGTCTGTCTGAGACTGACTCTCTGTCCGACTGACTGAGACTGACTCTGTCAGACTGACTCTCTGTCTGTCTGTCTGAGACTGACTCTCTGTCAGACTGACTCTGTCTCTCTGTATCTGTCTGTCTGGCAGACTGACTCTGTCTCTGTCTGTCTGGCAGACTGACTCTCTGTCTGTCTGGCTGTCCATCTGTCTGTCTAGCAGACTGACTCTGACCATCTGACTGACTGTCTGAGACACTGCGTGATACACTGTCTGACACTCTGAGTGACACTGTCTGTCAGACTGTGCTTGGCACCAAAACACCAAATACACACCAAATTTTGTCTACATGCTGGGGAAATCCAGGGTCAGGTCACGGGCACAACCACCAACCTCCCACCCTCGCACGGCAATTCTCTGTACGTATATGGATTTGTACATCTGGAAATCAAGACTCTGACCTCAAACCAGGAAATGAGGCCTTTTTGCCCAGCACTACCAAGGTGCATTCACGGGTTAATTTTTGTGACGGCTTTAAACATCAATCTTCAGGAGGGTTTACTGAAGTGTAAATAACTTAATCTTGATCAGATGATCTTACATGTGGAATGATATAAAATTCTTAGTGTCTTGGACTTCTGTAAATAATTTGCTAATAGTTACTCATGGAGAAATGGTAAAGGCAAAGGCAAAGTATATGCAGCATTACTGCAGCACTTTTGTGTTTTGTTTTAATCCCAAAAACTACAAAAGAAACTTTAACAGAGTGGGGTTGAAACTTAAAACGGGTTTGAAGGGAGGCATTCAAAGAAAAGATGCACATTCTTTCCCACGGTTTTGCATATGTAACAATAAATAGAACAATCAGAGATTGCAGACCCTCACCAGGACTTGTTTTGCATGGTGTTTGTGTAGTTCTGTGTCGTGTATTTAGTGTAGTGTTTGTGTACTGGTGTGTTATGTAATTAATAATATACATAACTAGAACTGCCATTTTATAACTGCTGGCAGTGATGACCCAGTACCAAGATGTCCTCCGTTGATGCAACCCCGCTTTGATTGGACACCTGACCTTGACCCATGATGTTTATTATGATTCAACTGAATTCAGAATGGGAATGAAATAAATTAAATTCAAATCAAATGGAAGACCAAATACTGTAGGTGCAGTGCTGCAGTGGAGTCCTCAGAACGAACCCAAACAAGCAAAAAGTAAAGATGAGGTCATCATGAGGAACCTGGATGGGATTTGGGTTTTCGGTGCTACTCCACCCTCAAACCCATCCAGGCACAGCCAAGTGAGCCTTATTCCAAAAAAAAAAAAATCAAAAATGAAGAACCCAGATTGAAAAAAAATTAAATAATTCTGGCTGCAAGACCCTGCATCCCATTAGGTTGAAATTTAAAACATATTTCACATCACTACAAGATTGTAATTGTGAAGTTTCCCCTCTATCTGTCCAGCTGTTCTAGAAAAGATGACTTTTAAGGGTTTTTGGGTAAATCCAATATGGCTGCCAAACCATGTCATATGACTTATGTGGGATCGTTTTGTTCCTCATGGTTAGGTGGTCAGAGCTGTAAAGTTTTACCTTGATCTGTTCAGCTGTTTCGGAGAAGAGTTTTGAAAGTTTTTTTTTTCATGTTTTTTTTTTAACATGCCTGCCGAACCACGTGACCGACGACGTCTTAAAATTTTGTTCTGTTGAATAATTTATTCCAAGATTACCCTCAAAAATGTTCATACTCATCGGATGTAACGTTCTTTTTATGCAGTTATGACGTCATAATGAAGACACTCATGGCATCATAAAAAACCCCACGTGGAGTACTTGCCATGTGCCAAGTTTCCATTTTTTTCCATGGTGTGGTTTCGGTGTTTGAGGTCCAAAGTTTTTCCTTTTTTCCAACATGGCTGCCACACCATGTGACGTATGATGTCATAATTATCATTCAAATATTCTACATGAGTAGTCGTCGCCCCGAAGGTGAAAGTTTTGTGTCAATCCGACAAGCAGTTGCAGAGAAAAAACATACTCGTGTTTGATGCGGACAAACGAACAAACGGACCCAAATTCAATACTCTCTCCTCTGGCGAGGGTAACTGGAGAGTTCCGAGAACACCTTACCCCATGTAGTGTTCAGGTATATACATGTGCTTAAATTTAAATAAAATAATGATTTTAAAGATCGTTTAAAATTCCATAAGTTTAGCACTATTGCAGTCTTATACACTACCCGATTTAACATGTTCAAGTACTGCAAAACTGGAGGTTCCTTGAAGTGATTAGACGATATATGTTCTATAGGGTTCAAATATCTAATTCAAAGGACACTGTGGGATCTTTAATGTCCACCAACTAATGCTCACAGATGGGCTGTACAATTAAACACCATCCAAGGGACGGCGCACATGTTGCTGTCTCACCCTACCTGTGAAACACTGGGGTGACTTTTTATAGCTGGTCCGAAATTCAAAACCGAGCCATGCAGGTAAGAAGCAAGTGTGGCATACCTCAAAGCTGGGTCTGCACAGCGGGTCCATATTCTTAAATCTACACCCAAGAATACCCCAAATGTGCTCTGTTGGATTTAACTCCAGGATTCCTTGCTGGTCAGGGCAATGTAGCGATGGCATTGTTTCGCAAGAAGTCAGCAACTGCACGAGAACGGTGGGATGTGTCATGTCATCCATGCATAAAGGTCTTGGGAGAAGGAGGTAGTTGTTAAAATATGGAATAACAACACAATCCAACAATGATCCAAGTAACTACAGTAATTTATGCTTGTCATGTTAACCTGTACAGTGATGAGCTCGAGTTTGCAATCGTAACAGGCTGAACAGTTCGCCACATTGGATCCGCCACACCACATCAGAGTCCAACATCATGACGGATTCACGACAAAATAATGTTCTGAGGTTTCTAGGCTATGTTAGGTTGCCGTCAAACTCTAGTTTTACCATCAGTCACGTGCAGGAGAAATCATATCTGGTCAAACCAATGGATCTTCCTCCAGGATGCAGTATTCCAGTGTTGAGGTGTCCAGTACCATGCCAAGTGGTTTTTTGTTGTTGTTGTTGTTCTGGGTTGAGAAGAGGGCATTTTATCGTTATGTAAAGTTGCAGTAGGAAGCCAGTTCCAGACAGTCCTTGTGGATAACTGTTGAAGGCAATTCCATTCATGGCACAATGCTGGACTTGTGGGAAAAGGAATATGTCTGACAAGCCTGATCAGAGCTACATTTTCTCTGTTCGGGTCGCTCTCAGCCGTCTCGATCAAGGCTCGTCTTTAACATCATTGGTTTATTGATGTTTGTGGACCAATCTGCTGAGAACAGCCCCATGTAAGCCAAGTTGACGTCTAATTTTGCTGCATGACATCCAGCATTGTTCTTCCAAATAATTTGCCACGTTGGCCTTCACTAATTATTCTGTGGGCCATCGTAATACAGTCCACCAATGGAAGTATGCAATGATATTGTTACCTTCTCCCAACCTTGACCAGGTGAAAGCGTTGTTTCAAGTTGATAACCCACCCTTCCATGCTGAGTTGCTGGGTGTGCAAAATTGCCTTGATCTAGTGATTAATGGGAAACATCCTTTGCATGGAGGGTTCATTTATTTGTGTTTGAAAGAAAATTTGAGTTTGATTCAACATGTATATTCTTTTTTTTCCCCCAAATTGTCGTATTTTTTTTTAGGCCTCCAAACCATTTTTTTCCATGCGTATGTTTTCGGTACTTTATCTTTTTAAGTTGCTCAGCTGTTTTACAAATACCATACCTTACTGTCATGACATGACCTTTTAATCTCAATCCTCTTTCCTTTTCCTTCTTAGAAGTCACAGATCAGGTTTTTTTTCCCCCAAATTGTCGTATTTTTTTTTAGGCCTCCGAACCATTTTTTTCCATGCGTATGTTTTCGGTACTTTATCTTTTTAAGTTGCTCAGCTGTTTTACAAATACCATACCTTACTGTCATGACATGACCTTTTAATCTCAATCCTCTTTCCTTTTCCTTCTTAGAAGTCACAGATCAGGTTTTTTGTCCCCCCCTCTTTGGCTGAAAGGTTTTCTTCTTCTTATTGCTCCGCCCAAGTTTACCCAGCCATTTGGGGCGGAGAAGTTGCTGGGGAAGAATAAATAGACGTGCCCGGTTTGCTTAAAGTTCACCCGCATCAAGTGGAACTTCACTCGGACATGGGTAAGTATAACTTGGATGTTATAGTCATCTGGGCTGGTAGTTTATGGGATTTATACTCTTGATGCTTTTATTACAGCATATAATAGATCTCACAATCACATAGATTGACACCAGGGACACAACTGTTAATGTGTATTGGAAACATTAACCTGGAAGATAAAAACAGAATGTTATTCCAACGAGTACGAGAAACAAAAATCACAGAATAAACTATTTTTATTTTTATTTTTAGAAAAAGAGGGTTGATTGATCCACACACACACACATGCACACACATGCACACACATGCACATGCCACTCAATCCTGTTTGGATTATAATTTATCGAAATAGTCAATACGGATGATGAAGTTTGCAATTTGTGCATGTCTTTCAAAGCACTTTGAAGTCTTGCATGAAACTGTCCGAACAATATTCTTTTCATTCGATTGTTTCCCCCAAAGTGTCCTGACCTCGTTGTGGGCCTGCGTTGAGAATACCAAGGGGGAAGGTGCATCGAGTTAACTGTGTATGTCGTGTCGTGAAAGAGATTCAACAATGGATCACCCAATCTTCCACTCATATATGTCAATGCACATTGCCGCACAGTGTACGACTGGAAGAACATGGTGCGTGTTGGGACACTGAACCTCGCAGGGTTAAACCATGTGACTTTAATAACGCAGTGTCTGGAGTGGAAATATCCTGGGTTCGTATTAAAGTTCAACCATTGAGTTCTTATGTAACTTGCCCTAAGTGCGACGCAACATTTGCACAAAGTCTTTACAGTTTTGGCCCGGAGTGCACAAACAGTTGATTCGAGCAATGGAGGGATCCATAGGAAATCTCGAGCATTCAAATTGAATTAGATTGTGCACTCTAATACATCGTGCTAAAGTGTAACTATGTTGTAATATAATGACGCAAGGCGTTGACAGTAGCATGACATCTCGCCCGAGGTTATGCCCTGCCATGTATTTATTTGTTTATTTATTTGTTTGTATGCAGCCGATTGCTGCATGGCTGCATCATTTTCTGGTGGCATGGATGTGCCGCTGATGCAGTGCCCCTGTCATCAGGAAGTTGGTACTAGTTTTGCCAACTTTGGAAGGATGACAGGCTGAGTAAACCCACCTAGTGTTAATTCAATGAAAAAAACCAGGGCTTGAACTCAAGACCCTAAGATCTTGAGACAGCTACCTTAACCATGAAGCCAACAACAAGTTGTTTTTTTTTTGTTTGTTTTTTTTGCCATTAATACTTTAAAAGCCTCTATCTTTGGAGTTCCTGCCTGTAATTCTGTGACACTCATTAAAACAATGCAGTGCAACAGCAGGGTTTTTGTACAAATGCAAAGCTTCATCCAGTCTGACAAAGTGAGAATGTCTGTTACCCTGGATGAGGCTTATCTCATTCCACACGGACAGAAAGAGAAAGTCTAGATGCTTAACTGATATTTTCACTTTGTCAATTTGGAATGAGTATGTTGGGCTGGATGATGCCATAGGTCAGGTCTGGTATGGGAGCATGCGCCGGAGCAGCACGTCGCTGTATCCATTTTCTGCCGGTATTAAAGGGGCCTCCGTCTGGCCATCCCCCAGGCAGATGCCTGGCCCATCCCCATCTCTTTGAGATGCCGATCAGCCTGCTGCAACCAGGAGGCGTGTGGTCGGCCCATTGTCCCTCTCCACTCATGAGGCATCATCGCTGAGAGAATCTGATGAGCAGGATCAGTGTCGGGAAAACGAGCCACATGTTCATTCAGCCACAGCTGATGCACACAGACTATGCAGGTAACAAATCTCATTTGAGTCTCTTTCAGCAACCGCTTGTTGGACACAAAGTATTACCAGCGATAGCCAAGGATTCTCCGAAGTGACCTGGTACCAAAGGAATTAAGTCTCCATCTCAGCTCCCTGGTCGTAGTCAAAGTCTCGCGTCTGTAGAGCAAGAGTGGAAACACAAAGGACCTGAAGACTCCATCATCCTGCACATATACCGACAGTGCCACACCCCATGATGCAGTGAATCCATGACTCCCCAGGCCCGACCCAGACGTCTATTGACCTCTGGCTCACAGCCAGTGGAGACGTGAATATCACTGCCAAGGTAAGTGAATCTCTCCGTGACCTCAACATCCTCACCACAAACGGGTACAGACAAGATAGCAGCATCCGAGATGTCACTGAAAGCCTGGATCTTAGTTTTGACTCAGGAACCTGTAATCCCAGTGGCTCTGACTCCTCATTCAGCACCTCGAGGGCCCCTAAAAGGATATCCAGAGTTTCCACAAAGATGACTGCATCATCTGCAAAATCAATGTCAGATATCTTGACATTCCCAAACGATGCACCGCATTTTGATCTCTCAGACATCCTCCCTAAAAGCCAGTCCATGCAAGTGTTGAAAAGTGTGGGGGCCAGTACACACCCCTGACGAACTCCAGTAACAACTGGAAATAAGTCAGAGATGGAACCACCACATCTCACAGCACTCTCAGTACCAGAGTAGAGTTCAGACATCAGATTGATTAGTTTTGGTGGAACCACATGAAGACCAAGATTCCTCCAGAGGGCATCCCGATTTACTAAATCAAACACTTTGCAGTGATCAACATAGGCTGCAAGCAGCCCCTGCTGAAACTCTCATCTGCTTTCGGTGAGAACCCGAAGATTAACGATATGGTCAATCGTTGACCTCTGGTGTAAAGCCTGACTGCTGTTGGCACTGATGCTCAAGCAGATGTTGGCAAACCCTCTCGAGAATTATCAGAGCAAAGACCTTGCCCAGCATTGAGAGCAGCATCACCCCATCAGTAGTTGTTGCAGTCCTGGAGATTACCCTTCCCTTTCCATAGGGCCACAAGGCCCCTCTTCCAGTCAGTTGTGATGATGCTTGTATTACAGGCAGAGCACAGAGCTGCATGTGACGACACGAGTGCAACATTTCCACCAGCCTTGAGAATTTCAGCATGGATGCCATAGATCCCAGGAGCTTGACCCCATTTCAACCGGTTCAGCCTGGTGTTGGCTTTGCTTTTAGGGTGGTGGCTTGGGATCATAGGGTCCTGAGTTCGAGCCACGTTGGCTACTGAATTGACACCAGGGGGTTGATTCAGCCTGTCCTCCTTCCGAGGTTGGCGAAAAGAGCACCAGTTTCCATTTATCTTAAAAGGAATACATTTAATGAAAAATAAAACAGTCATAAAGGACAATATTTCAAATGGAAATGATAAAAATATGAAAAAAATTAATCCTACAGTCGAGGCCTCGCACACAGACTCGTATACAGACAATGGGGAAACAAAATAAAAGGAAAACCACCCTTTCAACTATTCTTGCACCAAGCTTAGCTCAGAGCTGATCCTTGTGGAACTGGAATCGAGCGCTTCTCTCATAGCGGGACAAATGCAAGCCAGGCAATCTGAGAGCGGCACTCCACATAAAGGCTCAAAGCCCCGTTGTAACGGCTTCGGGTGCTCCGATCGTCCTCATCAACCCGACCAGAAGCAATAGGCCGGTGACCTTCTTCACCACACGAGCCAAACCGCCTCAACACGGATTCAATGGCCATGTCGGCCTCTTCGGTGTGCGCTCAATCTCCGCTCTCGCCTCTCCAAAACAATGCACCTTGTGCCTCCACTCTGATCACAGCTCTCCCAAAACGCCAAGCTAACTCCGTCTATTAATGCGCAACCTCTCCCATGCGCTCCCTTTCTTTCGCCTCTCCAAAATGTGCTGCTATAATCCTCTTAAGATGTGCAAGCTGCCCTTTTCACTCCACTTTCCTTTGTCCTATTTTATACTCTCCGCCGGGGGGTGGCTTGCTCCCACGAAACCCGGGAAGGTGGGCTTCTGCCTGCTTGACTAGCTTCTGACGTCACGCCCATCAATCGTCCTTCGGTGGCATGACTTCGCTTGTTGTCAACCTTTGAAGGCAGGGCTTTCTGCCCATTTGTTGTGGTTTCAGGGACATGTTCCCCACATTTATTGCCAATCTTGAAATATACAAACAGGGAAAAAATAAATCACAGAGGACAATCACATACTGGGAAACTTATTCTTACTCCCGAAGCAAATTAACACCACACCACCCCTCGTGTGATAACACGGAACACTTAAGCTCACAGATTTCCTACTTCCTACATTGAGATGTTTTCTATTCGTCGATGGACCAAGCAACTTTACACAATGCTATTCCCGATTAGATTCTTCCATCTACCCCCACAATCGTAACAATATATATTGCTTATATGTTGACTGCTTTCGACATTTGCACATAGTACATGCTTGGGATCCTCATTGGTATGCATTGCTGTCTGCGCTGTAAGATGATTTGCCAATAAGCAATGGAACCGGTCTGGCAACTGTGGGAGTGGGAAGCATTGGGATTCTCATGGGTGTACTGTTTGTGAATGTCTTTACAGCTGTGGAGGAACTCTAGGAAGAGTTTGAAACAGCAAAGGGCTTACCTTGGTAGACTTTCTTGGTTGCTTTATGCAACTTCGGCTCAAAGAGCATGGGAGGAGTTGATATTTATGTGTACTAGCAAATACAACCCGTCGCTTTGCTGACAGGAATATTAAGATGACGAAGGGATGGTGGAGCGAGGAAGGGATGGGGGGCATGGGGGGGGGGCTGGGAAGAGTGGTCTTACCATCCATCACTATACACTTTGGGAGGGAGGATGAAGTGAGGATGGGGGAATGAGGGGGTAGGGGGGTAGTGGGGAGTGGAAAGGGGTGTTCTGGACATGTTTGATAGGGGGACTTTAGGGAAAGCAAGGGGGAGTTGGGGAGAAATGCTACCCTTATGCCAGCATTATTCCAGGATTGAACGAAATTGGGTACATTATCAAAGCATGTTTAAATTGGTTATAGTAAACAACGGCTGGCCACCTCCCAGAGACATCCATGTGGGGTGGAGTGGCTTTAGGAGGAGGTACATATGAGTGGAGGGAAGGGAAGGAAAGGCAGCATGAGGGGAGGGGAAGGCAGTGCTGTCTCAGGCTTTGCACTTTCTTACTCTCAGGTGATGGCCCTGGTCTTTTCACTGTCTATTCACTGAAAAAGTATTCTGCACTTATTTTGTCTGTTCCTTCTTTATGTCAGACATCTCAATCAAAACCCCTCGTAATTGACTCCTTTATAATGTTTAAAGTCCTGTTTCCTTCAGTTGCTCCTCATCGTTCAGTCTCGTTCACGTTGGAATCGATGTGCCAACTCTATGCTGATCTCTCTATGGCATCTATGTCCTTCCTTAGATGTGGATACCTAAACTGAACACAATATTTTCGATGAGGCCTCACTAAATCATGTACAGTATTAAAACTATCCTTTATCATTTATAATTTATCCCCCTACAAATACAACCTAAAACCTGATTAGCTTTACCTATAGCTGTCTGGTACTGTGCTCTCTGCTTACTCCCTATGACCACCTATTATTTATTACCAGTCCATATCTTTCTTCAGTGTGTTCAAGTCCAAAACTGCCTCTTGCATGATTTAATCTTTATTCACCCCCGTTGAACTTAGTCTGAAACGGGGGCTTACGGATTGGGTCTTGTCTGTCTGTGCGTCTGTCCGCAGTCAAATCTCAGTCTGGACCAATTTTGTTCAAACTTGGCACAAAGACAATACACGATGGCATACACAAGCATGTCAATTTGTTTTGCAATTTGATCAAAGATGACCGACTGGCAGCCATTTTAGTTGTAAAAACACGATGTTGAACATGTCCTCAACCATTTCTCGGACATGCATATACCGATCTTATTCAAACTTGGCACACAGATAATTAATGAATGATGGCTTACATCTGCACGTCATTATTTTTTCGAGATCAGATCCAAGATGACTGACTGGGGGTCATTTTGTTATTTAAACGTGTCCCCAACCATTTATTGGACGTGCATGGTCCAATTTTGTTCAAACTGGGCACAAGTACATTACATCATGGCAGACACATGCACCTCACTTTATTTTGTGATCTGATCAAAGATGGCCGACTGGTAGACTGGCGGCCATTTTAGTTGTAAACAACGATAATAGCAACAAAAACCCGGTATTGAACACGTCGTCAACCATCTCTTGAACATGCATTTACCAATCTTGTTTTATTTACTCATATCTATATCATGAAGCATCTTTCATGTAAAAGGAAAAGAAAAAAAAAATTCTGATTACTCTTTTCAATTTCACCCCAACTACCTTTAAGTATAGTTTACAAAAACCGATCAGATTGCATTTTCAACTGAATGATCATTTTCTATTGTCTACAGTTATAGAAGTTATTTTATACATAAATGAATGTTATTAAATGCGATACTGTTTGTGTAATTCAGTATGTCTCCCCCAAAATATTTGAATATTGAATCCCTTCTGTGATAAATTTGCATTCCTAATCAAACAGATCATAAATGTCAAGTGACCAAATATCTCACAATGTCACTACGTGTCCCACATCGTTAATATTCATGACCGAATAACCCAATCGTATGCAATCTTCAATGTCGCATGACGACTCAATTCAGTCGCGCATACACGTAAATCTTGTAAATTTGCGACAGCCCTTTAACTCCATATAGCAAAATTACTAAAACCATGGGGGGCTATGACGTTTTATGTCTTTTTCTCCTTGTTTTCATTGTTGTTACCCATCCCCAGCACTTTATATTTCTTTTATGTTAAAGTCCATCTGCCAGTATTTCACCCCCATTTATGAAAGTATCTAGACTTTCCTGAATAGATAAACTACATCCACTGCACTCCCCCATCTGCCCATTACAATGTGCTTCATTGAATTCCAATACATTTATGAAACATGATCTCCCTTGTGTAAGTCTGTGCTGACTGCCTCAAATTCGTTTGAATTTATTACAATGAATCCCCATGTGGTCCCTAATTAATGTCTCCAACATCTTCCCCACGACTGAAGTTAAACTAAACAGTCTGCAGTTCTCTAAGTCCTGTCTGGATCCTTTCTTAAATAATGTTGTTAAATTTGCTACTCTCCATTTCTCTGTTACCTGTTCCAATTCTAATGAGCTTTTAAAGATATCGACTCACACCACGCTTATATGCTTTGCCATCTCCTTCTCTTGGATGTCCATTATCTGGCTTTGGAGCTTGATCTTGTCTTAGCTTTCTTATCTGATTCTTTACTTCCTCCATTCTGACCTGGATCTCCTCTAAAAGCCCTTCCTATTGGCAATTCTCCTGAATGTTCTTGTTTCAATGTTGAAGCAAAATACTTGTTTTAAAAAGCCTGCCATCTCACTTTCATCACGAGAACCACTCTCCCTACAGGTGTGTGATTCCCCAATGGGACCACACTTGTCTTAACCTGTTCTTTACCTCTTGCATACTTCAGGAATGTCCTGCTATTATGTTAACTATTTTGGTCATAATCCTTCTGTATTCTCTTTTGGCCTGCCCAGTTATTTTCTTAACTTGTCTCTGTTTACACCCGTACTTATACGAGTCTGATGACTCCAGTCCTGTTATTTTTTTACCTGATAAATTCCTTCTGCTTATCCTTAATTTCACACACTTAATACTCCCTGCTCAACCACCCTGGTCTCTTTCTGACTTTGGCTTTAGACCTCATTGGAAAATACTTATTTGACACACTGCACATTTGCTCCTTGAAGGTTGCCCATTTCTCTGATGCTCATTGCCCTCTTGTTCCCTTCTCCCTGCACCCAGCTCTCTCCTCATACCCTTAAAATTTGCCTTTCTGAAATCTAATAGCCTTACTCCATGATCACATGCTGTAGATCTTCACAGAATCCTTCACAGCAGAGTGGAAAGACACTTAGAGACAGAATAGGTGTGGGGGTGGCGGTGTGATCCAAGGGAAGGGAAGGAGGGACCGCATGGGGGTGAACAAATGGAAATGAGCTCAAACACAGTAAGAAGAGGAAGGGAAAACCAGGATGAAATGGAAACGGAAGAAGATCATGAGTATGGAGTGAGAATGAATATTATTTTTTCATGGGGGATGAATAATTTAAATTTCTAAAATTTCGAAATTTCGTATTACTTTGTCGACAGTATTCCAAGCCATTACTACATGTCTTACTCGGTTCAATGCAAAGATTTGAAATCATCTGTGAATTGCACCTGCCATCATCCACACCACATCCACCCCCCACCCCTTTTGATGTTTTCTCTCTAAAATAGCGTTTCAACTATGATACAGAACTCAATCATACATTTAATCCTGATGAAAATAACTAGTAAAACAATTCTTAAGCAATTAAAAATACATTGCTTAGCATGAAAACTTTCACCGTGACCCCAAATAAAAATACAATATCAGTGACTACCTCCATTACAGAGTAACAAGTCACTGTCTATTAGGGTAATTACTTAAATGGAGGTCCGGCACTGAACCCCCCTCCTCCCCCCTTGTGGGCTTATCTACAAACTGGCATTAGAAGCAATCCTGGACTCGATCTAGGAAATCCTTGTCTCCTCTCCCCTTTTACTGTTGCTGGACCAAATCTCTCTGAAAATTTAAAATCCCCCATAATCAATACTCTTCCCTTACCACATGTCTTTCTGAATAATTCATGAACTCCTCTTTCCTGCTCTTCCCTCACACCTGGAGCCCTATAAATGCATCCTACAAGTGCGTTACTGCTCTTGCAAACCCTAATCTCTATATCCACATAGATTTCTCGACATTATTTTCCTCTTTAATGTCACCCTTTTATCTCGATACAATACTGTCTTTTACTGAGATTGAACACTCCTGTTTTCTCTTTCCTATCACACCTCTACATCTTGTCGCCTTTTCGTCCTGTCCTCCAACTTCTCTCCTCATAAAACCATGTCCCACTTCCTGCGTCCATATCATATTCCTCACTTTCTATTCTGGCTTCAGGTTCTTCCATCGTATTGTTCGTCGGAGGGGTGGGGGACAATATAATGAGCTCTGTCTGACCGGCTGATCATCTGTCCATGTACTTTTGTGTACGAGATATTTCAAAATCTGACCATTTGGCTTTCACGTTGCAGATATCTATTCCTCATGAAATTTTCTCAACCTGATTAGATCACGGCTATGATTGGCTGAATTATGTTGCCATAGAAACCATCTCGGTAACTTGGCTTGTGTACACGATATTTCAAAAACTGTTTAAGATTTAGCTTTCATATTACACAGATCTATTCATCATACCACCCAAGATGCAGGGCACCTAGAGTATCAGCTCCTTGTTATTGACACTTCTGGTGTTGGTTGGTATACAATATTTGTTTTAACTTTTCCCTTCATGTTATCAGTTTATTGCTGCCTGGCCTTAACAATCATGTCATCAGTAGCTGTTCCTTCATTTAAAGCCTCTCTTCCCCGTTGAAGCCTAAAAAATACAATGGTTTATAATCTATTTGTGAACTCAGATAAGTGCAGATCAGATCCAGATCCAGAAATAAACCCAGATCAGATACGTGTACTCACCTATGAGCTATATCTCAGCAATCTTTGGAGTCTAGGTGAAGCAACTCTGAGCCTGATTAGATTTATGAAGGATTTTGGAATCAACTTGAACCTTTTTAAAAGTCCTATTTTATCAGATCCAGCCAAATCTGCGCTGACTGATCCATAATGCAGGTGAAATGATCATAAGTTGCTTCCACTTCTATTTGGAAATGGAACACCCTGCTAAATGTTGAGTATGTTTACTGCCAGAGTATTAGACCTTCTTAAGAGCAAAAAAAGAAAAAGTTGAAATATTAGCTACACTTCATTTCCCACAGCAGTAAACTGACTCTGATGAACAATTACTTGTTCAGATCCATTGTACAGTATTTGAACTGAGCTTACTATACATCACAAGCTCCAACTTTATTTGATCAATCGATGTTCAATCAGCAGTGGGGCATCGTCCAAACTCGCATTTTTTGAAAAAGATGAAATACAAGCAAAACAATCAAATACATTGACAGAGCACAAACTGTTCGATAACAGTAGTGCAAGAAACTGCTGAGTGCCACGAAGATGTCGTCATGTTTGGAAGCAGCTAAAGTTTCAAACAAACAGTTACGTCTTTCCACAAGCTGTAAAATATTACTTAAACATTAACACTTGTCACCATTTTACTCCATACTACATGCCGAATTTGCATTGAACCTCAACTAACATTGCAGTCGTATACAATGAACAATTTGTTACCTCCACCAACCTTCGTTGGCAGAGGTTATGTTTTCACCCCTGTCTGTCTGTCTGTTTGTCTGTGAACAGGATATTCCAAAAAGTTGTTCATGAATTCGCACAAAATTTGGTGGACAGGTCGGGTACCTGATGAGGACGAATTGATTAGAATTTGGTGAAGATCTGGATGCGAGAATTTTTGAAGTGATTCTTCATCATTGAGAGATGGGGCCAAAAACAATATAGAGCACACAATATCTCAAAACAATTTGGATGGATTTGGATGAAACTTGGTGGACAGGTCAGGTGTATGACGAGGAAGAATTGATTTGATGATTGTGAAGATCCGGATCGAGATCAGGGAATTTTAATTTTTGAAGTGATTATTCAACGTCGCGATGGGACCAACAATATAGCATGATATTTCAAAAAGTTGTGGGCAAGTTATGACAAAACTATGTGGATGAGTTCGAGAGGTGACAAGAACAAGCCAATTCGATTTTGGTTCAGGTCTGGATCCAGATCTGGCTTATCAGTGGGATACAAAACATAAACTTCAGCCTGGCAGAGAAATGCGCTCTACCGAGTGCCATTCTCGCTCCATATTGAATCGTAGGTCTCAAGTGTTAATGCATCAAATACACCACTTAACAGTCATACGTAAAAAAAAACAATTAATATATTTATGCTACTCTTTGTAATGGACTGGCAGGATAGGCGATTGGTATGCACACTTGCCTTGACCTGTCTCTCCTGGGTTCAAATCTTGACCCAGCTGTAATTCTGAATGCCACATGCCTCGTGTTGGCTTAATGGTTAGGGTGGTGGGCTTGGGATCTGAGTTCAAATCCCACTTCACTGTTGAATTAATACCAGATGAGGTTGACTCAGCCAGTCATCCTTCTGAGGTTGGCAAAATGAGTGCCAGCTTGCTGGTATCCTGTGTTGGAGTGGTGACCTGTTCAGGATTGTGCCCAATAGCTGAGGAGACTGCTTCGGCAGCACCAATGCTCTACACGAGTCTGGTTCCAATGGATGTAATGGATGTAATCTGTCTCCCTGACATTTTGCAAGCAGAGTGCGGCATCAATGTGTGTCGTGTTCCTTGGATGGACTTCATACCTGGCGTCTCATCTTCCAACATCAGTTGGTGGATGTTAAAGATCCCACGGTGTCCTTCGCAAGGAGTAGGCGGGCTGTCGCCTACTCTTCGCTAGGAGACCGAACACATGAATAGATAAAGATGTTTAAGATAATGAAGGGTATCGACAAAATAAGGGGCAGAATATTTTTTTTTCAGCAGAATAAGCATTGATGGGACAAAGGGTCACAGTTTAAAATTAAAGTTAACTTGAGTTAGGACGTGAGCAAGGTTGGGGTCTTTCGCTTAGAGTGGTGAATGCATTGAATGGTCTCCGTGTAAGGGTAGCGACAGTAGAGTTAGTGGTTTGTTTTTAAAATTGAGTTGGATGGATATTTGGATGTAGTCTGTATATGGAGGAAGTAGTAAGATCTTTGCATCATTGCACAGGCTTGATGGGCCTCATGGCCCATCAAGTCTCTATTGTGCTGAAATTCCCAGTATTCCTCCAGCGTTGAATTTCCCTCTATAACTGTCACCCTGAACAAATTTCAAATTTCTGCTTGGACTTTTTGGCTTGGGATGTTCCTTGATACGAGGTGTCACTGCTTGCTATGTCGGAGTGTGGTTGCTGTCTAAGCAGCAGCTCCTGCACCATAAACAGGTTGACCAGATAGTTTGCATATTTAACTTGAATGGCTTTCTTTGGATATGAAGAGAAAAAAAAGACACACACACACACACACACACACACACACACACACACACACACACACACACACACACACACACACACACACACACACACACACACACACACACACACACACACACTTTTATTTTGTCCTTTACTTTTTCTAACCTTTGAGTTAAATTTCCTTGTGGATTGTTTGCCATATATTGATTTTGTTTTAATTCCCTGGTTTACTGCCATGTCACATTATTTTCCCTGGGTTATCTTCTCTTTACAGCAACCAAACAAGAAACATGTGGGGCTTGTGGGCCAGGTTACAAATCTCCACTGGATGCAATGAAAGGTATGCAAGTTGCCTCAATTTGATGTTGTTTAATCGCACATTACAACTTTTGAAATTCTGTACAGTAAAATCTTGATGTCCGTGTGTTCAAGGTCTGCGATTTCATATATCTGTGCTGAACTATTAGACACCTTTCCTCTCCATCCGTGCTCGACCCATGTAAAAAGTGAACCCTCTCCAACCCATAAACTCGTTCAGTTTCTGAAACACTTTAGAAATTTGGATAACAGTATTTTCATTAATTTAACATTACGTGTTCAATTATAATATAGCCGAAAAATACAAAAATTTTGAAAATGTTTTTATTTTTCTATTAAATGTCTTAAAAAAAAATTATTAATGATTTTTGGACTTGCATTTTGGATGGCTGGAACGTTTCTCATTGACCTACCTGTTATAAACCGTTCACCGTTTGCGATTTCGCCATTCACGGAAGTACACAGGAAAGTAACCCCCGTGGACGGCGAGGTTTTACTGTATTCTTTTGAAAACCAATTACATTAGTATTAAAAATCGTGTAAGTCACTTGAATGACAATCGAAATGATTTTTTTTGACCATTACAGGGCCATCTATTTACAAGTTAGTGGAAGGATAGGGTGGAAAGGATGGGGGTTCTCCCGCTGTGCATTTAATTGGAAGGTAAAACAATTATCTCACATTTGCACATATAATAAACGGATTGCTTGTAAATTAATTTTCAGATAGAGCCAGATGGCTTCGGGATGAATTTGTTGCAGAATAAAATGAAGCATAACCTCTTGCTTGGACACTCCAGTGGGTATAAAAGCATCTTCCTAATGGGTGCCATCAACTGGAGCTTGTGGAAATCTCTTAATTTGCATACATCCAAGATGATGGCTATCTTAGCACTTTGACACCCATGGTTATCACATACATTCATACCAAAAAAAAACACTATCTGATGACTTATCATCAAATTGTCGTCTTAAAAAGTATAAATAACCGATCAATACAATAACAGTGCTGAATGACAACATTTACTTATTCACAAAAATCTATTATTGCCATCAGATTTGTTAAATCCAGTCTCTGAATGCCACACTGAAAGATATGGTTGGTGTGTGTTTGTTAAGCAAGAAGAGATTCATATGCCTTTAACTTAAGAGCATTTTTTTTTTAATTTTTGAAAAACATTACTGAGTATGAAATGCATTGCATCGATCACAATAAAGTAAATAAATGGTTCTTTATCATCGAGCTTCAGTGTAGTTTTCAACGTTTATTCATGCAAATATGTCATTCATAACAATGAAACATCCATAAAAGAACACATGAGGGTCATTCCATACCAACTCAACAAGACCCGTTGCCCAGACCTCTCATATTTTGCTAGAAACAATCCCCTGGGGCTTTTCGGGCACACCGAGTTCAAAAATGTTAGTCATTCTTTATTAAAAAAAAAATTCCCCTTGGAAAAGGTCAACTTAAATTGAAAATGTGGCCTTGACTAGAAAAATCACCCTGGGCTTAAATTAAATGGTTACCATCATGTGCAGCACCTCGTTCGACCTGTAATGAATACAGCTTTTGAGGAAAATATGTGTATGTATGTATGTTTGTATATATATATATATATATATATATATATATATATATATGTTGTTCATCTTTCGGCTGCTCCCGTTAGGGGTCGCCACAGCGGATCATCCGTTATGATCCGCATACTGATTTGGCACAGGTTTTACGCCGGATGCCCTTCCTGACGCAACCCTGGTCGCCTCTTACGACACAGGGATCAGGATTTGGGTTTCGCCATGATTCTGGGCTGCTCTACACCCTGCCCAGTGCAGAGCCCCCGTCATCAAGCGATCCTCCAACCCAAGCCTCCGAGTAGCCGGATTACAGGCGCACGCCACTACGCCCGGTATATATAGATATATATATATATATATATATATATATATATATATATATATATATATATATATATATATATATATATATATATATATATATATATATATATATATATATATATATTTATATATATATATATATTTATATATATATATATATATATAAATATTTATTTATTTATATATATATATATATATATATATATATATATATATATATATATATTTATTTATTTATATATATATTTATTTATATATATATATATATATATTTATATATATATTTATTTATATATATATATTTATATATATATATATATATATATATATATATATATATATATATATATATATATATATATATATATACACACACACGACTGCAGTGTGACCACTCTTTGGCTTTTTTCACAAGATCTTGGCTATTCGTTGTTCACCTTGGCGTCTTGGTTTTATATAGGTTTTCTTGGCGTATAGGTTTTTTATTTTTTTTTCCGAAACCTTGTGAATTCTCGGCTTTTTTCATTGGCTCACCTTGGCATTTATGAAGATGAGGAGTGGTCACACTGCACTACTGGTCCAAAGTTTTAGAACACCCCCATTTTTCCAATTTTTACTGAAATTTAAGCAGTTCAAGTCCAGTGAACAACCTGAAATGGTACAAAGCTAAGCGGTAAACTGCCAGAGGTTAAAAAAACTAAGTTTACGTGACTATAAACTGAAAAATAATGTAAATTTCAGAGTTGTGAAAGAAAGGCTCTTTTCAGGGAACAAGTAATGGATAAGCAACTGCAGCTGTTCTGCAGCAATGGAAGTAAATTAAGCCTTGAAAGTTGATGCAAACAATTCCTACAGGTGTCCCAACTTTTGTTGATTAGTTGCAAACCCTCTGTCTGAATAAAAGCAGTGTTTGAACAGACTGTGTTGCTACACACTCTGAAGCATTATTTGGCCAATATTGCACTGCAGGATGTAGTATATTGCTATCATAATGGCAAGAAGAAGACAATTGACAAAGTAAGACAGACAGACCATTAAAACCCTTAAAAGTGTAGGTCTTTCCTTTTGAGAAATTGCAAAGAGGCCAAGGTGTCAGTGAGTACAGTTTCCTACACCATCAAAAGGCACGTGGAAACTGGAGGAAACTCTGACAGGAAGAGTTTCCTCCAGGAAAACTTGAGGTCTGGCAGACCCAAAGCCACAACACAATCAGAATACAAGTTTCTGAGAGTCAACAGCTTGCGTGATAGGTGGCTCACAGGACAGCAGCTTCAAGCACAGCTTAACACTGGTCGAAGTAAGGAAGTCTCAGTTTCAACTGTGAAGAGAAGACTTCAAGCTGCAGGTTTGACAGGTTGAATGGCAGTAAGAAAGCCATTGCTAAGATGGCAAAATAAGAAAAAGAAGCTTGCCTGGGCCATGAAGCACCACCAGTGGACTACTGAAAACTGGAAGAAGGTCTTAAGGCCCGGTCACACCTTGACGTTTTAGCCAACGTATGCCGATTTTTGAATTTTTTTTCTAAAACGCTGGCACACGTTGAATACGTTATGGGTAAGTTTTGATAACATTGAGAGCACGCTGGCATACGTCGTAGTACGTTGCCATACGTTGTTGTACGTTGGCTTTAAACGTTGTACTTTTCGGTTGTCAAATTTTTTCATGCTTGAAATTTCACGATGTATGCTGGCGTATGACTCACACGTTCCGCTACGCTGGCCACAAGTTGTAGGTACGGTCTGCGATCGTTGACAGACGTCAACACATGCTACTTGTAAGTTAATCATAAGTTGAGACACGCCGAGGTAATGTTTAGAGTACCCGAAACTTATTTCCTACCTATGATTAACGTGTTGTTGGCACGTTACGCGATCGTTGCCACACGTCGACAGACGTTACTTTTAAGTTACTCATAGGCTAAAAGACGTCGGGATAATGGATCGTCCTTGTGTGAGCGTCCACGGCCACGGCCAGGACACTTATTTGCAGCATTCTTCAAACTTTTCTTCGGCATGACGAGAATGTTCACACTTCGATGTCTAGCTTGGCTATGATTCCAATTGTCCATCGGCAGCGTCTATTTAAAATAGTCGAGTTTGAGCATTTTAACACGTTCAGAAGAAACGTTTCAAATTTCCAAACCCCAGCATCAAAAAAAAAACAAAAAAAAAAAACAAAGGCGAGTGACAGCAATTTAAATCGTTCATTGTAAACAATGAAACTAGCTGAGTGGTACCGTTTAAAAGTCGTTGAGTGTAAAAAAAATCCAATTGTTGAGCGCAAGCGTCTACTTTCAATCGTGGAGATGCAGCCATTTAAATCGTTGAGTGGCAGCCTATGAACCTACCCGTGGACACGCGGACGCAAGGACGATCCATCATAACCCACACCCTCCCCCTCACACCCACCTACTACTGTCAACATGAACAAACTACTACTAATACTAATACGAATAGTAATACTTATACTGTAACTGCTGACATGGACATCGACTCAAAAAGGACTTGAAAACACTGTTGGGTTCCCCTTTTATGAACACCATTTTTATATACCAATTCCCAAAACCGCTGGGAACATGTCTTTGTATGGCAGTTGTAACCTAGAAACACCTTCATTTATTTTTTTTGTCGACCGGAAGACGTCATTGGAATACGTCTACATACGTCGATGTGTGTTGGGGCTACGTAAAGAATTGGTTCAAAGCACGTCAAACATAAGTTAGAAATAAGTTTCGCGTAAAAAAGACATTACCGCGACGTGTTTCGACTTATGAGTAGCTTATAAGTAGCCTTTGTGGACGTGTGTAAGCGTCCACATATCGTGTGTAAAACTTATCCCCATCGCATGCGAACGTGTGTCATACGCCGAGTACGTCGTAAAATTTTGAACATGTTCAAAATTTCTTGACGTACTCTACTTACTACGACTTATGATAGCGTATTTAGCGTTCTACTCGCGCATACCAAACTTACTCATACCGTATTTGACATGCCCCAACGTTTTAGACACACTTTTTGTTACGTCGGCATACGCTGGCAAGATTGCCAAGGTGTGACCGCGATTTTGACCCTTCCATTTCTACGGCAGTTATGATTCGAATCGTTGTGCGTCAGCCTTTTAATAGGCTACGTCACGACATCGTCGGCGATGCGTGCAACGCGCTATGCCGAAGTTAGACTATCGTAGGGCATCGGTTGTGTAGGCCGACAACAGGTTCAGCATTCGTTGGTATAAGTTATCTATAACACAACGAAACGTTCTGTGTTGTTACCAATGCGTTATACATAAGACCAAGTCGCTATGAATACGTCCGAATCTTTTAAAAAAAACATCAAAAGTTCAACGTAAGCCAGCGTTTTACATAAATTTTAACACGTTGCCATCACTGGCTAAAACGTCAAGGTGTGACCGGGCCTTTATGGACCGCTGAATCAAAATTTGAAATATTCGGTTCATCACGCAGGGTTTTTGTATGCCGTCGAGTCGGCGAAAGGATAGTTCTTCAGTGTGTGACACCAACTGTCAAACATGGAAGAGGAAGCGTGATGATCTGGGGCTCTTTTGCTGGATCCAGATATGGCGACTTGCACAGAGTGACTGGCACCCTGAACCAAAAGGGCTACCACAGCATTTTGCAGCGCCATGCAATACGCTCTGGTGTACGCCGAGTTGGCCAGGGGTTCATCCTTCAGCAAGAAAACGAGCCAAAACATACTTCCAGGCTATGTCAGAACTACCTTAGAAGAAAAGAACAAGACGGTAGGCTTAAAATCATGGAACAGCCAGCACAGTCTCCACACTTAAACCCCATCGAGCTGGTTTGGAATGAACTGGACAGAAGCGTGAAAGCAAAGCAACCTACAAGTGCAACACATTTGTGGAAACTTCTGCAACAGTGTTGGGAAGAACTTTCCGAACAATATTTGATTTCCATTGTTGAAAGAATGCCACGAGTATGTTCGGCTGTTATATCTGCAAAAGGTGGCTACTTTGATGAGTCAAAAATTTAGATTAAATTTTGTTCAACAAAATGATTCCATGATTTCTTTTTTATCTGCAATTTTTTATTTGTTCTTTGCTTTAATTTCAGAGTACATTGAAACATTATACTGCTTAAACTGGACTGGATTTCAGTAAAAACTGGAAAAATGGGGGTTTTCTAAAACATTTGACCGGTAGTGTATTTGTATCAGAAGCCCCTAACTCAACCCCTTATTCTGTAGGGCAGTGGTTCTTAAGCAGGGGTAAATTTACCCTGAGTGGGTGAAAAAAGAGAATTCCCATGGCTGGGGATAAATATATCAATTCTTAAACAGTGCAATATTTTATCTTAAAAAAATTTTTTCCCCAATATTTTAACGAAAATATTTTAAAATTAATTTTTTAACTTAATTTTCTTTTCTTTTTTGAATTTGGCAATGTCTATAACGTACTTATCTGGAGTCATACGTACAATTGGGCTTTGACCTCACTGTTGTGGATGGTGTGCAAAAACCTCAGTGTCTGATATGCTCAAAAGTTCATGAAAACGGTTCATTGAAACCCTCAATACTTCAACATTATCTGGAAAATGCTCATCCTGCCCATGCAGCTGCTGACCGTGCTTTATTTGGGGTGAAGATAGCTTGGTTTAGGGCTGCAGGAACACTGCCCAACCTTGGGTTTATAATCTGAGAAGAACCCTACGCTGGAAGCTTCCTATGACGTGGCACTGAGGATAGCAAAGGCAAAGAAACTCCACAATATTGCCATGAAGTTGATTCAACCTTGTGCCTTGGGCATGGTGGGACTTGTATGTGGAAAATAGGCAAAGCAAAATATATGAAACATCCCCCTCTCTAACGACACTTCATCTCCGTATTGCCGAAATGCCTCAAGATATTTGTCATCAAGTTGTCGACCAGACTAAATAAAGTCCAGCAAAAATTTCCATGCAACTCGATGAATCCTGAGATGTTACCAATTTTGCACAACTTCTTGTATTATTTGTCTGTTAAATACATGAAAAAGAGCTGAAAGAGGAATTTCTCTTCTGTGAGGCTCTCAAAAAGACCACAAAGGCAGTTGACATCATGCAGAAAGTAGACTTCTTTCAAAGGAATAATCTCACATGGGACGTCGTCAGGTCAATTTGTACCGATGGAGCCCCAGCCATGATGGGAGTTCGGTCAGGTTTTACTGCACTTGTAAAACAAAAGGCACCCCATGTGATATAAACTCATTATGTTCTTCACAGACATGCGATGGCTGCAAAAATCCTTCCTGAGAATCTGTAACTGGTTTTGCAGAAAGTTACTGAGGCTGTTAATTTCATTCGTGCCCGAGCATTGAATCACCACTTGTTTTCAGCCTTCTGTGATGAGATTGGCTCTGAACACTCCATTCTCATGCTTCACACTGAAATCAGGTGACTTTCTCGTGGACTTTTTCTCAACTGCGTGTTCGAACTCCGCACTGAAATGGAACGTTTCCTTAATTGTGATCAGGATTCAAAGCTGTGTGAGAACTTTGCTGACCCAGTGTTATTTGCCTCTTTAGGATACCTTTTGGATATGTTTGGGATTCTCAACCAATTCAGGAACCATTGTTGAAACAGGCGAAAAGTTGAAGGTATTCAAAACCAAGCAGGACTTGTGGGGTCGGTGAGTTCGCCAAAGTAATTCTGCGAATTTTCCAAACTTTGATGAGATCATCAGCAAATATCCTGGACTGTTACCTGAGATCACTGAAGACATCACTGCACATTTGAAAACCTTGAAAGATCACTTCACTAGCTACTTTGCAACAGACATGATTTCTCCAGAAAGCTGCGTATTGAGACTGTTCACCACTGATCTGACTGAAATGAATGATGACCCAGTGAAAGAAGAGGTGATTGATCTTCAAAACTCTACTGGTCTGAAAGATGAATTTGAAGGAATGGGAGTGACTTTTTGAATGAAACTGACAGATTCATTCCCACTTCTCACTCAGCGTGCCTTCCAAGTGGTCGTTCCTTTCGTAACCACGTATCTATGCGAGACCAATTTCTCAACCCTGGTAGCAATGAAGACAAAGACCAAGAACCACCTGAAAGCTGACGACATGCGAGTAGCGTCGTCATCAACAACCCCTCAAATAGATGAACTGATTGACATGAGGCAGCAACAATGTTCCCATTGACACTCCTGTTGTGGTGTTTTTGATATGGTGGTAGTGGTGGTGGTAGTGATTGATATGAGTACAATGTATTATTTTCTTCTCTCGTTGATCACAGTTTATTATTGTACAATACTTGGATAATAAATGCTTTCCTGTTCTCTTAATTTTTTTGTGCCAAAATTGCATCGGCCAGTCGATTAATTTGAAGAGCTTATAGGGTGGAGGTAAATGGCTGGTCATGTCAAGCCTAGGGGGTAAATGGCAGAAGAAAGGTTAAGAATCCCTGCTATAAACTGTTGGATTGGTGTTTCACAAAGTGTGCCATCCATCAGATGGAATGCTAAGGTGGGGTCTGTCTGTGAGCAATTTTCTGCTTATAAAATGCCACGGTCTCTCACAACGTTGGTAAGTGTCATCAGTACCCTGGCCAATTTCCAAATTTAGCCTTAATGTGCAGAGGCACTGAACACAGTTATGTACTGGGCCACTGGCAATGATTCAACCATTGTGACGAACTGGTAATTGAATCTCAATTCAATATGTAATGTCTTTCTTCCATGACGTTTTGTGTGCGCACCAACAGTCACATGTCATGATCATTATTGTCTCCCCTACTTGGACTTTTTGAACATCCTGCACAGAATGTCCTGTTTTATCTTCACATGAATCAATACTTCAATTGAATTTGTTAAAGCTCACACCATGATAATATACCAGTGCTGTTTTGGAATGGTTTCTTCTGAACTGAAAATACCAAAACACTTACTTTCCATTTAACTATTTTGTTTTATCAATCTTTTTTTTTTTGAGGCGGGGTGGGGTGGGGTAGGGGAGTTTCTGTCTTCATTTATACATCCCCACCAGTATGTCTGTATAAAGCTTCAAAAGGACATACGAGGAGATGCTCAAAAGTTTGAGCCTCTTATGTTGTGATTGATCTATTATTGTGAGCTGTCTGAGGGCCATCTCTATATTATGTATGAAAGGTGGAAAGAGTGCGGGATCTAGGGAAAGGGATAGTGGCAGGAAAAGCTCGATATCTGTATGATTTCCAATCGTTGAAATTCATTTGATTTCCAATCGTTGAAATTCATTTGTTTATGGTAAATGTCAGCACGAAAGGATAAAATGTATCAGTACAGTCCAGTTCATACGAATAGCAAGAGGATTTTCGCAAAGTAATTGCAATTGTTGTGCCTCTGCAGCCGAAGGGCTGTCTGGCTTGTTTTTTTTTTAATGTTATGTCTGGCTTGTTAACAGTCAATCGTTGATGTCCATCCATTATCAGTTTTTTGTTACAATGATAACTTGTATGCCTGTTGGCTTTATGGTTAGGGTGGCGGGCTTGGGATCTTCGGGTCCTGAGTTTAAATCCCGCTCAGCTGTTGAATTAATACCAGGTGGGGTTAACTTGGCCTGTCATCCTTCTGAGGTCGGCAAAATGAGTGCCAGCTGGCTGGTATACTGTATCGGCCCAATAGCCAAGGAGACTGCTTAGGCAGCACCAACGTTCTGCGTAGAGTAGGGTCCCAGTGGATGGATGGATAACTTGTGAACCACAAAAGGTATTTCAACCAACTTTGGCACAAGTATGGACTGTATTACATAGATCAGCCCAATTTGGGATTTAACTGTTCAGGTGCTCTTTGAAAATAATTTTGCAGAATACAACTTAAGTTAGAAGCATCTAATATTGTTTCTCTTATATTTATTAGGTCATTTCTTCGAGCATGACCTAATAATTATGGGTGTAGATGTCCTTCGATCCGTCCGTCCGTCCGTTGCGAAAATGACGATTTTCAAATTCTATCTCCTCCGCCATTTCTCAAGCGATCTTGAATTTGATTGTGGCATATGAATCTATGGGACAATATCTAAATTTTGATCGGACCGGATTTTCGATATTCGCTTTTGGTTTCGTGTCACGTGACTTCAAAGTTGGCAAAAAATGCGAAAATGACGATTTTCAAAATCTATCTCCGACAACATTTCTCAAGCGATCTTGAATTTGATTGTGGCGTATGAATCTATGGGACAATATCTAAATTTGGTCAGGCCGGATTTTCGATATTTGCTTTCGTTCTCGTGTCACGTGACTTCAAAGTTGGCAAAAAATGCGAAAATGACGATTTTCATGCGAAAATGACGATTTTCAAAATCTATCTCCTCCTACATTTCTCAAGCGATCTTGAATTTGATTGTGGCATATCAATCTATGGGACAATATCTAAATTTGGTCAGGCCGGATTTTCGATATTCGCTTTCGTTTTCGCGTCACGTGACTTCAAAGTTTGCAAAAACTGCCCTACCTTCAGGAGGCTATATATTTTCTCGCAGAGATGACCGTCACTCCCGCACGGGGGTAATTTTCTCTTTTATTTTTTCTCTTGCGTTTCTCTTGTGTAACCATTAATGTTTCATCAACCTTGAATTGAGATCAAATGGTGGACGGTGGACGACACCTCAGCACCACTCCTCCACACACCACTGCAATATGACCCAGGAAGTTTACACAATGCTTTCCCTCCTATCATGAAAGAATGTGTGTCCCGATGGTTTTGCCCCAATCCCGTCATTCGGTGAGCTGCCCTGTGAAGTGCAGCAGCACGCAAGATACTCCCACGGAGTGGGTTTTCAGTTTTGTTGCTTTTATGGGTTTTGCGGAATTAAGTGTTTTATGGTGGCCCGAGTGCAAATCCTGCCACCAACTTCCCCAAAAAAGTAACCCAACTGCAGGAGGATGTCTGCAGACACAGTTGGGCACTAGATATGGATGGCCATTGGCTCATAAGGAGCTCCTCTGCCTTTTGACAGGTTTTGTTTTTAATCCTGCTGGGTGTCCTTATCTATACACCCTCCTCACCAAGAAACTTGTTGGGGGAGATGGTTTCGTCGCCGACAACCCGACCATGAAACAGGTTAGTACAGGTTTACATGGGACATCGAGCAAGTTACAGATCTAATCTGGCCTGACCTTACCTTGTGGCCAGTTTACTGCTCCCAATACAGCTGTGGAACAGTAAACTGGCCACAAGCGGAAATCAGAAAACTCGATCTCAGAACAAGGAAAGTCCTCACTATCCACAAAATGTTCAACAAAAATCAGTGCATCCTGAGAATGTATCTTCTGAGGAAAGAAGGAGGTGGTGGCCTGATGGAACTCAATCAAGTGCACAGAGCAATGACTGTAGGATAAGCAGAATACGTGAAAAGGTCAACAGCCTACCGAATACAATTTGTGCACAAGCATGAACACAACAAACCAGAAAGGGTATCTCTCACTCACCTTGAAACAACTTCCAAAAACAGGTGCGAATGGAAGATGTCATGCACCAAACCAAAACAGCATAAAGTACAGTCCCAATGATTGCCCAAAACACAAAATAAAAATTCAAGATTAAATACCAACAGATATATCGTGATAACTTGACAACTGGGAGAAAGACAAAAGAGCAGGAAGAGATGAGAAAAACGAGTTGGACAGATTGGGGAGAGACAAAGAAGGATATGCCTGGTGTTGGTTTAATGGTTCGGGTGGTGGGCTTGGGATCCTCGGGTTCTGAGTTCAAATCCCGCTCGGCCATTGAATTAATACCAGGTGGGGTTTATTCAGCCTGTCATCCTCCCGAGGATGGTCGGCAAAATGAGTACCAACTTGCTGGGATGATTGAGCCATTTGAGTATCCTGTGTTAGAGTGGCGACCTGTACAGGATTGTGCCCAATAGCCCATGAGACTGCTTCGGCAGAACCAACCAATGGAAAGAAGGATGATTGGAATGGCTAAGAAGAGGTCAGCTCAATTTAGATGGAGAACAAATCATTATAAATGCCCAAGACGAAGGACACTACATCAATGGCTTTCAAAAAATGGCAGGACTGAGCCAATCGGACAAATGTAGGTTGTGCAAGGAAGAAACAGAAAGCATGAGCTACCTCCTATCGAGATGTAAAAAAAAAGTCATGTCAGAACAACTGTGCACACAAAGGCATAACAAGGTATGTAGAGCAATCCACTTTCTCATCGACAGACAATTCAATATCTACAGATGTTCCACAAAACTCATGGAAACATGCACCAAAAGCAATCATTGAAAAGAAGGACAAAATGGTCACGTGTGACGTCATGATCCCATCCAGCGTGAACATAGAAAACAAAGCACTGTGACCAGACATAGTTCTCAGATACAAAAAGGAAACGGAGGTATTGTTAATGAAGGTTTCAGTACCCAGTGATTTTGGTCGAAATAATGCAGAAATCAAGAAAATGACCAAATATCGAGATCTCAAGAATGAAGTGAAAAGATCCTGGAAACTAAAGAGCGTCAAAATTGTACCACTGGTAGTTGGAGCAATGGGGATGATAAAGAAGAACCTTGCAAAGATTCTACAAACCATCCCTGGGAACGTTACCACAAACAAACTACAGTTGGAGGCTGTGTGGGGCTCAATGACAATCCTGAAAAGAGCATGTTCGATACCGTCAGCATCCTGAACAAATTATAAATTCCTTCCACCTTCAGTCGAACGTCAGGCCTGGTCATCTGATTCGTGAAAGACTTAGGCCAAAAAACTTCTCCGGCCGACCAAAAAGTGGGAATAATTGGGGCCATTGGAGAAGTAGTAGAGGATATCCTGATGTCATGTCATAAGACACTGACAGAGTTTTCCAGAAAAGTGAACACTGCCATGGGAAGTAATTTAGTTTGACAGGCACTTTTGGTGAGAGCAGTTCTTTATTATCATCTTCTTCTCTTCTTCTTTTTCACCAGGCTCTCGTGGAGCATTATAGGCTCCTGACTATATGGTAATAATGCACATGTCAGAATTAGATGTGATTTAACTGTTTTGAATGATTCCAATGAAGAGGTCACGGTATATGATGTTGGTAGCTGGTTCCAATCATTGAGGGTGCTGGGAAAGCGTGACTGTCTGTATGCTGGGTGGTCGATCACCTCTTGGGAAAAGCACTGAGATCCTCGAGTTCTTGCATCACCATGTTGTAAATACTTTGGCTTGTCGATCTCCACCAAGCCATTGATGATCTTGTACTGTATATTAAGCCTGTTGACCTCCTGTCCTCCAGGTCTCCCCATTTGAGGTCACTCAGCATGTTCTCCACACATCCCGGTTTCCAATTACAATTCCATAGATGATTCTTGTGGTCCTTCCTTGGACTTGTTCTAGTTGCTGTATATCCTTCTGGAGATAGGGATTCCATGCTTGTGATACGGACTCTAATGCAAATCTGACCAATAGTGTTATTGGCAGACACCTTTACCTTAGGACTGTAGTTACCTAACTTCCTTCTGAGAAAGCCGAGAGTTCTGTCGGTCTTGCCGGTGATTATGTCATCCACCAACTCATGTTATCTGTGAAAGTGACACGAAGGTACTCGCAGTGTTCAGTGTTCTGAAGGATCTTGTTGAGTGGGGAGTATTCTGTTCGGTGAGTCTGCTTGGTCCTGCTTGGCACAATCCTAATGACAATGAATTTCGACAGGTTGCATTCCATCTGTCACCTTTTCTCCCAATGGTCAAGCAATGACAGGTCATCATTAGAGTTTTCTGTTGTCCTCCTTTAACCGATATTCCATTGAAGAGGAGGCGATCATCTGCAAAAAGTTTTGTGTGTGAGGTATGACCACACTCTCGGTGGTCATTTATGAAGGCGAGGAAGAACAGAGATCCAAGCACTGTACCTGGCGTGACTCCCAACACCATATTAGTCCGAGCGGAGCGTACGCCTTCCAGTAATACCTCCTGCATTATTTTTTTCTGAGAAAAGCCTTAATCCACGTGAGTGTGTTGGTCCGTACTTCATAGTGAGGTCCATTTCAGTGGGTAAGGGCTTGGGCCCTTGTCCGGCTTACTATTCATATACTCTGCTGTAAATATGGACTGGAACTGTTCATTGAGTATCTCTGCTTTACTCGAGCTGTCCCTTCTGATGAACCAGTTCCTATTCTTTGGTGATGTAATTCCAGATGACTCTTGCCCCTTGTTTTTGACAAAGGCCCATAATCTCTTGAGGAAATATTCACTGACAACTTCCTCAATGTAGTTCGTACTGGCACTTCTAATTTGGTACTTCACATCCTGTTGTCGTGTCTTATATCGAGCAATGTCTTCTTTGTTATTTGTCATCTTTGCCTTTGTGTAAGACTTGTTTCCTTTGGATCTCTCATTTTATAAATCTGTTTATCCATGGGTGGCTCTGTCTCGATGGCATCATCTTTGATGTGCAACTTCATTGTTCAAGGTCACAATATCTTGTCTCATGTGCTTGGCTTCAGCCTTCTTCCACAATAATATTTGCCAGCAACAAAGTTGTGTGCAGAGTGGGTGGAGGGCAGTGTTGTGCATCACTATGTCGTGGTCTCTCTTATCAATGGGTGGAAATGGCATACACCTTTGTTTGAAGCTTGGCTGTGTCGTGAGTATAAGGTAAAGGGTGTTGTTTTTTTTCCTGGTGGGAAAGTCGATTTGTTGTTGAGTCCTCCTTCGGCAACTATATGCAGGAACATTTTATTGACATTCTTCCAATGTCCTGAATTTGAAAGGAGTACAATATCGCAAACTGTTGGATTGAGTTTGTCATCCTTAGAAGAAGAGTTCTTGGCCTATTTGTGGGGTTAGGGTCTGGTGAACTTGACTTCTTCCCAAGGCTCACATTGCTGGTGATGCCTGGAGCTGGTGATGCAAGTTCCCTTTCACGAATTTTCTTAAATCTCGCTTAATTTTCCTTCTGGCTTTCTCGGTGGTCTGTGACTGAATCCTTGCCTGATAGTCCAGCGGAAATGTGAAAAAGGATGTTGTGACATCATTATGAAGTTTTTATTTTATTTTTTTTTTTGGTTGATTTATCATCTCTGAGCTATCCTGAATCAGAATCAGCCAAGTGCCAGACTCGCACCCCTGAGGATTTTTTTTTTAGAGGTGAAAAACAAAATGGCCGCCACCGACTTTCGATAAATTCTGTTTTGGGCTTTATCTTCACTTGTAATGCGCTTACAAACACAATTTTGGTGTCTACCACTATGTTTTCATTGTCAAGGAATCCGATAATGATAAAATTGAAGGTGTATATATCAGACCTGTCTCATATTTTCAAGATGGCCACCATTTTAATATGAAAAATGGCTATTTTGCAGTTCCACTGATCACTTCGAGTGAGAAATTGAATTTGATGAACCCTCAAATATTAATATTACGAACAATAACAGTCAATGACGGCTGAAGTAATTTACTTGCAATGATCAATTAATTGATGATTATATTGGAATAAGATTTTTACACAAATATATCCAGATAGATGTGGATATTTGACTATGACTTTGGGTTACGTCTTAAAGTATGTTCATGTATATGATTTTGAAATTACCTTTTATTTTTAGGCAAACAAGTATTAACTTTGTTAAGGATGCAATGTTCTACATTATGTTCAATCTTCGTCATCGTCATCGTCATCGTGATTAGCAGCTACTGCCCTTGTCTGTTCGTTACAACAGTCTGATCCATCATTACAACTGCAAAACATCGAACATGACATCTGTGCTGCCACACAACCACACCTCCCGGTGGAACATGGCCGGCTGGTGGAGCATCCACACTTGATCAGCTGCAGAATGGTGACTGGTGCAGCAGACACATCAGGTGGAAGTGTGGTTGGACACAACATCGCACCATCCTCACCTTCTTGCCATCCATACTTGATGGGATCCAAGTTCGGAGGGTCTGACTGAGTGGCGATTTCCTTATAATGACTTGATGATGAGCGGGATGTACATGTTGAACAAAGGCATCATGCGATGGAGGCAACAACTTCAATTTCGGAGCAGAGGTAATCTTGGAGTTGGCCATCTTAGATTTCCACAACTGATACTGGTGTGTGGACATATCACCTTCGAGTTTGGAACCATAACAGGCAGCAATGAAGGTAGTTGCCTCAGATATAATCTTTTCCTCGTCTGCTTCCAGCTGACCAAGTAAGGTGGGATGATGTCCGCCCATTAGTACCTTCAGCGCTGTGTCCTTTCCAATGCCAAACAAATATGACACAGTATCACATCCGGTCAGAGCATGTACAGGAGGCAGATATTTGGTGATGCTTTTGTGTTTCAGTGCTATTTGGCGAATGCCTACTTTCGCCCTCCCAACACACGGACTCTCCATGCTGACATCCACAGTAATCTTTTCCTCGAGGTAGAAATGAATCAACAGGACAAAGACATCTGCATCGTCGCAGACCACTTTGTGTGTGAGTCACCACTGACACCTGACACAATTCTAACTAAGTGATGGATGATGATGACATTTGCTTCTTCATGGTGTGTTTTCAGATCCTGTCTCTGGAGAGTGGAATTGTTCCATACTTGTACTGGTGTAGGATATTTTCCTGTGATCACCAGTTTGGTCTGGTTGTCCACAATGTGGGTCATCAGAAACTGACAGATCAAATCGATCAGTTGTACTTTGTTGGAGGCTACATTTATGACCACTTTTGCGCTGGAACTGTTGTGTGTAAGTTGAGTTGATGTTTTCGACTTGAATCATGACCTGCGTGACTGGATCTCGTCATTTGTTTCGTGCTGATTTTGATGTACCTGTCGAAAATCAGGTATACATCACAACACTCCAGGTGTTATTTGTTGGTTCCCATGAAGTTGATCACATAATCCTCAACTGTACCATTTGTGGGCCAATGTACTGTCCATAACATGGCGCATCCATCGATGATGACAGCATCTGGAACACCTTGGATTCGACTTGATTGCTCAACTTGGAGTTTCCTCTTCAGGATTGCTTTCGACTGAGCCCGCATCGCACCGCTCTCATCAAACAAGGAGGCTGGGACAGGGGACAGATCATAAGAGAGGACATCCTTGACATCAATATCCCTTTATTGTTGGAGACATATGACTCGGGTGTAGATCAATTCGGTATCATATACTGGCCATCCATCCAGCTTGATGCTCTTTTTGGTCGAAGTCATCAGGGTCACTTTCTTGGTTCGTGTCTTGTTGAAGCTTGTTGGCCATCCAGATTCAAATTCCGCCATCTGTTGTCATCCAATCTTGAGAGAATCATCAACGTTTACCTTGTCTGTCGCATGAAACATAGTAGTAGACACCAAAATTGTGTGTGTATGTGCATTAGAAGTGAAGATATCACCCAAAACAGAATTTATCGAAAGTGGGTGGCGGCCATTTTGTTATTCGCCTCTAAAAAAAATTCTCAAGGGTGCGAGTCTGGGGCACCCGGCTGATTCTGATTCAGGATAGCTCAGAGATGATGAATCAACCAAAAAACTTCATCATGACGTGAAAGCACGCTTTGCCCTGAAATGGCTGTTTGGCATCTAGACTATGAGACAATTTTGTCATCTGTTTTAAGCTCACTTACTTCCTGCTTGTCTGCCTTTTCTCCATCACCATTCTTATCTAATTCTCTCTTAACTGTACCAAAATATGACTTGCATCGCTCTTCAATAAGTTTATCGGTTACAATCGTCTCGGTAACATTACTGTTGCAATCAGACAATGTCAGGGATGTCAGGGATCAGACTATGTCAGCACCAGCGTATGTCAGGGATGCCTTGCAAAAAGTCATACTTCTTTATCAGAAAAGTCAAGACATGTGGTGCACCACCAGTTGGCAACATTCACACTGCATGAGCTTGTCACCTGGATCTTCAACTCTTGTCGGACATGTCATATAGAATATCTGGCTGGTTGTCGATGAGCGTCTATTGGTGTCCTTATTTGGTGGGAACAGCCCTTGATTGTTTCACTTTGGCCTTGTTGCTTTTGGCTTTGGATATCACTTTAGAAATCCATGTATTGGGGTTAATAGTTTTAATGCTTCATATAGTTGGCTAAGGACAGTTGTTGGAAACAGCAAATGGACACAGAGGCAGAAATAGTGTCGAAGCAAGTAGGTAGCAGGTGGGGAAGTCACTTCCTCGTTCGTTCAACTCGGAGACAGTGCACTGTAATTCAAATGATAGTGGCCAAGAATGGCAATAAGAACACAAGCAGGAAATAGCACGGGATCCAATTTAGTTTTTAGCTCATCTACGACTTTCTTTGCATGGGTGGATGTCTTTCTTGTGAAGATGAGCTGTTAAAGCCATACCCATGTCATTCAGTCAGTCAGCCAGTCTGTTAGTCAGTCAAGTCAGTCCAGTAATGGGTCAATTAACATTTTTTTTGTATTTTCCCTACTCCTCCGATGCAACTCAATGCCACTCATTTTGAAACTCGGCATGATGATTCATGATGTTGATGCGCAAAAACTAATGAACTTTTTTTACTTTCCATCCAGCTGGTTAGATGATTAGCTAATTAACTTAAAATGTAATCGATGTTTGTATGTCCATCACATATCATGAGATCCCATCATCTCACAAGATGTTTAATTTTTTGGTTCACGAGTCAGTAAGTGACCACTATATTCGTTATGGGTGTGTGTCTGTCTGTCTGGCTGTGTCTGTCCCGAGCATAGCTCTGTGGGTTTTGATTCGATCTTGATAAAATTAGGGTGTGAGGTTTGTATCATGATCTAGTTGTGTTTTCCGGAGAATGGACGTGCTGCGCCCATTATGGGCGGAGCCATGCCTCAAAAAACATGTGTTTTTAGGGGGTAGCCTTTTTCAAGTTACATCTTCTCCGAGGGGTTTGTCGTATCTGGCAGGGGTTTCGGTATTTGGTTAGCCCGAAGGCACCTGCATAGCCCCACGGAGCTCGATTTTTCATTTTCGTCACAAGGTCAAGGTCACAAGGTCACGAACTTAGAAAATGTCAAAAAAATCAATAAATTGGGCATCGAGCTCCTAGGGTTTTCAACTGTTTCGAATGAAAGTTGGTATGCAAGTAGTGCTCTTCGAGTAGTACAACTTTCATCATTTACATTTTTCTCAATTCCTGCCAGTTTGCCCGTGGCGTCCCCTCGAAGGTCAAAAAATAAATAAGGTGAACCATGTACATTGCTCGTGAACCATCGCTGTCTCCAGACTTGTGTTTAATTTAAAGTTCTTAAATTTAACCTTTTAATTACCCTTGCCAGAGGAGGGGGTATTGCATTTGAGTCGGTTTGGCTGTTTGTTTGTCCACATAGAAGGTGAATTCGTGTGTTAATAAATTACATACCATTGAAAAACCTTAAAACCCTGAAGACTCTTTAAGACCCCTAAAAGCCCACAGAAATTGAATACTTCTTCGACCTTTAAGATGCCCTAAGATTCCTAAAGACCGGCTTTATCACCTAATGCCACCCGACGAAGACTGCCCTCCATCAGGAGACGAGTGTCTGTCCCACTTGGGACTAGTCATTAAAATTTCATTTTTGACAAATTGAAACGACATAAAAGAAATACAGGTGAACCTGTTTCACCAGAAATTTGATCGCTACATTATTTTTTATCATAGAAATAGAAGTTGAACTTTTTAAATTAATGAAGGTATGTTGATTTCATCTCGCATATTATCCGGCACGCATAATTAAATCTCTGGCAGTAAGATCAAAACAGTCGAGATGTACTTAGTCTCGTTTGTAAAACACAAATACACATGCAGTCTACATAGGGTGGGTGTCAAGTGCGAGAATGTGTCATTTTGCATGAAAGGCATGAATTTCAAAGGCTGAGTGAAGGTCTGTTTCAGTGAGCATCAGTATGATTATATATCGCTGAAGGTATTATTGGCATTGTGCCAAGGCATGGTCATTGTGGATGTAATTTTAGCTCCTTAAGAGGAAACTATAAAGGCACTCGGTAGAGGGCATACCTCTGCCAGGCTGAACAGTTTACATTTTGTATTCCACTGAAGGGCAGGGTCTGCATTCAGACATGAACTAAAATGGAATCGACTTGTTATTGTCACCAACCCAGCTCATCAACCACTATTTGTCAAAACCCATCCAAAACTTTTTGAAATATCATGCTATATATTATTTTTGGCCCTATCTCTCAATTATGAAGAATCACTTTAAACAAAATATAAAATATCGGATTCGGATCTTCACCAAAATTGAATCAATTAACCCTTCTCAAACACTCGACCTGCCCACTAAGTTTAGTCTGATTCCATCCATAACTTTTAGAGATATCGTGATTTATATCGGTTTTTAGCTCTATCACTCAATGGTGAAGAATCACTTGCAAAATTAAAAACCTATCATACCCAGATCTTCACGAGAATCTAATAATTTCGTCCTTGTCACACACCCAACCTGTCCACCAGTTTCATCCGAATCCGTCCACAACGTTTTAATGTATCTTGCTACATATAGATTTTGGCTCTATCTCTCAATGGTGAAGAATCACTTGAAAAACTAGATGGTATTCATAGAAGACTCACCCCACGCAGTCGTGAGAAGGACTTGGTGTGAGCCAACTATTCTGGTGGCAAATTTGTAAATTGATTTATCTACACTTCTGAAATATTTGTGTCCAAATTATACTTTGGAAAGTCTGCCATACAGTACATTCATAAGCCTTTACAAAATACCTTTTATTATCGTTCTTGTGTGTTTTCATGACTACCAAGGCTGATGAAGGCACCAGAATAGATCATTAAAATATAAATCGGGAGACAGTTAAAACGCCAAATTGTACTTCTTTTTTACTTTTTTTTC
>NC_140963.1:94740916-94803416 GCF_056783735.1 Eptatretus burgeri
ATTTGTTACGTCTATAGCACCGTGTCTTGTCATTGGTCGACAGATAAATGGCCGTAACTTGGGAACCGCTCGTCCGATTGACATCAAACCTCGAAAAGGCACATCTGCGGAGCCCCTACAATATTTCTGGCAAGTTTCAATCAGATCGGACCGGCAGTTGTCGAGAAACGGCGGTCGCAGACAGACTGACACACACACACACACACACACACACACACACACACACACACACACACACACACACACACACACACACACACACACACACACACACACACACACACCTGGAATTATAGATAGATAACATTATACTTGAGTCGTCACCCGAATGGTAAAAATTGTGTGTCAATCCGACACACGGTTGCAGAGAAAATTAATTTAAAATGGAATAACAAAATGCAGACACCTATGTACGTACGTACACGATTGATTACTTAACCACACTTTTCCTTCATGCGTGGTGGGGTAATCAAGGTGGAGTTAACAATACCTTGTGTACCACTGAATTTGTGGGAGGGCTTTGAAGTGTATGGAGTATGCCATGATCCGGGGCTCGGGTGCGCCGTGACACGGGACGTGGTGTGCGCCTTCCTTCAAGGGATTTCTGTATTTAAACACAGCTTCTATCCTGTACAGCTCAATAAATCACCAAAATGAGGAATAGAATGAATGAGAATGTTTCACATTGAAACTACATACACCCAATGACGATTGCCTGAACTTCCAAGATGCTGTGACAGCTTGCCACAGACATCAAACTGCGTCTTTGTGCCTCATTTATTTTGAAATCGAGACTTGGTTCAGACCTTTTGAGAAAATGTGCATTGAAAGCAGATTTATTGTCCTGCCACTTATTTTCAAAAGATAAAATACTCAATGACACATTTGTTGAATGTTTTGTTTTTCACTGTCGTAAAGTCGTCAATCAAAATGCTTTTTTGTACAAATGGTCGAGGCTCGTGGAAGAACTAGAACAGAATGGAATGTCACAAAATGTAAAGGGGGAAACACCAACAGCACAATAGAAGTGAGACGACAAACGATCCTGGGGGTGGGAACCAGCCACATGCTCTGTATGACATGTCAGATGATGTTTGTAGATTCAGACGACAAGCTCATGCAGTGTGAACATTGCAATGACTGGTGGTGCGCCACATGCCTTGACTTGTTTTTTTGACGAGAAATATTTTTATTATATGGGGGCGGGACACTGGGGAAACTGAGAGGGGACGGGAGTTAGAGTGAGATCAAGGGGAAGGGGAGAAGAACACATGGGATGAATTGCCAAAATGACGAAACTTGGTGACTGAGTTGGTCAGGTAACAAGAACAAGCAGATTCGATTTTGGTTCAGGTCGAGATTCAGATTTGACCTTGCAGTGGGATACAAAACATGAGCTATTCAGCCTGACAGGGGTATTCTAGTTGTCGATGAGATGGTATAAATCTACTTCTGTGGAAGGATTCCCAGGCAGTTTTAATATCAGGACGGGGAGTTGTGGGGGGGTGAAGGAGCAATCTTGACATGAGAGGGCTGCTTGCCGTCACTGCCAATTACCTTGAGTGAACTGATGGAGTCTACAGTGCTAAGGCAGCGTTCTGACAATAGCCAGAGCAATATTGACTCTCACAAGCACTTGATCAGATGAACTCGATTGGAGCGGAAGAGGAACAGGAGACATTTGTAGGAAAATTCATCATTACCAAGTCCAGAAGGGAAGACGTGCCATTGGGAGAAATGACTTGGGGGGGGGGGAGGGGGAGGGGGGGTTGGTGGAAACGACACAAATTTTTTTAATGGCGTGAACAAACTTTGGTACATAACAGGTGATGAAGGCTGTGGTGAAGTTTCATCAGAATTGTATGTGCAGTTCCTGAGAAGAAAGCAAATACCTATTTTGGGGCGGAAACCCTTGTAGACCCCCTAAGGGCCCGATTTTTATTTTTATTTTTATTTTTTGAATGCCATGAACAAACTTTGTTCGCTACATGGTGATGAACGTTGTGGTAAAGTTTCATCGAAATCGTATGTGTAGTTTCAGAGAAGAAATTGCAAGTATTTGTGGACGGACGGACGGACGGACTATCCGCCATCGCATAAGCTCCCCGGAACTGCGTTCCAGGTGAGCTAAAAAAAGAAGGATGAGCTATCAAGGGATACAAAACAAAATGGTGCCTATGGCCCACATGACCAGCAAATTTTGGCTACTCCTAGTATAGATGGACTCTAGCCTGGAACGAGTGTCGGGGAACCCAGGGCTGGATGTGAAACGAACGTGAAGGGATTTGTCACCATCGTCACACACACAGTAGAAGGAGAGTTTGATTTGCGTATTCCAAAGGCAGAGAGATAAAGACATACAGGATTTGGATAGGAATGATGATTAAAGGCACAGAGAAAAATAGCATCATATCAATAAGATGGTGGATGAGGGACTATTTTGGGATAGGATGGAGAGGGATGGAAATAAGGGGAGAATGGAAGGCAGAAAAATCGAAAGATATTTGGAAGCAAGTATGTGGTAAGAATGAACATTTTAAAATTTCCATTTAAAAAGGTTTAAATTAATCGGGTGAGAGGGAGAGGAACTATTTTGTAGTCAAAAATACATGGAGAGGATGTAAAGTTCAGGATTGAATTTATTGAGAACTAGTAGTAATGCCCGGCATTGCTCGGGCTAGCAATAAAGCCCGGTGTTGCCCGGGCTTTCTTGCAAATTTCCTGAATAGCTGTTAGCGGTTAGCGGTTAGGGTTAGCGGTTAGGGTTAGTGTTGGGGTAGCTAACCCTAACCCTAACACTAACCCAAACCCTAACCCTAACAGCTTGGCGTAGCGGAGGTAAACAGCGCCCAGGGCAAAGTGGAAATTTGCGTTCCCCGTTGGCCTTAAACTTGAGTGGATTTGAATGGAAAATCCCATAAGGGATATCGATTTATCGATTTTTTTCGAATATCGGAAGTGTTATGGAAAAATTTATAGCCAATGACCTAAGTTGGACCAAAAGCCATAATCGTACCGAATTTGAATGGAATCCGTTGGAATTTGTGAAAATGCATGAAAGCGAATTTTGAGGGGCCTCTTAAGGAAGACAATAATATCATTAGTATATGTGCCAAATCTTGTTTCATTTCATGCAGTAACAAAAATCTGATGGTGGAACAAAGAAAGGGGCGTGCCGAAATATTAATATAGATGAATGTGGTGAATGACTTTTAATTTTTATAATTTGAAGTCGTTTTGAGAAGGAAGAAAGGAAAAAGGGAAAGATTTTCAGGCAGGGGAGAAAGGGATGGATTTACCAAGACCAAAATTTAGCAAGACCTGGTCAAAGAGGCAGAGTCTGTTGAACAAGGTGGTCAACAGAAAGCAAGGTCGACAAACAAAAGAAAATGTAAGGTTAAAAAAAGTAATTTTCTTTTTAAAATTTATATTAAACCTTTTCACCATTTTGTACTAAAGTTGAATTGACAACTTTGATTTCACTCTGTTTTATGCATTTTCTTTTGGCTGCCTTTTTCCAAGGTCCAAAGGAAGAGATCATATACCTGCCTTGCATTTATAGAAGCACCGGGATTGACAAGCCTGATTACCTGGCGACCGTAGATGTCAAACCAGGTTCACCATATTACTCCCAGGTACTTTGTAACTCACCTTTGAATCTATGTATTGCTATAAGAAAAATATTTGAGTGGAGGAAATACATGGATGAGGGGCCAGGGGGGATGGGGGGGGGGTGGACGGATGGAAGTTGGGCAAAACCTTATTCCTGTTTTTGCACCTTGAAATGTATTTGGCCACTTGATGAACAGTCATCCACAGTAATCTTTGGCAGATGATTTACAATATTATGGCAATTGCATTTTCCTTGAGAAGGTAATGCCTAAACAGAAAAATATGAGATTACCCAAAATTTATTTTGGGTTATTTGTGTTTGGTTGATAGTTTTCCAAAAATATGATGAAAACAATCAAAAATATGGATGAGTTTTCCAAAAATATGATCAAACCACTGTTTTAATTCAGCCTTTCTGAATCATTTAATTATTGTTGGAAAGAGAAAAATAAAATTTGGCAATTCTACTTAATTCATAATAAAATTAACGTTTTTCCAATTGTGATTGTGGTGTGATCCCATGTCATTTTGTTGCTTGAAATGGGTGTATCCTGACAAACCCTTGAGATTGCACATAATATTGTTAAGGCTGCATTTTCAACTACAGTTATGCCAGCCAGCGGGTATGGGATAAAAATATCTCCATGAAAGTTAATTTAGTGTAAATCAGCGTCTGAGACATGACAGCTGCAAATCTGTCAGCAAGATTGGCTGAGTGAGCCTGTCGGCAATCCGCTTTTGTTGCGGTTTCGTCTGAACCCAATCGAACACAAATCATCATATTGTTAATTCCAAAAACTTTGTTAATTCCAAAAAAAAATTGCACCATTTTACATCATCTTGACCAAACAAATTTGCCACTCATGCTCTCAGTTTTGGGGGAATATGGAGATCAGACAAAATAGTGACTCATAGGAAATATAGATGGTGCCCGGAAACACAAAGGAAGAGTCGAAAAGACCCTTCCCATGTTATTTTTCTCAAGACTGCACGGGGTAAGGTGTTCTATGAAGTCTGGTTTCTTAATATTTAAAGAGTTGTTCACTCATTAAAATTTCAAATATTTTAGCCGTATGAAGATGCAAATGAATCAGTCGATAGTTTCCGGGGTCGATCTTCTCACCTATTTTCTCTTCTGTTTGGCAATATAGTGACTAAATGTGTTGTTGAAGGTTATCAGGTAATTAATACAACTATTTTGTAGCATTTGTAAATTTGGTGTGAAGTTTTAAACAATGACTCTTTTTTGACATTATTAAGAATTTGTGACTTTTGGCTGTTCCTCAATGAATGGAACATTTGTATTTTGTTGCTTCGGAGATAAAATTGCAATAATTGAGCACAATCCAATGGTTAAATAATTTGTGCTGCACCGATAGGTTATTCATCGCCTACCCATGCCCTGCATCCGTGATGAACTTCATCATAGTGGCTGGAATGCCTGTAGTAGTTGTTACGGAGATCACAGCAAGCGACGTGACAAGCTCATATTGCCCTCTCTCATCTCCTCGCGCATCTACATTGTCGACACCGGGAAAAACCCCCGCTCTCCTTCTTTGCATAAGGCAAGTGGTAACATCCTACGGATCTCCATTTGCACGATTAACACGTTTTTTGTTTTTTTTTGAACAGTGGCACTCCTTTGCAGAATGTCAAGTTGTCAACATGTATACCGGTATGGTTTGACTCAAGAAGAGGCTTCTGTGGCCAATTGCAACTGTCCTATAAATATTATTTTTTCTCGATTAGATAATTTACTTGTGTGTATCATCTCATTATGGTTGACATTATAGCTTTGAGGTAGCATAGTTGTCTTTGAGCTCTCTCATATGGATTTGACTTCCAAACTGACTATTAACTATCACCCTGGTGCTTTGCATGCAGGATGAACATTATTGAGCATGCCAACCTTTGGAGGTATTTTAAGCCAGGTTTTCCATTTGTTAGCATTCACTGGGGCAGTAAAGATCCCATGTTTCTTGCATGATTAGGTCATTGTGTGATGATACACTGAGCAAATTCCTGCCCTCATTCATTATCATGAGGAAACGTAATAATTAATGAACTAATGATTTCACTGTCCACCCAACTAGCATACCAACGTTGCAGCCCAATGCAGGCAGAGGTTGGAACAATCGTTTTGGCTGTGAAAGGGTCAAGTCCAGTGGTCAGCGACCAAAATAACAAGAAGAGCCGTTTTTTTTCAAATTTGGTGAAAAACGCAATACCTAAAGAGCTGCAATGCACGTAAACTCTATTTCAATAATTGAATAACAGGACAATGACACACACATTGATTTGTAATGCAATACATGTTTATTGAGTTGGTATCAATGAAAGGGGCCATTAAATTTTCTTCAGTACATTGTCAGGTTACCCATATTTACCTCTGCTACTGAAGGTGGAAGAAGGTTATGTTTTCACCCATGTGCGTCTGTTTGTTTGTCTTTTTATGTGCAGGATATCTCAAAAAGTTGTGGACGGATTTGGATGAAAATTGGTGGCCAGGTTAGGTGTGTGACAACAAACTGATTACATTTTGGTGAAGCTCTGGATACGCCAACTTTCAGTGATTCTTCACCATTGAGAGATAGGACTAAAACAATACACAGCATGATATCTCAAAAAGTTATTGATGAATTCCGCAGAAACTTGGTGGACAGGTTGCGTGTGTGACTAGGACGATTTGAGTTGATTTCGGGGAAGATCCGATTCTATATCCAGACTAGAAGGGCACTCAGTAGAGCACATACCTCCGTCCCGTACTGCCTGATCCATGATAGTACTGCAGCATAGCAAACCAATTGTTCGACTTTTCATAAATGCACCAAAATTGGTACATATGTTGACTAATGTATTCTGAACAATTCTGGATATGGAGCCACTCGAGATTTTGCCTTGGTCAGCTTTGGCGGCCATTTTAGCAAATGGCTGCCAAAGAGAACCATTCTACTTTAACAACATGGGATATCTGTCATTGTTATCCTCTTTGTAGGTTTACAATGATCTACAATGAGTTCAAGGCAGGCCACTTCACAGTGCAAAAGACCAAGAGGGCATTCTCAGCAATTCCTCTTGACCAAGCGCATGAACAAAACAATGCCCGTGTCAAGGGTGACGGAGGTGCTGTTGGCCTGACGGACAATCCCAGTGCTCCGAGGCTCTGGATGGTCACCGGACCCGAGGTGGCCAGAGTGATCATGGAGTTTGAGGAGGCGAACATGCATCCAAATGCCAATGAGTAGATACGTCACCATGAAGAAACACCGCGTGCACAGGAAGCATTTGCCAAAGATGTACAATCACTTGTGGCTGTCATTGAAGAGCTGGGGAATCCCTTCAAGGAGGATAGTCCAGATTTGCTGGTCCTAGACACCAAGGAGATTGCCGATCCTGCAGTGATTGAAACAATTCGCACTGCCAAGCAGATTGGACAAGAACAGTTTCAGGCATACTCAAAGGATTGCCTCATCGACAGAACCAAGACTATTGACGAACCTATAAAGAGGAACAAACTCCCCCTCTTCGGAACAGACAGAAGACCAAAAGCACCCAAAGGAAAGGAAGCATCTGTGAAGAATGATATGGCCTTATTTGCAAGGCTCTACATAGGCTGCCACAACCGCGATGGGAACCTGGACGAGTTCTTCCGTCATGAAAATAAAGCATGCCCTCCCGTGTTATCTGATGCAGGTAAGCTACACCTGGGTAGCAAAAGCGACTTGCTGGTGTGCCTTGAAGGCATTGCTGAAGCTCAGTCTGATGCACCTGCTGTCACTTCTGTTGTCTTTGATGGCACCGTCATCATGCAGATGTTGAAGCCTGGCACTGCCAAGACATTTGAAGAATATGCCCACCAAGTCTTCATCTCATACGTCGAGGGGCAGCTGCGTCGTGCTTCACGTCTCGACCTCGTTTGGGATAGCTACAAAGATGGCTCCTTGAAGACGGCGACAAGGGAGAAACGAGGAAAAGGGGTGCGAAGGCGCGTGGTGAGCACCGCAGCCATACCAGGAAACTGGCAGAGTTTCCTACGTGTCGACGCAAACAAGGTGGTGCTCTTCACCTTCCTGACCGATGTGCTGGTGCAGTCCTTCCATGACGAGGCAAAGAAGCTGGTAGTCACTGAAGGTGAAGCAGTCATCTGCCTTCCAAGGCAGGAAGATGAAAGCTCTCTGGCTCCATGCGGTCAAGAAGAGGTGGACACTCGCATCATGCTACGTGTGGCAAGAAAATAAGAGCATATAGCCAATTTCTCTAAAGTAGAATGACGGCCATTTTGGAAAATGGTCGCCGAAGCTGACCAAGGCACAATCTCGGGTGGCTCCATATCTAGAATTGTTCGGAATACATTATTCTACATGTGTACCAATTTTGGTGCTTTTATGCAAATTTGAACAATTGATCTGAAATATCAGACGACGCTGCAGGACTATGAGAACATATCGGGCCCAATACATTTTTGAAATATCATCCTATACAAACAGTATACAAAAAACAGTATACAAAAACTATACAAACTACATCGTTTTTTGGCCCTAACTCTCAATGGTGAAGAATCACTTTAAAAATTCAATAATTCTCATATCCAGATTTGAATTCGGATCTTCACTAAAATCAAATCAATTAATCTTTTCCACACACCCACCCAGTCCACCAAGTTTCATCTGAATCCATCAACGAATTTTTGAGATATCTTGCTATATATCGGTTTAGCACTATCCCTCAATGGTGACGAATCACTTAAAAGTTCACACATCTGGATTCGGATCCTCACCAAAATTGAAACAATTCTTCCTTGTCACACACCTAACATGTCCAACAAGTTTTATCCGAATGCATTCACAACTTTTTGAGATAAAGTGCTATGTATCGTTTTTGGCCCTATCTCTCAATGGTGAAAATCACTTAAAATTTCTCGTAGCCAGATCCGGATCCAGATCTTCAACAAAATGTAACCAGTTCGTCCTTGTCACACACCGAACCTGTCCACAAAATTTCATCCGGATCCGTCCACAACTTTTTGAGATATCCTGCACACAAACAAACAAGAAGAAGACATCGTACAGAGCACAATACTTGCAAAATCCATAAAACAAATTTGACCTCGAAAATAATTAGTGGTTGAATTCAATGACCAAATATGCAACTCCTCTTCAAATTTCAAGTGAATCAGATGAAAATTGAGGATTTTAGAAATACCACCTTAGATGTTGACCTTGGGACTATGTTCATCTTTCGGTCCACGTTGATTTCAAAAATAATTGGCTTGTTGAATTGAGTGACGTGAAATATAAATCCTCTTCCAATTTCAAGTCAATCGGATGAAAATTGAGGATTTAGAAACACTACCTGAGTTGTTGACCTTGGGACTATATTGATCTTTTGGTTGATGTTGACTTCAAAAATAATTGGCTAGTTTAATTCAGTGACCTGGAATATAAATCCTCTTTGATGTATCCATGACAACCTTTGGAGAGGGGGTATATTTTGCAAGTGTCATGCTCTTTTCTTGTTTGGTACTTGCAAAATCGGAGATTTTTCAAGAATATTGGTCGGTCGATTTTGTTGTTCTGTGTTTGTCTCTGTCTGTCTGTCTGTTTATCGCTGACGGGTCACAATTTTAAACCGATCCTCATGAAACTTCAACACATGGTAGAGCTTGGCATAAGCAAGAATTCTATTGTTTTTGACGTCAAAAGGTTAACATAGGCCAAAGGTCAACAACTTAGGTGAGATTTCTAAAACCCTCAATTTTTATCTGATTGACTTGAAATTTGAACAGGATATACGTTTCAGGTCACTGAATTCAACCAGCCAATTATTTTTGAGGTCAACATCGACCAAAAGGTCAACATAGGCAAAGGTAAACAACTTAGGTGAGATTTCTAAAATCCTCAATTTTCATCCAATTGACTTGAAATTTGAAGAGGATTTGCATATTTGGTCATTGAATTAAACCAGAAATTATTGCTGAGGTCAAATTTGTTTTATGGATTTTGCATGGATCGTGCTCTGCTCGATGACTTTTTCTTGTTTGTTTGTTTGTCTGTTTGTTTGTTTGTGTACTGGATATCTCAAACATTTGTCAACAGATTCGGATGAAATTTTGTGGACAGGTTCGGTGTGTGACAAGGACGAACTGATTAGATTTTGGTGAAGATCTGGATCTGGATCCGACTACTCGAATTTTTTATCAAAATATAGACCAATTACTGCACCGTAGTCCCAAGAAGAAAGCCAGACAGAACAAAACACACACACACACACACACACACACACACACACACACACACACACACACACACACACACACACACACACACACACACACACACACACACACACACACGCACACATATATAAACAAAGAAACACATATATTATGGACTGGTGAGTACTTACCAAACCTATTTTATTTGAAGTTATAACCTTAAATCATAAGCAATCGACTGATTTCCCAACTGCCCGGATCATCAGCTGGACACCATTTTTCATTGAGGTTTCCATCCTTTCAGCCCAGAACCTCTCCAAATGGTAGACCACAACCCTGGTCACAGGTCCACATCAGTAAATTACTCAACATCAATGGACCTACAATCCAAAGTTATGTCCAGACAGTCATAAGTGATTCTTCACCATTGAGAGATAGGGCCAAAAATGATATATAGCACGATTTCTCAAAAATTTTTGGATGGACTCGGATGAAACTTCAGAGACATGTTAGGTGTGTTACAAGAAAGGATTCTTTCAATTTTGGTGAAGATTCAGATCCGGATCCTGATCTGATATTTACCTTCGCATTCTGTGAAAGGTTATGTTTTGGTCGGCGTGTATTTATTTATTTATTTATTTATTTGTAATCTTGTGATTCGTAAAACTCAAAAAGTATTAAACCGAATTGCATGAAATTTGGTGGGATGATTGGTTATTAGCCAGGAAGCATTCGATTAGATTTTGGGATCGTTCAGGTCAAAGGTCAAGGTCACGAAAAGGTCAAAATCGTCTTTTTACGATAACACGGTCAATTTTTATTCAATTTGCATGCAAATAACGCCAAAATGTTCAGAATTCAACGCCTCATCTTGTGATATGCAATATGACACAATGACGCCCATACTCTTGTTACCGGTTAGGGGTCAAAGGTCAGGGGGGTCACGACCTTGAAAAATATGCGATTTTCGGCATAACTCAGTCAATTCTTATTCGATTTGCATGAAACCAGCATCAAACGAGATTACCTTCTCTTGTTGAAACGTTGTATTCACCGAGCTTGCGAGTGAAGACTCGCCAAAACGACGTGAGTTGATTGTTGTTTAGTCCGTAGCCCCCGAAAGTCGGGGGGGGGGGGTCATGACATTATAGATATGTGGTTTGTGTCATAAGACCATTCATATGAAACCAGTTCCCCACACTCATACCAAGAACAAAAAAAGTAGTGGCGGCGAAGGTATGCGCTCTATGAGTGCCCGTTCTAGTTTAAAAAGTGATGCTTCACCATTGAGAGATCGGATTAAACCAATATTTGGCATGATATCTCAAAAAGTTGTGGACAGATTTGGACGAAACTTGGTGGACAGGTTGGGTGTGTGACCAGGACTAATTGATTCGATTTTGATGAAGATCCGAATCTGGATCTGACGACTCAATTTTTTTTAGGTGATTCTTCACCATTGAGAGATGGGGCTCAAAAATGATATATCGCCTGATATTTCAAATATGTATTGGGCCAGATATGTTCTCGTGGATCAGGCATTATGGGGCGGAGGTCTGCGCTCTACCGAGTGCCATTCTAGTTTCGTATGATTTGTGCTGTGGAGTTTATTTGGAGAGTTTGTTCGATGTTTGAACAGTATACTGTCATTTTCATTTTCAAGCCGGACTTTAAACTCACCTCGATCAATCAGTTTCTCTGTGTACTTTTTATGAAATTCATACTTGAAAACATCTACTTTCACAGGTAAGTTGATCTGAAGATGGACAGAATTGCAAATGCATATCTCTTCACAATCCTGTAGGTTTCCGGTGAAGAATTCCAAACTTCAAACACAATCTGTTCTTAAGATCATGCATTTCAGTCCATCTGTGTTGACGTGCCAGGGTAGATCTGTGCCTTTCTAGATTTTCGAGTTTGGTCACGAACCCTCTGAATTTAGAACTCCACATGTCCTTGTCCTGCAAATCGGCCAGTTCTAGTTCTGCTCGGTCTACTCCTGCAAATGCTAAAAAGTTGAGCGTAGAAGTGTCTGCTTCAAGGGGTTTCAGCACAAATGATAAAGTTGCCTTTTTCCTTTCTGAATTCCTGAAATCACCCTACGAAGGCGTCTTGCTTTTCCAGTATCACATTTTTAGGTTATTAGTGTCAAGTTCATAGTTTGTCTCCTCTTTGAATTGTTTCACTGATGGGAAATGAGCCAGCAAACCTATCCCCACGTCTCTCGCAAACAATGCTAGTTATTGCTAAAATGATAGCACCTCTTCGAAAAGCAAGTGAGCTGTGTTTCCCTTTCCTTGCAGCTTTCTGTTAAGGTCATTGGAAAGTGAGGTGATGTCCACCATGAAGTGAAATCTCTGTGGTCACTGAGGATCTGTAAATCCTGCATATTCACAGCCCTTAAACCGCATAAACACGTTCACTTCTTTCAGACAGGCTGCAAAATGCACAAGCGCTCTTCCCCTGGAAAGCCATTGTACCTTGTTGTGCAGAAGAAGGTCAGAATATTGACAGTTGACCTCTTCAAGAAGTTCACAGAACTGCTGGTGGTTCAACCCTTTTGCCATTACTTTGTTGGTGATTTGTATCTCCCGACTGGTAATTTGTCCTTAATGAATGTCCTTAATCTGCTGACTGGTAATGTCTGTTGCCATTTTTACTGTACTGTCCCTCACCATCTTTGCAGACAATGGCATGTCTCTAATTTTTTGAACAATTTCGTTTTTGTTTTTGAAATCACTGTTCAGCTGCTCTGAGACTTTGATAAAGCACTCTTTTATATATTTTTTTTTACCATCTGTGAACGGCTTTCCTCGTTTCACAATTTCTTGAGTTGCCACATAACTAGAGTAGTTGTGCTACCCGGTGATGTCATCCATTTAGTGAATGTTTTCTTACTTTGGTCTGCTTTGTGTTTCAGCTCCTCCATGGTTCTTTCTGGCATCTCCAACTGGATACTTTCCGGCAAACGTGTTTTTTTAGGTCATCTCGTTAGAGATGACCTAATAAAACCGGTCTCGATGTACGTTTGTACGTACGTCCCCATTTTTTTCTTGCGATTTTTTTTTGATATTTGGTATGTGGGTAAGATGTCGATGAGGGACGCACAACGGTATGACCTTTGACCGGATTGAAGGTCAAGGTCAACGTCAAGGTCACTCCAAAGTTGCGAAATCGTCCATTTTCAAAATATATCTCCTCCGCCGTTTATGATCCGATCTTCGAAATTCCTTCAGATTCTGATAATATGGAACAATATCTAAATTTTGTCAGGCCGGTTTTTTGAAATTCGTCCTGGTTATCGAGTCATGTGTCTTCAAAGTTGGAAAAATCATCGATGTGATACGGTCAAAAAAAATTCGCCCGATCTTGAAGAAACTTGGTATGTAGGTAGGGGTCGATGAGTGATGCACGACGGTTTGACTTTTGACACGATTGAAGGTCAAGTTCAAGGCCACTCCAAAGTTGCGAAATCGTCCATTTTCAAAATTGATCTCCTCCGCCGTTTGTGATCCGATCTTCGAAATTTCTCTGGATTCTGATAATATGGAATAATATCTAAATTAGGTCAGGCCGGTTTTTTTTTAAATTCGTCCTGGTTATTGAGTCACGTGTCTTCAAAGTTGGAAAAATTGTCGATGTGATATGGTCAAAAAAAATTCGCCCGATCTTGATGAAACTTGGTATGTAGGTAGGGGTCGATGAGTGATGCATGACGGTTTGACTTTAGACCTGATTGAAGGTCAATGTCAAGGTCACCGATGCTGTAAACTTGTGAAATCATCCATTGTCAAAATACCATCCGCCATTTATGACTCAGAAATGCGATTTGATTTCTGAGGTCCGGTTTCTATCCTTTTGAAGACACATTGATCATAAATGTTCCAAATCAACCATTTTCAAAATCTATCTCCGGATAACTCAGAAATGTAGTTTGATTTCTGAGGTTTTCTATCCTTTTTACTCCCGGGCTTTCGTCTGTACGTTGAACCAAAAGACAAGACGACATCGAAGTCATTCTAAGCCGATCAGAGATCCACATCTACAGAGCTTCAGAGATGACCGTCACCCCCAACCGGGGGTAATTTTTTTTTGAAAATGCTGCTCAAGATTGGATTTTTTGTTGTTGGCGAATTTCTCATGGCAAATGAGACATAAAGGGAGCCCACCCGAACTTGATATGAATGCAAAGAATTCAGTCCATTCATTTTGAAATTCTCTGTTTTCCTCTTCAATTTTCCTCTTCTTTGAAGCCATTTCCCAGTTGACCTTCACAGTACCATTGATGAATGATGCAAACTTCTGTTTCCTGAAAAGAATTAAGACTCAAAATGCTGATGGAGTCTCAGTATTCATCAATCTAGTTCAGATATGGAACAACAATACACACACACACACACGCACACGCACACGCACACGCACACGCACACGCACACGCACACACACGCACGCACCATTTCTTGGACGTGAGAATCTCATTCTGAGTCCCTCTTGAACATCCCTCATAACTTGCAAGTCAAGCCTCCATGTCGAAATCCTTGTATTGTTGTGCCGTAGACAGTCTGATATGATGACCAATCCTTCCTATCGACACAATTGCCACAACAAATTAATGAGCAAAAATTCACCATTTAAACTTATTTTAACAAATGTAAATACAATGATGCAGTGCACGTGTAGTTTTATTTTGTTTGTTGGTACTCCAAGACAGCGGACAGCAAATGTGGTGACGTCACATGCACGTGCACCCTCCGTTGAAGGGGGAGTTCTCAAAATATCATCTCATTTGTTATTTAGATACAAGTCGTTCATTAAGGGATTTTCACTTACCTGCCTTACCTGTGCTTACCTGTGGTTATTTCACTTACCTGTGCCCATTGAGGATCAGGGCGTCGCTAACTTTTTAGAAGTGTGGTTTTAATGGTAAACGGAGGCTGCAAAACGGGTTGAAGCAATAATATTGCTGACAAGATGGCAAAAAATAACCGGGTAATGGAGGGCAGGCGATGCGGAGAGCACAATGTACAAGTCTTGCTCACATAATTTGCCGGTAATCACATGTATTTTCCTGTTTATCACTGCCAAAGTTCTCAAGTATTAGTTTATCCTTTCACAACACGCATATATTTTTCTCAAAATTAATTTATGAGAAAAAGGGTATTTTATTGATCGGGCTTGGGAGTCGCATTCAAGTTCTTTTAGAGCCGCAGGTTGCCGACCTCTGGTCGAGTCCAAAGGTGAATGTTCTGTCTGTGTTTGTTCATTCCTCATCTTACATCCCCTCCTCTCATCATAATGCTGTGTGTGTGTGTGTGTGTGTGTGTGTGTGTGTGTGTGTGTGTGTGTGTGTGTGTGTGTGTGTGTGTGTGTGTGTGTGTGTGTGTGTGTGTGTGTGTGTGTGTGTGTGTGTGTGTGTGTGTGTATTTCAACCTTTTAGAATTGAAAATGGCTTGGCCGAGCTCCACCAATTTTTAATACGTGCTTGTGGCACCTATGCTCAGGTCATGGGTACAAAATACTCCTCCCCTCACTTGCGAGGTTTGGGAGATGATTTGTGATTTCCACCTGTGCATGTTCGAGGTGCACCTGGTTTACTGACCCATCCCGGAGGGGGGTGGGGGTATTACTAGCTATAGGCACATTATTAATCTGCCCAACCCCACCCCTCCCCCAAAATGCCACAAGTGATGGAGTACTATCGCTAGTATAAGTCTTCTCATAGGTTCGATTTCAACACAATATTTGTGTGATGCAAATGCTTGTGAAACTTACACAAATATGCATAGATTGCTCCATCTCTGCCTATTGCATTGTTTTAATTATGGAGATGTATGTACATCACAGATTGTGGAGCCAACAGAGGTGTACTGGTGCACTGGCTTGGCAAACCCACATACTTCACATTGCCTGGCATCTGGAGAGGTCATGTTGAGTTCAATTGGAGATCCATCAGGCAATGGAAAAGGTTTGGAAAACACGAGGTAGTTCTTGAATGATTGAATTTTTTTGTTTTGATACAATTGGAACACTCCTTTCAGCCCACAATTACAATCTATCGTGGTTGGGATGTAACTGGATCGCTTTATTCCATGAATGTTCATCATTGGCTGAAATAGACTGCGTCAGATTTTCCAAATGGGTGGTGAGGCATGCTTTAGCTCTTGCTCCTTCTCTCTTTCAATTTTGGAAACAAAGCAAATGAAGTATCTCTGCATAATGGTGTGCATGGTAACTCTTTCTTCTCTTGGACCCAATGTAGTATCCTCTATTGTTGTACTCGATGCAGGAACTCGGTAGAATCTTATATTGAACAACTTGGTTCAAAACAGTTCACATAATCTGGTCAAACTATAACTTATTACACCAAGGATGAAGTGGGAATAATAGCAACAGAATAAACGATCAAAATATTTTGCAAAATAATAACTTGTACATCAGCAAGTAAGCTAATTAGTGATATGAAGTGTAGTGATATGAAGCTGAAAATCAAGTATGATTTCCATTCAAAGTCTGTCAACCCTGCCTCAGGCCTTGTTCCACCTTCTTTCTCCCAAATGTTGACCTTTCATCACCTTCCTCAACTTCATTGTATTACCCCTCCATGCTTAAAAAAAAGAAAACCGAAAAAAAATCACAAACTCCTTCTGCCTGTACTTCCTTCCTTCATTACCCCACACATGCAAAGTGAAAAGCAGGGTTAAGCAATTGTTACATATCCGTCCGTCTATCTGTCTGTAAACATCAGTTTATGATCAAGGAATAAAATTTATTTTAATTGAATTGTGTATTGAACACGAATCAGAACATGAATAGGAAGACAAGTTTGCCGTTTTACCATACTTTGGCTCTGAATTCGTTCCAATCGCGTATGTACAGAGAGGAATGAGATAATATTTTTACTCTGTCTGCCTGTCTGGCAGTCAAACAAAATTGAAAATCATTCCAAACAGGAAACTTACTGTTTTTAAGGATGTTATAAAGGACACAAACAACAGGTACAAATAACTCATGTAACTTGTTAGATAGGGTGGTGTTGTAGGATGTTATAAAGGACACAAACAACAGGCACAAATAACTCATGCAACTTGTTAGATAGGGTGGTGTTGTAGGATGTTATAAAGGACACAAACAACAGGCACAAATAACTCATGCAACTTGTTAGATAGGGTGGTGTTGTAGACACTGCATTAACAGCGGTAAAGTTCAGAATTATTTTATTTATACAACTTTTACAATCTTTATTTCATTTAAAAAGAATTATATTTTCTTGAATACTGTGTAACACAAATCACCTTTGCACTTTCAAAACCCTTCCGTTTAGCAGTACTTTAACATGTTAAATAGGGTGGTGTGTAAGGGTGGTACAAAAGACAACCTCAATACCACTAAACTTCTGGAATTTTTTAGCGTTCTTTAAAATCATTATTTTATTTAAATCGAAGTAAATACTTCAACATTACATGGGGTAACATTTTCTATGAACTCTCTCGTTCATTCTTTATCCCTTCCTTTTTCAATATCTCTAAAATGAATCTTTCTTGATTGAATGAAGCAATTCTTCCTTTCAAAGCCTTTAAAAACATTTTAAGATTCTTCCCTTTCCTTATTTCTCTGTCAGGAACACCACACGTGTTTCTTCATTTTGATATATTATTATTGTTCTTTTTTTTCTTCACCATTTCCTGTTCTTCCTCCTCTTCTTCACGAGCCTTTTCCTGTATTCTTCTCCTAAACACTCGGTCCATTAAGTCTCACCCATAGCTGCAGCACGACTTTCCTCTGTGCTTTCAACAACCATTCATTTCACCCTTCCCATGATGTCTTTTTCCTTCTATCCAGATTGGGAATCTTGAGAAGTCCAGTTTGCAGAGGTTGTCTGCACTCAACCATCAATTCCCCTTCATGTCAACAGCATTTCCTCCCCTGTCCCTAACTGTGTGGACTTCAAACATCCAACTTTCCTCCCACAGGATGTTGCTGATTCCTTTGCATATCTCCCTGGCTATTGCTCTGGTTTGATCGACCTGAATTGCATCTTGGTGGCAGAGTTAAATTTATTATTAAATTCTACTGAACATTTATTTCTCTAATGCCTTCTGCACTCAGCATGATTCTGGTTTATTAACCTCCACCGTCAAAGATGGATGGAGGTTACTGTTTTCACCCCTTTCTGTTTGTTTGTTTGTTTGTATGTTTGTGAACAGTATTACGGAAAAACTCCTCGACGGATTTCTACGAAACTTGGTGGGGGGGGTTAGGTCTGGTCCAAGGATCATGCCATTAGATTTTGGACTTGGTCCAAAATCCAATATGGACGCTATGGCGGCCAATTTGAAAAAATATTTGAATTTTTTTTTTTGCATTTCTACATGTTTTAAGTGATTTCCAACCTCCCTCCCCCAAAAAAATTGTTGGAGAAAAAAAAAATTTTTGCAAATTTTTTTCAACAAAATTTCGAATTTTTTTTGCATTTATACATGTTATATAAGTGATTTCCAACAAAAAACATGCCAAAATTATAATTGCGGCAGATTTTGGAACTTCAGGTGGATATACCCATGTAAAATCAATTTGTCTCAAGGAATCTAGTTATGACGAATGAATTGAGTATGTAAAAGTTAAAAGTAAAATGGAAAGTTGCAAACTATAACTCTGTGATCTCTGTTGACGTCAAATTGAATGAATAGGATATCAGGTTCACTTGAGTGACCTAGCAGTATTGGTGGCGGAGGTTTTGCACTCTACCGAGTGCTCCCCCTCTAGTTTTTTTGTGTGTCTTTATACAAATTGTGGAGGCATTTTACTTAAATTACAGTTGGGCCAGTACCAGCTTCTAATCAGTGAGAGCAACAAAATTGCAATACATGGTACAATTCCTAATTCAATTAATTGATTTCATAATTGCTGTTTTGTGTCATCATTCTTTCTATTTCTGCATTATGGTTATGTAAGTACCATGCTGATTTCCCTCATATATTGATTTTCCCCTTACAGTTAGCTTGTGATTCCTCATATATAATATTAACAAATCTGTCGATCAATTTAATAACATAGACCCTCTTTCAATATAATGTAAATACCTCAACTCAATTTCTTATTTCGATTAAATTCTTCATAACTTTTGTCTACCCTAAATTAATAGATCAACCCATGTCACGAGGTCCATAGCTACAGTAATTGATAATTTATTAATCAATCAATACAAGTTACCAATAACCAGCAGTGTACCTTACTATGATAGAACCAATCATTTACCTGTGTTCCAAATTACTGGTTAGGTGGGTACTCTAATAACTCCGCAAATTTCAAAACATTCAAGAGCGAGTTAGAAAAAAACAAATTGGGAGAATACTCTGTGACTTGAAGACCCCAATGTGGCTTATAATCCTACTATAATTCACCTTCCATCCGTCTGTCTGTTCCCAGGTACCGCAAAAACGGCTGAACCGATCGCAACCATGTTTTGGGTGTGTAATCCTGGGACCCCTTGGAGTAAAATAGGCATAAATATAATAACATGACCTCTTGACGGCTCCCGTGGTGAGCGGGTGCTTCTAGTACATTTAAATTAAGATTATGAGACTTGTTTGATAAGGGTTTCCCAAATTGTAATTCCAAAACAAACTTGATATTAAACTGAATGCCAGATGACTGACGGGCTGCCAAAATCGATCAAGCACAAGATGAGGTTATATAAAAATTACTTCATAAACCTTCAACTGATAATGAATCTAAATTTAAAATAAGCTTAATCTGCTGATTAGACAAGTAAAACAAAATCATCACAAAAAGAAGCCCTCCAAGTACAACTCAAATACCAAAGGAACCTAGTCTATAATCAACCCATTAATTATAACCAAAATAAACATGAAGGTTCGAATACCACAATGAATTATAATGGAGAAAAGACACAATGAATACGAAAAAATCTTTGGTGCTCTCAATGAATTCCTTTATTTTTATGAGCTGAGTCTGAAAGTAATTAACTCAGTACCATACACAACCTCCAGTAGTTGCGAACTCTTCCCCATGTTAATGTATATGACAACCAACCTGGGAAACAGGTGTGTGAAAATCACCTTTCTGATGAAGAACAAATGTAAACATTATCATGAGTATCACTTGTTGGTCCATCACTACAATACAGGTCAAAGCACACTGGTGTGCTGTTGGATATAAATAATTCAAAGCTGGGTTGCACATTGCTACATTAATTAGGCAGGAGTAATTAAACAAGAAAGGCTATCATTGCAGTCACAGTCAGTGAGGGAGTTTATTCCAAAGGTGGGGAAAAATAGGAACGAAAGAGTGAAGGTGAGCAGTGATTCATGATTTTGGTAGTTTTACCAAAAGGGGGTTGTTGGCGGACGTTGAGCACCCTGTGGAAATATGGTGGGGACAAATCGCAGACAGAGAGGGGGGGGGGCGAGACCGGAGAGGAGACTAGAATACAGAAAGACCACCGACCTGCCTGTGGTGAGAGAGAGTGAGAGGCCCAAAGACTCAGCCTCATCGGGGAGATACCAATGATCCGAAATGCCTTGGTTTCCACAGCGTGGGGCCGAGAAAGGTGGGAGGCAGGAGCACCAGCCCAGAGGGGAGAGCGATACTCCATCAGGCTGCGGAAGAAAGCTTTGTATGTGGTCAGGAGCTCAGGTGGATCGAGTAAGGACTTTGCACGACGGAGGATTCCCAATCGGCGACTGGCTTTGGAGGCCAGGTTGGAAATGTGGCTTTCCCAGGAAAGATCATGGCAGATAATGAGACCCAGAAACTTGAAAAAAAAGGACTTCTTCCAGAGAATTGTTGAGAAAGTGGATGGGGGGAGTAGTTCCAAACGGTTCTTTCGGAGAAACTTCGTGAAAGTGTGAGATTTGTCTGGATTGAAAGACATGTTCCACGTGTTGCACCAGTTTGTGATTTTACCCAGATCTGCAGTGAGTGAAGAAGCTGCTGCTTGCAGGTCTGAGGGATGACAGATGGTACGGCAGAGGGTGGAGTCATCAGCAAAGAGATAAAGCGGATTTTCTAGAGAGTCAGAGAGATCATTGATGAAAACCAGAAGAAGAACAGGGCTCAGAATGCTGCCTTGAGGAACTCCAGCCTGGACAGGAAGAGTGGATGAGAGAACTCCATTTAGGGCCACACGGTGACTGCGACAGGAGAGGAAGTCTACGAGCCAAGAGTGCAGATGACCTTGGATACCATAGGAAGAGAGTTTGGTGAGAAGGGCAGGATGCCAGACCATGTCAAACGCACGTGATATGTCCAGGGATATGACTCAGATTTCATGTCTGGCATTGAGGACCTCCATCCATTGTTGGGAGAGCAGAAGCAGCGTATCCAGGGTCGAGTGACCTGGTCTGAAACCAAATTGATGATTGGAAATCAAGCCATTGGAGAAGAGGAAGGATTTAATGTCTGAAGTGATAATGGATTCCATAACCTTGCTGATGATTGGGAGAAGGCTGATTGGTCTGTAGTTGCAGGCATATGTTTTTGCACCTTGTTTATGCAAGCCAGTAATGTTTGCTGATTTCCAAGCAGATGGCAGATGACCTTGAGCAAATGAGAGGGTGAATAGAACAGAGAGAGAGGGTGAGCAAGAGCCGAGGAGCAGGTTTTTAGGACACATGGGCTGATGCCGTCTCGACCAGTTGCAGAATCTGAGTCGAGGTTTGACAGCAAGCTCTCCACTTTGTCAGAAGAAAAGGCCACAAAGTCAAGGGACAGTTGGGTGTGACTGGGTAAAGGCGCTGTCACACCTTGACGATTTAGCCAGCGTATGCCTGACGTATGAAAAATTTGGCTAAAACGCTGGCACACGTCGAATACGTTATGGGTAAGTTTTGTATACGTTAAGAGCACGCTGGCATACGTCGTAGTATGCTGGCATACGTCGTTGTACGCCGAGCTGTTAGACAAATTTTCCATGCTTGAATTTTTTCGACGTATGCCAGCGTATGACTCACACGTTCCGCATACGCTTCCCATAAGTTGTAGGCACGTTACGCGATCGTTGACACACGTCAACACACATTACTTGTAAGTTACTCATAAGTCGAAACACGTCGAGGTAATGTTTAGCGTACCCGAAACTTATTTCTAACCTATGAGTAACGTGTTGTAGGCACGTTACGCGATTGCTGACACACGTCAACACACGTTACTTGTAAGTTACTCGTAAGTCGAAACACGTCAAGGTAATGGTTCGCGTCAGTGTTCCAGACTCCCTGTTTTTTTGTTTTTTTTTCCTTCTGCATGACGGTGATGTTGACACTTCGATTTCTAGTGCAGTTATAATATAATATAATTAATAGGCTGCCGCTCAACGATTTTAATCATAACCGCACTAGAAATCGAAGTGTCAACATCACCGTCATACCGAAGAAAAAAAAAAACCAGGGAGTCTGGAACACTGACGCTATCCATTACCTCGACTTGTTTCGACTTATGAGTAACTTACAAGTAATGTGTCGACTTTTGTCAATGATCGCGTAACGTGCCTACAACTTATGGCCAGCGTATGCGGAACGTGTCATATGCTGAGTACGTCGAGAAATTTTCAACATGCTGAAAATTTCTCGACGTACTCGGCGTATGATGACGTCTGCCAGCGTACTACGACGTATGCCAGCGTGCTCTTAACGTATACAAAGCTTACCCATAACGTATTCGATGTGTGCCATCTTGGTTTGGCAAATTTTTCATACGTCGGCATACGCTGGCTAAAACGTCAAGGTGTGACAGCGGCTTCACACTTCGATGTCTCGTGCGGTTATGATTTGAATCGTCGAGCCGCAGCCTATTAATCGCCTACGCAACGTGATCGTCGGCGATACGCTGCTACACGCTATGCATAAGTTACACTATCGTTGGGCATAGGTTGTGAATGCCGACAACACGCTCAGCATTTGTTGATATAAGTTTTCTATATGTGATTGAAACGTTCTCTGTACATTACTAATACGTTATGCATACGTCCAACTCGTTATGAATACGTCCAAAACTGGGAAAAACATCAATAGTTCAGCGTACGCCAGCGTTTTGCATACATTTTGATACCTTGCCATACGCTGGCTAAACCGTCAAGGTGTGACAGGGCTTTAAGGTGGGTACAGAAATCGATGGGTTTTGGACATGAGATTTTGACACAAACACCAAGTTTAGGCATTCAGCCTTTTCACGTGCGGCATCAGCAGTGCGGCCATTTGAGGTAAGGGAGGGGATGGAGGGGGAGCATACACCAGGAACAGATTTGATTAGATGCCACCAGGATTTGGAGGAGCAAGAGAGGTTTGAGAGTTCAGACTTGAGCATAGAAAGATGTTGTTTTCTGGCTCTCCTGAGGGTAGATACACACTTGTTTCGAGCTTTATGGAAGGAACTGAGATTACCCTCAGTTGGGTTTGCATTGCATGAGGCAAAGGCAAGTTGTTTCAGGACAACTGCCTCGCCACAAGCTTCAGTGAACCAAGGGCGGGAGGAAGGGTAGGACAACTGAAGAAGAGAAGGGATAAATCTGTGCATGAGGGAGAGCAAGTTTCTTTGAAATAATTCTCAGGATGAGTTGATGTTGGAGAAAGTAGCGATGGGAGACCAGTCTGGAAGTTTGATGGCTGCTTGGAGACCCTGCCAGTCAGCCTGAGTGAAATGCCAGAGTCAACGGCGCTGAGGTGGTTCTCTGATAATACCCAGAGAGATGTCCACTTTGACAAGCACGTGGTCAGAAGAACCGATTGGAGCGGAGGAAGAACAGCAGATATTTTCAGGGAAATTTGGTTGAGTTCAGGGTTGGGAAATTGACCGATTGAGTTCGTCCCAATGAGTCGCAGAAAGCTTTTGCTGTAGTGCCATGACAGTTGAGAGAGGTACCCACACCCAGCCAACTGGCATGATGACAATTGAAGTTGCCACATATGAGGAAGCGAGAGTTCAGATGAGAAGATAGAAGCTGGTCCTTGTTTTCGGATAGTGAGTTGTAAATGGAGTCATCACTGTTTGGTGGATGGTACAGTACACATATAAACATGAGGTGGGAGTGGAGGGGAAGCCGTAGCCAAAGGTATTCCTGGGGGTGTGGGGGAGTGAGGGCAGTGCATGGAGATTGAGGAATAGAGTCTTTGATGAAGAGAGCAACCCCGCCACCAGGACGAGGCTCAGGATGATCACTCTTTACCGGACAGCTGGTGGATGTTATGAATCCTCATTCATCACAAGGTGCCAAAAATCATGTACAACCACTTTACAAAACACTTTAAAATTATTATAAATCACATTTCTGCATTTCGATCACATTTTGAGTACAACGGTTACGAGTCAAATCAAAATTTGGAAACACGGTGTCTCTCAAGTCAACGAGCATGGCAAACAGAAATTCCAACACAGTGACCCCCCCCACCCCCACAACTGTGTCACACTCCACCATCCACAGTGGGAGGTGGAGAGGCTCCACATGAAGGTCACGGACACCTTACATCAACACATAGTTAAAAGAAATCCATCTTATTTCCCACTCTACAGCATGTCCGAGTACACCCACTCCTTTTTTCCCCATAAATAAAGCTTTGATGCTCGTGCATGGGACACTACAACATCTATCCAAGGGACGGCACTCACATTTATGCCCTTCCCTACCTACAAAACATATGGATTCCAGTTTTATAGCTAAGCTGAGATTCAAACACAAACTCAGTTGAGAGTGTGTGTACCTCTAGGATGAACATGTTACCCCAAGACTATAATGTGTGCATTATTATTATTCTGTAACAGGCATTCAAATGATGCGCCCAGGAGACCATCCATTTTTTATGTATGCAACATGCAGTGTGAAAAGCCAAAATTGCATGCAAAGTTATCTCGTGCGACCGTTCACACAATGAGAAAGCCCGAGCTTTAATCCATTCTGACACCCACAGCCTAACCACAGCACGAGTGGGGGATTCTCGCACATTCCATTCATGCATCATTTTGAGCAATGCACCGGGAGACATGTGCACATATCTGAGCGATATTTTAAGTATCAAACATGATATGTATTCATGCTTAAATAGCAAACAGAAGGGATCAACAACGCACACAACAAACATCTCTCTGCTCTACGTCATGAAGCAGCTTCCAAACCACGAACAGAAAAGTTCAAACACAGGCTGCTTTAAATGTGTCTGAAGTTTTACATTCAATCGCTTTTTCCCGAGCACAACTTCGGCTGTTCATGCGAGTAATCTGTCCTCAAACTGTCTTGCTGAGATCGTTTTACTCATTTTATTTTGCTCAATGAATGTCCATTTCACTTCATGCTTTAGTTGTTGCCATATTATTTCTAAAAAGACATTCATGTCAATATATGTAGGATTATGACATCATACAGTAATCTTCAGTTCCTTATCAAGCCCACAATCGCTTCCAATTCAGATGTTCACCAAAATCGAATTCACATACACTACCCCTCTATCTGATCTTAAAATGCACTCAATGGCATTTGTTTTGCACGTTCCAGAGACCACATTATAGCGCCAGGGCTCTGTCTTTCAATATAAGCCATAAACCCAGTTATTTTGTTTAAATGCTGAAGATGCAATGGCGTGTGAGGAATCTGACGTGACTGTACCTCCTCTGAAATTGGCGGTGCACCTCACCTCATTCAGAGTCTTCACAGTGTACGGTGACGACCAATCCTTATCTCCACTTTCCGTGCTTAATCATTGCCCATAAGCTTCACAGTTCATGATACACAACAGAGCATGTATTATTCCAGTGAAATCTACTGGACACATCCATGCTCCATTTCAACACTCAATTAATGAAATTACTCAAATAATACAACACTTAGTACTACATGCAAATCAATACACATACAAATCTGATATAAATACAAATATACAAGTGTTCTATCCCTTCAACTTATGACTAAAACAAAGACAGTTCTTTCAACTTGTGCTTGAAAAAAACCCAATAAATTTCATGCTTTAGCTCTTCAGTAACAATTTATCACTCCAGCTTGGAACACCCAAATTATATCCTTAACACAAAACTTAACATTTCCAATCATTATAGGATTTATATAGGATTTGTGACTGCAACACCTCCACATAACGCTGCAACATTTTCACAGAAAGCACAATAAACAAACAGAAAAATCAAAAGAGGGAACTCAACAAACATTCGTTACACTTATTCATTCTCCCCATTGGGGACTTGAACCTTTTAACGAGCAGGGCCTTCAACCCCTCCCTCCGGGACCCTCTAGCCCCCTCCCCCTTCACGGGCCTCCAACCCCTTTTAGCATGCCAGGGCCTTCAACCATTTCCTTTCAAGGCCTTCAACCCCTATTTCAAAACATTTGAATGCCCAGAATCCTATCCTGTTCCTTTTGCGGACACTGGCCGCTTCTTCGGCCGATCAATAAAGGTTCTCCTTTGCATACCTCTCCTATTAATGGAGTACTACGTTACCTGTTTAGCTGAGAGATGCAGCATCCGATCTGAAGTAAGAGCAAACATCTTAGTTTGTGGCCACTTGCTTGCTGTTATGGCAGACGGTGCTGTTCCCAGCCCTTCCGGGGTTTGTGATCCTGTCACTGTCGCCAAATTGTGGTGGAAAAGAACTCGATTTCCACTCAAGTTCAGCATAAAAAAAGAGAATCTTTAATTTCTTATATACGGAGGAAGAACATTCAATGATTCAATGAAGCATTCAAATGAACTTCACGAAAAAGTTTCCCAAAGCAATCCCTCTTATACTGGAGCCAGGAATGGTGGAGAGAAAGAATAAGACACTCATGGCAAAAGTTTGCAGTGTTAACCTTGAAGAAAGGATGATAAGTTTAGGGAGGAAAGGCAGAGAGGGAGAGAGGGTGGAGGGATACATGAGGTCAGTACTTTCAACATGCATTCTCAAAACACCCAGCCTGTTTCCATGCAGCGAGCAAGACCTTTGCCATCAAAAGTCAGGAGAGTTATTTAATTTTCCTTAGACAGCAAGATGTTTGCTCCAGTTTATATTTGATTTCTGCTGGACAATGAGGCGCCAAGCAAGGTGTTCTTCTCTTCAGCAGCTGGGCAGTTTCATTTAATCAATGGAGATACTAGTCTTGGTTATTTGTGTTTCAGTGAGATAAAGCACATAATATTTAGTAAGACAATAAGCTGAGACAATTCTACTTTACTGGTATATTCATTTATATCACGATGGAGGTCAAAAGACCGTCGTGGAGGGGGTATAAAAGTAAGACCTTATTTTAAACTGTGTTTAATTAAGAAAAGTACAAACAAGTGAATACACCGCAACAAGTGAATATAATTGAGAATAAATGAATATAATTATTCTTTTTTTCCACAGATGGTAGGGGCAAACCATTCACCAAGTTTGCCTCCATAATTGTTCTCGCACGTCCTTAAAAAATAGCAGAGATTGATGGACAGAAGAACCATCAAGACCAATTGGGATACAAGTCAGGAAGTTGCAACCAAATTTATGAACACAATAAATCCATATGTAAATGAAGGATGGTCTAAAACACAATGCACAAAGTTTGCAACAAAGAAAACTGCAAACATCAAATCACCTCAAAGTAAAGTAAATGTAAAAGCCATAAAAACCCGATGGAATGGCCAAATAAAATTACTTCTCCTTATCTTTGTATAAATTAACCAATAGGCTGGAATATGAGGCTCTGAGATAAACATGGATGTACGATGGGGTAAAATGGATGCAAGGTTGAATCGATTTAGGGAGCAAATCTCTTTTGGCCTTGTGGAATTTCACACTAAGCCAAGGAAGCGATATACACACAGACTGTAAATCCAGCAAGCAAATTTGGAGAGTCCTAGAGGGAAATGGTGAGACCTCTTGACCTCAACACCAATCATCTGCTCCTCTCACTGAACTTGACTTGTACGAAATACATGATAAAGCTTAACGGCTTTCACGTGCTGCAATGCATAAAACATACCTGATTCCACAAAGGTAAGAGATGTGAGGAATCTTGGGGTCGATCCCAGATGTGAGGGATCTTAGATGTGAGGGATCTTGGGGTCGATCCCAGAAGATTGATTGCCTACCTCCTTGCCACGGGCCTGTTTGAGGAGAACTGACTGGGGATAATCAAAAATAACAACAGCACCAACAAAACATACATGTTAGTCATTGCTGCTTAAATGAATACAAGTCCACTAGAACCCATTCCTCACACACAACCATATGTATATTAGCTTCTATCGTTAGATGTCCCACGGAACCTCCTCGTGATTATAATTTCCTGAAGTTTTAGCAACCAAATCGATTGCCCTTTGAGGGTGAGACATAATCCCTGTTGAAGTTCACTGAATGACCAAAAAATTGGGCCTGTTATGCTGTGGCCATGCCAGATTGTTTGAACATGATGCGTCTTTCCAACTACACTTGTTTCTTTCCAAGGAGTTTTTTTTTTTTTTAATGCGGTGTTCTTTTGACAAGATCACAACATTGCAAACACCAAAGAACTCAAAAGTAGCAGTGGTAGTTTAACTTGCTACTGCAATCCATAGAAGTTAGGTATATTTACCTGCAAATGTAGAAAGACAAATAAATGGGTCAGAGAAAAAAACCAAAACTCAGGATATCTTAGAAATAATCAAACTTCGGAAATGGAAATGGGGAGGACATTTTAGTAGAAGGTCAGATTACAGGTGGACAACAATATGAACTACATGGAGACCTATAGATGGCAACAGGAACAGTACAGGGAAAGGCCACACCTAAGATGGAGGGATGAAATAGATAAATATTGGGAAAGAGATAAATATTGGAACAACAAAAGCAAGAGACAGATCAACATGATGTCACCATGCTGAGGTCTTTGTTCAGCAGTGGACTGAAAATAGCTCATTATTTTTTTGAGTAAAGCATGGCAGTGATGTGATAGCACTTCAACTTTTCATCCATTGTGTTGAAATTCTCCCTTTCTCATCATCATCATCATCATCATCATCATCATCATCATCTTTTTTGTTCCCTACTAGTAGCCATTTGTTACCTATGTATGGGGTGGAACCTGAATTGAGGATATTGAAATTGAGAAAAATTTGAAGAGGATGATGGTAAAGAAAGGTGGTTCGGCAGTGTGAGGAGTGTGTCTTGAAGGGAAAAGAGGGGAGGAGAGAGGTGTAAAAATATGGGAGCGAAGGGGGCACATATTCAGCCGAAAATTGGGTCGAGAAATCGGTGATTCTGTGTACATAATTTCAAGATATCTTTTATTGATAGGTTTATTTCAAGGATAAATGATAATGCATTCAAAATTGGAAATGTTTCTTTGCAGGTGGATTCATTTTGCTTGATGGAGAAACATTTGATGTGAAAGGGACCTGGGAGAAGGAAGGTGAAAGTGCACCATTTGGCTATGACTTCTGGTATCAGCCACGGCACAACGTCATGATTAGCACTGAATGGGGGACACCAAAGGTTTTTAGCAAAGGATTTCGTTTTGAAGACATCGCTGCAGGTATACTGAAGGCCATCTGAGTACCCACTTGGTGTCAAGACTTTTGTAAAGTATTTTACAAGCACTGCATTTGAAATTGTATACAGTACACAGAAGAATTTTTTGTGATAGTGTGGTTGTTTTTGCATAACGTTAAAAAAAAAATCCTTTTATATCATGATGCTCCAATGATGTATTTCATAGGAGCGCAGAGGTTTCAGAATAGCTCTGTTGCCAGCAAGCTATCTAGTTCAATCTCTGAGGTTCAATCTCAGAGGTGGGTTCAATCTCTGATGGGATTCAAACACTGTTGTTCTGATGATACTGTGGCAGAGACTATATTTCAGAGTATGCTATCATTCATATAGGGACATAAAACTGACTGTCTCATCTGCATTTATGTTATTGACATGAAGGAGCCCATCGCATTTTAGCATGGAAGAAATGGCATCCGAGACGTTCGGATTCCAAGTCCAGTCTTTATTAAACCACCAGCATCCGACCTCTGAAACCCCCATTCCGGAAATCCTGTGATAAACCAAATGTGAAGCATATTCACATATTATGAAACCAAAGGAAAAAAAATGCCACGACACTACTCCCCCTCCTAGTGCATTAATCAAACAGAAGGTAAAACAAAAATACGTAATGGTGTCGGTCTGTCGGAGAAAAGATATACAAGGTGGCCACAAAATGTGGCATCAGTATGTTTTGAATGTTAGTTATCAAATTGATCCTCCACTTTGTGGCCACCCTGTCGACTGCTCATGCAATAATGAAAGTCGCAGCAAAGAGAAATGGCCAACAAGCAAAATGTACTGCATAAGTATTGTGCTGGGAAGTGTATTTGATGCCCAGAGCAAGTCGTATGCGGCAGTAAGGGTATCGTTGTAGTATGTGTCAACCCGTTGGTCAGTGAGAGAGTCGGGTCTGGTGCTGCATCAAGAAAATCTGGTTTCAAGCGATCTATGGAGATCATATCACGGCCACAGTTAATATTGAGTCTGAAGGTATCATTGGAGCATTGTATAACTTTGTAAGGTCCATCATAAGGTTGTTGCAAGGTTTTCCAGACAGCGTCATGCCATATGAATATGTGGGTGCATGAAGAAAATTATTGGAGAACAAAAGACTGGGAGACGAAGCGGTGCACCGAAAACCAGCTCTGCAGTGGAGCTACCAAGGCTGTCTTTTAGATCAACTTACGAACTCAGCAGGACCACAGATATGATATCCATCCAGTGTATGGTGATGTCCTGTGCTTTCAGGGAAAACTTGAGTTGGCAGTGGAAACATTCCACCATACCTTTCAATGCTGGATGGTTATAGGTGGTTTGTACACAGTCGGTACCCAGGTGATGAGTCAGCTCGCGAAATCGAGTCAATTCTAACTGGCTACCACGATCCATGGTGATGGTTGATGGAACACCAAAATATGCGATCCAGGTGTGGACAAAGGCCTGGCGATGGTCGATGCAGTGCTGTCAGCTCTTGGTGTAGCCTCTAGCCAATGGGTGAAGCGGTCAACACGAGTCAGTAAATAGCATTGTTCATTTAAAGGTGATATGGGACCGACATATCCACATGAACCTTATTGAAATGCTTATCTTGTGTTGAAAAGCTACGAAGTGGTATGAACATATGACGTTGGATCTTTGACCATTGGTATCGAAGACATTGCTTGCTCTAATGGTGTATATGATGGTGGCACGTTGGCATTGATGCATGGCCAGACGTAGCGCAATGTGATGAGTCACTGAGTTTCTCGAATACCTGGATGTGCGAGAAATTCCAGGCTGAGTTAACATCAGGGGCAGTAGATCTGGGAGACTGAAGAGAGATGGCTGCTTCCAGTCCCTGCTAATCTGCTTGAGTGAAATGCCAGACTCACCAGTGTTGAGGCAGTTCTCTGAGAATAGCCAGAGAGATGTTAACTTTCACAAGCATATGATCAGATGAACCAATTGGAGCAGAGGAAGAGCAGGAGCCATTTTCAGGAAAGTTATTCATCACCAATTCCAGAAGGGAGAATTTGCCATTGGGAGAAATCTGGGATGGAAAGCTCATGGATGAAGTCAGTCCCATGGAGTCACAGAAGTTCTTTGTTGAAGTGCCATGCATGGTGAGAGGGTACCAACCAACACCCAGCCAAGTTGCATGGTGACAATTGAAATTGCCTTGTATGAGGAAGCGAGAGTTGGAATGAGTAGTTAAGAGTTTGTTAAAGTCTGTGTACAGTTGAACTCACAATAATATGTCCTTAGGTTGGTGTACAACGTTTTCAATGTTTGCACGTCCCTTTGTTTTGGTGGGCACAGTGTGTATGGCCAAGTGTGTCATCCATTTCTCGGGTTTCTGCTCCTTCTGCAGGAGTGTTTTTCAGATTATCATTGCTGCCTTCAGCCACATTATAGCAGCTTCATTTAAAATTTATGAAAATTTTGAGTGCCCAATTATTTACAGTCCTGTTTGTCTCCCAATTTGAAATGTAAATTTTAAGCGTGCACTCAATCACAGGTATTCCCTTTCTTTGCCAAAAGTGACACTATTTTTTATTAGGCTGGGGTAAAAGAAACACATTCTGATTCGGCAGCTGCGGGGCAAAAGGTCGGTGTCATTGCGAAGCAATTCATCATGTTCCTTGGCTGCAAGAAAAAAATGCAGTTCATCTTGTATAGTGGTAGCATCAACGACATTTGGCTGAGATAAGTAGCTCGTTACTGTAAATCTATCATTAAACAAAAGTAACTCACGACTGTAAAGTTACCGAAAAAGTAGCTCACTATGGTAGTGTCACTAATATTAGTAAGCTACTTCCCAACAATGAGAGTTTGAAAATGGCAATGTATTTTCATTTCTGCAATTGTAGATTATATGACCTTGCCTACAAAGTAAACAAGTGAGTCTGGAATGGAGTGGCTCAGACTTGGCATGAAAATGAAGGTGTTTTCTTTTGAAAATCCTTTTACCACATTGTGACCATTGTTACACTGCCCACGCAATGCGAAAAGCGAGGTTAAGCAATTGCTTCACTTTTTTCTATCTGACTGCAAGTGTTGGTTTATGATCGAGGAACAACTTAATTTCAATTGAATGTAATATTTTGAACATGAATTGGAACATTAATCGGAAAACAAAGTTGTTGTTCAGCAGTGCATTTGCTCTGAATTCGTCCCAATCACGCTTGCACAAAGAGGAGCGAGATTAAAAAAAAAATTCATTCTGTCTGCCTGTCTGGTCGTCAAGCAAAATTGAAAATCATTACAAACATGAAACTTGCTGTTTTAAAGGAATTCACAAACAACAGGCACAAATAAATAATTTAATGTGTTAAATATGGTGGTGTATAAAACGCTGCAACAATGGCGGTAAACTTCTGAACTTTTTTATATGACCTTTAAAATCTTTATTTTATTTCAATTGAATTATATACTTGGACACTGCAGAAAACAAATCGCCTTTTTTTGCATTTCAATAACCCTTTCATTTAGCAGTATTTGAACAAAATATTATGGGGAGAAAAAAATAACATTTTATCATCACGACCAAACAAACTTGCCCTTCGAAGACCCCACTCACGTCCTTATTTCTAAAGACAGCATGGGGTAAGGTGTTCTATGAACTCTAGTTTGATGAATGTGTTAAATTTATCTGGCACTCCCTGACACATTATGCAGACTTAATTGCATGAGAACTGCAACCAAAAGCAAGATTGATAAATATACTTTTCAAGGCAATGATGAGGAAAAGACTCGCCCATTTCACTGAGCTTTCACGCGAGTGTAACATGTCCTGCAAAAGTACGTGTAGACAATTTTGTGTACATTGCATTGTGCTTTCACAACCCGGCTGCAAATTAACTCGTGCTTTAAAGAAAAGCTTGTTGTCCAGATGTTCTAACAATCCTTTACAATTAGGGCACTATGGGCAGCGGCTGCACGTGTGGGATTGGCAACGTCATGTGCGTACGCAGACCATTGACCTTGGAGCCGAAGGTGCCATACCATTGGAGATCCGCTTCCTGCATGATCCAAGCGCAGCCGAGGGTTTTGTTGGCTGTGCTCTTTCAAGCAACGTATTTCGCTTCTATCGCACAGAGGTCAGGCCCGTCATCACGTTTCATTGCCCACTGTGTTTTGTGTCAAGAACAATAGTCTTTTTACTTTAGCACAACTTCAAACATTTGAACCTTTTTCTATTATAGCACAACTAATGAGATAATTATGCAAGTGGCAAATCCCTCTTTTGACACTTCTTCAAATTAATGCATATGAGACTGTGAATAATGAGTTTTTCTCAACTGTCATGAATCTTTACAGTTGACAACAATGTGTCAAATGGTTGTGTGAAACTAGCAGTATGATGGTTAAAGCTTGTTTGCATGTATGATCAATGATGTCCCTAGTATGTTTGCAGCCACTGATGCGCAGGTTGATTTGAGTTTTGGACAGGGAATGTTTGCACAAAACTTACATTTGTGTGTGATTAGATGGCCCATTTCGGCTAACATCTACGTACCTACTCCTCGATCCCTTAACTGCCTTTCCCCTCTACACAGTCATATATTCCCCTGTACCATAGTCCATTCATGTACTCTCCCATACTGTCCTGGCCCTGAACCCTGAATGTACCAAAGTTGGGCTTGAAAAGCCAAGACTGAAGCAAATGGATTTCATAAAGCGAATTGTTAATATGTCTGGTGTTGGCTTCATGGCTAAAGTGGTGGACTTGGGATCCAAGGGTCCTGAGTTTAAATCCTGCTTGCTGTTGAATTAATACCAGGTGGGGTTGACTCAGCCTGTCATCCTTCCGAGGTCGGCAAAATGAGTACCAGCTTGCTGGTATCCCGCGTCGGAGTGCTGACCTGTCCAGGATTGTGCCCAATAGCTCAGGAGACTGCTTCGGCAGCATCATGCTCTGCACCGAGTATGGTCCTGATGGATGGATGGATGGAATTGTTAATGTTAAAACACAAGTTAAAACCAACAAAAATGCAGTGTGATAATTCACTCACATTAATGTTAAAACATAATTTGATTGTAACCATCTTAACTTTCTAAAAAAAACAACAATACTGCACACCTTGAGTACAACCACGAAGTTTCAACTGACTTTGTCCAGTGGTTTAGAAGTGTATAGACGACAGACAGACAGAGGGGGCAAGTTTTGGATAATAGATATAATTCCAATCTGGTGATCATACGTTAAATGGAGATACCACATTTGGTCATCTTTTCATCCCTCAAAATAAGAATGCTGTCCATTTTGGCAGTTTTGTCCCTTTGAGCTTGAAAGTAAATGGTTAGTATCTTAAAAGTCAAAGCTTGTGGCTGTTTGTATCTATACAACAAGAGAGCCGTTTGTGTGTGTGTGTGTGTGTGTGTGTGTGTGTGTGTGTGTGTGTGTGTGTGTGTGTGTGTGTGTGTGTGTGTGTGTGTGTCCCATTTTTCTCAGAGATGGGGGAACGGATCTTCGTCAAACTTTCAGAGGTTCATCAGTGAGTGGCAGGAAGCGTTTTAGGCACAAAAATGTTTTTTCGAACCTTTTGAAAGAAAAAATAAAATCGAAATTTTTTCCGAATTTTTTCTTTTTTTCTTTTTTAATCCCTGCATTGTGCTGAAGCCTTTTTGATTAATGACAGTCATATTCAAGTACACATACAGATAAATAAATACAAAACAATTACCAGACATTTAAATATAAATAAACCTCTTCCAAAAGTGGTTGAAGTCGATGGTAAATCTTCTTCTTCTTCTTCTTCTTCTTCTTCTTCTTCTTCTTCTTCTTCTTCTTCTTCTTCTTCTTCTTCTTCTTCTTCTTCTTCTTCTTCTTCTTCTTCTTCTTCTTCTTCTTCTTCTTCTTCTTCTTCTTCTTCTTCTTCTTCTTCTTCTTCTTCTTCTTCTGCACCATATTTATAGATCGGTGTCAAACTTAACTCAGAAACAACAATGGCACATTCACCAGCATCCATTTGATGAATAACATCTAATTCTGCTTCAAGGGTAACACTTTCACAATGTACCTCTGAGCCAATATTCTACATGGTGTTTACTAAGTCCTATTACCTCCTCCACAGAACTTGATAAATGAATATAATGAATACACAAGAGGTATAAATGTAAGCTATGCATACACAAAACTTTTATTGTCATAAAAACACCAAAGTACAAACATTAACATGAACATATACTGAAACGCAAAAGAAACTTACCACCTTTTAAACCTTCAAATATCAACAATAACACTGCGTGTAGTAAATGTGTGAACTTATTTGTGGACAATACTGTCCTCACTGTCAGACAAAACGGTCACGGATGGTCATTTGAACCTTCAATGGTCACTTCATAGCACAGCTGTTGAACAGCCGTTTTGACTGTCAGTGATTAGCCAAGGGGTACAGGATGATTATATATATATATATATATATATATATATATATATATATATATATATATATATATTGTTACGGCTGTGGAAATTCACAGGACACCATAAAGGATATCCCCAAGATCAGTTATATCGCTAAGTGTGGGTTCAGATAGATTTCCCCACCGATGTTTAAAGGGTATTATTCGTGTTATCAGGGCTGTGATCTTTGAGTTAGCCATTATTCTTTTGCTATCGTTATTTTGGATCAACTGCTTCACACCAACCACCACCACCACCACCAACATCGCTCTCAACAACCGGTTCAGACCAACTTCCTTTCCACAACCACACCCGCACCTCAACAAACCACGCCATCCTCACCACTATACCCACAACCGCCAACATTGCCTCACCACCTTCTCCACCCCGCCAATCACCTAACCACCATCTCAACCACAACACCAACCACCGGCCACGCCACCACAACAAACAACCACAACATAAACCTCGCCGCAGCGAATAACATCTACGCAATGGAGAACAAGAAGAAGCTCCAATAACACACTTCTAGGAATTTCCCCTCAGAACTGGTAAACAGAAGTGACGCTTACTAAACGTATGAAAACCCGACTCCTCTCCGGGAATTTTCCTCCCCCGCGCACCGCGAAGGGGGGGGGGGCGATGCGCCATCAAGATAAAAGGGCGAGTTGAGAGGCCGTGGGGCACGCTGGTCTTGGTGGGAGTGGGAGCTGCGTGGAGAGAACGGAGAATGGAGCGCCGCATTGGCGTTCAGTCGGTGGAGCATCAGTCAGTGAGGGCTGGAGAGGGTCCATCGAGGGTCGCCCAAGCCAGTCACCACGAGGGTGCAGGTAACCTGCAACGGTCTCGTGGAACTCCTTTGGTCCGCCAAGTTCCACGTCATAAAGGCCTTCGGGTCCAGCCTGACCCCCTTGTCTATGAGGGTGGTCTTTTCTTTGTTTATTTGTGTGGAAGTTGTGGCACCGAGTCCAATAAGTTGAACTGTATAAGTGCTTGTGCATAATAAATAGACAACGGTTGTAGTTCTTCTTGTCGTGCTTTTGATGATTGCATTGCTTTTCTTTGCCTTGCATAAATGCATGCGTGTTTCACCTTTTCCATTGCATTACTGTGTACGGGTGTAAATAATAAATGTGCGTGTTTAAATGTTAACCCCTTGGTTGTGTCCTCTTACCCCAATTGAACTGCCATATTGCTCTCGGAATTTAGTGGGCTTTTAAATAGCCGATATAATAGAATCGGGTCCAACGAGCCCTGGCGATAATACACCGCTCGGTTATCCCAGAACGGAACGAACCGCTTAAGCGGTTCGTGTCCAAGCAGGCCTTCGTTGAGGTATGGTCACTCGTTAGTCTGCCCGCGCGAATACTTAGGTATATCGATAATTCGGCGATTGACCCTGTCGCGCGTGGGTGGAGTGTTGACAAGGCCATGGTGTGCGCTTGGAGCACACCCGTGATTGGTTTTCGGCGTTGTTCCGGAAAGTCACGACTGAATTGTCCGTCCGGTGGGCGAGACGGCCGCCATTGGCTAAAGCGGCTGTTCGCACACTGGCGGGCGCAAATTTGTCACAATATATACATATACAGTATATACATATATACATACATACATATATATCCCCGCAAACAGAATTCAAAAAGCTTGTCTAGTTTCGGAGATAATTTTTCAGGCGATTTCCATCAGCGGGGATATTTTGACGTCATAACTTTTTTTTCTTGGATGTTGGAATGTTGGAACAAAAAAAAATGTTGGAGAAATGAACTATAACTCTGTCAGAACTGTTGACATCATATTTAATTAATAAGATATAAGGTTCACTTGAGTGACCCAGCAGTATTGGCGGCGGAGCTTTTGCACTCTCACGAGTGCTCCCCCTCTAGTTTTGATAGTTTTGGTCTTCCACCACCTGTTGAAGTAATAAAATTCTTACAGAATGGTGTTTATCAAACATTTCAAGTCCAAGAATTAAATTCCAAGTGTTGTGGTCAATTATGTCTATATGTGTTATTTCAACTCAACAAAAATAAAAATTTTAATGACATTATTTTTGACCCCACCACTCATGCTCCTGTCACCTCTCCACCCCATTCCCTCTCTTCCCCCTTCCCTTTCCCCACCCTTCTCCTCCCTTACTCCTCTCCTTCTTTCACCTATTGTCCTCTCTCACCCCTGTCCCTCTCTCCTACCTCTCTCCCACCCCTCTCCCACCCATCTCCCTCTCCTCTACCCTTCCTCTGTCTTTCTCTCCCTCTCCCTCCCACCTTCCCTCTCCCCCTCATACCCCAACCATCCCCTTCTGGTCATGGGACTGTTTTGGACTGATGGTTTAGTTTTGAATTTAAAACTGCTTCCCCAGAGTGTAGCATATACGAATCGGATTTGAAGTGAGCTGACTGGAGGGATGCAAAGATTACTGCATGTGCGAACATGCATGCATGCAGGCAGTCCTTTGCCAGGGAGATTGCATGGATGTTAAATACTCCTGCCCGGTCTTATGTAGAACCCAGTGATTAAAAAGAAAAGGTTGCTCTTTGGGCACGTGGTATCTCAATTCCTTTCCCCTCCTCTCACGCTGCCTTTCCTTCCCCTTCCCTTATGCTGCCTTACCCTCCCTTCCCCTCAAACCACATTTCCTTCCTTTGCCCCCATGCTGCCTTCCCTTTCTCTCATGCTGCCTTCCCTTCCCTTCATGCTGCCTTCTTCTCCCCTCGCATTGCCTTCCCTTCCGCTCACACCGCATTCCCTTCCCCTAATGCTGCCTTCCCCGCCCCTCATGCTGCCTTCCCCCTCCCTCGTGCTGCCTTCCTCTCCACTCACACTGCCTTCCTCTCCCCTCATGCTGCCTTCCTCTCCCCTCGCGCTGCCTTACATCCCCTCGTGCTTCCTCCCCTCCCCTCACGCTGCCTTCCCCTCCCCTCACGCTGCCTTCCCCTCCCCTCACACCACCTTCCCCTCCCCTCATGCTGCCTTCCCATCCCCTCGTGCTGCCTTCCCCTCCCCTTGCCCTGCCTTCCCCTCCCCTTGCGCTGCCTTCCCCTCCCCTCATGCTGCCTTCTCCTCCCCTCGCACTGCCTTCCCCTCCCCTCGTGCTGCCTTCACCTCATATTGTGCTGCCTTCCCTTCCCATCGTGCTGCCTTTCCTCTCCCTCCCCTCACACTTACCTCCTCCCAAACCCCTCCCCTCTCCACCCCTCATGGACATTTCCGGGTGGTCTTCATATGCTGTATTAACAGGCTATTTTATCGTATCCATTTTCAATTAATCCTGTACTACCCCCCACCTATTTTCTCCACAAGTCCCATTTCCAAACGCAAGTCAAGCACCATTCCCCCCATTCCCCCATTCCCCTCTCAAGTCCCCCAATCAAATGCATGTCTCGAACTCCTTCCCCTCATGCTTACCTTCTCCCAAACTCCCCCCCTCCCCATCTTCCTCACTCCGACGCCTCTCCCAGAGTGTATATCGATGTTTGGTGAGGTGTCCCCCCCCCCCAGAGCATGGAACAGGATCATTTTGCAGCCTTTTCATCGCAACATTAAATCGACCTGCTCCCGTCTTGCTCCTCTCCAGTCCTTTAACAAATTAGACTGCAGCTGCACTCTCCTTGCCTTTCTTGACATTAATCTTCAACAAAAGTTTATAATGAGAATATGGAGAACACAAACAAATAAAATGTGAAATTTTTTTGAACTGTCATTCCTTTCCTCTCCCTTGTCCCTAACTGTGTGCACCTAAAAATCCTGAGTTCTCTGCTTCAAGCTGACATCTCTCTCAATTCAGACTGCTGCCAAAAAACTGGACATCATCTGTTTCACAGAATCCTTCCTCCTTCAGGATGTCCCAAACTCCTTCGTGTCACTCCCTGACTATTGTCTCCTCCAGTTTGATCAACCTGAACCCCATTCTGGTGGCAGATTCACACTGTACATTAAGAACTCCATTTCTCGTTCTTTGTGAACTGCTGCTGTATTATATCGCCCAAATCACAGGGTTGTGTTCAGTTACCAAGTTTCTTGGAGTGCACTTGCCAAGTGGCATTTAACCACTCAAGCAAGAACTCCATTCATAACCTTTAAGGAATGGCTGGCTTGGCAAGTACTGCTTGGTAAATGAACACATTCCAGGAGTAAACTTGATGAAAATGACAGTTCAAAAAAATTGCACATTTTATTTGTTTGTGTTTTCCATATTCTCATAATAAACTTTTGTTGAAGATTTAATGACGATAGCTCAGATGCTAAAAAGCTATATGGCTTGAACAGACGTGACGCACTATGCGTCATGGCAGGGCGAATTAGACTTTTTCTCCGGAATTAATTATTTTCTCATATAATTAATTATTTTGAGCAACTGTGTAATGTAGAGTAGAAAGTGGAGTTGGTGGAGATCATGGAGCAGGACGAGGTGCGGACAGCGTTGAAGAGGATGAAGGGAAGAGTGCCAGGCATTGATGAGGTGTGCACAGAGATGATAATTGCAGCGGGAGAAGTCAGTCATTTGGATGAAAGGTTGTTGAATATATTGTTATGGTTCTGCAAACTGTCACTCCCCAGTAATGGCAATCAACAAATTGCAGTTCCTGAGATAGTTATTTTGTTCGTACTTGTTACAGATAGGGTCCTTCCCTTGTGTCTTATGGGCCACAAATGGAATATGCATATTGAGGGATTAGTTAGGTCTTTTTTCCCCACTTTCTCCACATTTTTCTATCTTTCAATTTAAAGCCCCTTTCAAACCATGTGTGTCACCTCATTAGCATATACCGCAAAAATCCTGTTCAAGTTGCGCTGCAGAACTCAACCGCCATAATGCTTTCAACGATACTGCCTCAACCATGCTTTCACCACCAATTTCAACCATGCTTTCACCACCACAAGACTACAATCATCTCCACAACACAAGACCAACAACCATCATCTCGCTTTTCTCACACGCCATACACTTCAGCCTCAACCATCACTCTTCCATTATGGTGCCGTTCCAAGCACTCTCCAACCACAACACTGCTCCAACCACAACACTGCTCCAACCACCATCTTAACCATTTGCCTGCGATTGACGACAGCCACCACCATCGTGCCTGCTCGGGGTGTCACTTCGCCTCCGCTTGGAGTGCTATGACCAACCAAGCTTGCTGCCGTTTAGCGCAAGTTTGCGCTAACATTTGTCATTCCTCCCTGTTGGTGGCAACCATAATGCTGCCTGGGGAACCATTCCCGACTCTCCAGGATGCTTGAGCTACCAGTGGGGAGTGATGCACACTCCTAAGTCAGGGGATCAGCCCCATGGCCCACCTCGAAGACTAATGAAGCCATTTCCTGTCCAACGGCTTCGCAGAAAAGGTGACGTCAGGACGCATGCAAAGGCTGGGCCAATGGTCACGGCATGCTTAGAACATGAGTTGTGGCATTGTTATGCCTGCCAGAGACACTGGGCTCCGCCCCATTCTGAATGTATAAGATCGCGTTCCAGGGGATTTTACAGATGTTCTTTTTTTTGAGGGTATTCAAATGTTATTTTCAGCTTGATTACGAGTGGACTTTCTATTGGTGGGTTCAAGGTGAAGCAACACAAGATGCAGCGAAGCGCCACGAGATGAAATGGAGTGCCACGGGATGAGGTGGACCAATAACCCTGCCACACAGCGACACCACTCTATCACAGTCCCCTCTCCCTTGTCTTTCCCCAGCAGAGGAAAGCAGTGGCCTCGCCAGCTGACGCTGAGTGAGCGCAGAGGATGCCAATGCCTCAAACTTTCTCTTTTCTTTCTCCCTTATCTACCCTTCTGCGGAATTAAAGTCATGGCACCTTGTATTGTTAAATATGTAAGATTGTCTAAGATAGATAGAAATGGTGTTCGTTATGCTCTTTTGTCTTTTTACTTTTGGACCAGTTCGGGTCCACATTAATTTTTTTACTTTTGTACTTTTTGGTCCTTGATTTCAGGTCAATTTGGGTTACAGGTAAAAGTTATAAAATAGTCGGACTTGCCATACTTCCTCACAACAGCCATTGCATGTTGAAATGTTGAAAAGTCTCAGTGTACCGTCGTAGGGAACCAAAGATGATGGGTGGAAGAATAATTTTTATACCTGGATGCATTTTATCATTAGAATCAACTGCATCCAGCAATCCCTTGTACTTCACTGCTCAGATTTCAGTGTGATGGTATTTTACCCAACAGAGCCATTAAGCTTCTACTTTGGCAAATGTATCAACAGCATATTGCTGTGTGAGTCTGTGGGATTTCAAGAGAATATTAGACTTGGAAGTGCGTATCTGTAGGCAATAACAATAGTATTCTGCAGGTGCTACATGACCACGTGCACTGGCATGCACAATTATTTCCGTGTATCCATCTGTTCCATAAGGAAATAGCAAGATATAGTGCAATAGGTCATACCTCCTGTGCCATGCATGTATTCTTTGTATGTCACCTGTGTTTGTTTGTAGGATTACATCCAAGTCATTTGCTTGTTCACCTGGCATGATAACTGCAACCTCACTTGTGGTGGAAAGGTTGTAACATCTGGCATGCTCATCTGATGGTCTCTTTTGAGCACTTAGAAGCACTTCCATGTCAGAGTGTTGATTTGCGAAATCAAGTGCTGCCTTTAAAGAGGCTATGTTAGGATTGACCCTGTGCAAACATGTCTGAAGTGTGGTGAAGTCAAGTTGAGATGAGGATTATCCCTAAGTCAGTTTTCTGCCTCATGATTTGTGTCATGGAAGTGCAGCTATGCAATTTTTGGTTCTTCACCTGCTCCTGGCCTGAGTGATCCAATCCTACAATACAATTTTCCCTGAATTTTGAAAGTGTGATTAAAGCCATGCATGATCTGTTCATCACATCCTATAGAAGCCATAGCAAGGGCATTGGTGTATACCCTCAAATTGTCAAAGAATACAGAACCTCCAGTTTCACATCACTGCTGCATTTCAGGTGGGGCAAGTGGCAAGGGATCTAAGTGAACGTTTCCCTTTTCACAACAAAATGCTGGTCACTCTTCCTTCCAGCAATAGGCATTGCAGTATGTGCATGCATTGCCCGCATTAAATAAGCTGGGAAGTTCACGTCGGACTTTATATGAGAAATCATTTTCCGAGAAGTATGCAACAAATTTTATAGCACCCGTTTTTGTCTTTGGTCTGATAGCGGCCATAGTTTGTCTGTTGGTTGGTTGCGAGACTACCGTTATTCTCAGGTTTTCCGTCTGTCTGTATTTATGTAATGGACAGCTCTGGAGGCCAGAGGAGTCAACCGATTTTGATGAAACTTGACTGGTAGGTTCATATCAGGATGTTGTATGCTTTTGAGCACCGTTGCTCTGGACGCCACCGTGGCCTAGAAACGGGACTTTGAAAATTTTGAAAAAAATCCGAAAAATATTTTTATATCTTTTTTTTTTCGAAAATCAAAAATCGGCTTCCGCACTTTTATGCGCACTATAATCAACCTCTGTCAAAAAATTTCAGCCCGATCCGTCAAAAACTGTACGACGAGTATGCAATTATATAGCGACCACCCATGTCGCCTACCGGCTTGTCTCTTAGCTTACTTACACCGCTGTGCAATTCTACCTGCCCTCTGCTCATCTGTCTCACGCAACCTCGCATCATGAGTCAGTTGTCTTTGGTCAGCGAGTCTTTCTGCTCTGTGTTTGTCATTTTCATTTAGCCTTGCATCATGAGTCTGTTGTGTTTGGTTAACGAGTCTTTCTGCCCTGTGCTTGAGTCTCATTGAGCATCACTTCTTTGTGTCTTTTAGTGTCACTCCTATTTACTGAAATATCTCATTTGTGAGCTCATCATGGCATTGTGAACGATCTGCAAATAAAGGGGAGGCGGCCAAATGTATCTTACTATAATTCACCGTCTGTCCGTCTGTCCGTCTGTTCCCAGGTACCGCAAAAACGGCTGAAACGATCGCAACCATTTTTGGGTGTGCAATCCTGGGATGCCTTGGAGTAAAATAGGCATAAATATAATAACATGACCCCCTTGACAGCTCCCGTAGGGAGTGGGTGCTTCCAGTATAGATGAATTACCTCTTCTTGAACAATCTGCAAATAGAGAAAAAAGAACAACTAAAGTATATAGATTAATCATTTACCTCCTCTTGTTCACCGTTGATACTAATGAGTGATTTGCAACAACAACAACAACAAAAAAATCAAATAAGCAAAATAGATTCACTCGTTCACTGACGATGCCAACGAACGATTTGCAAATGGAGAAAAAAAAATAACAAATAAAGAATATAGATTAATTAATTACATCCTCTTGTTCACCACGGGAGGAGGCCAGAATTAGAGCGGATGCTGCAAACATGGAAATTCAAACCACCACCACCCGCTGTGTAAATCAAAAGGCATCTGTTGCATACAGTAATGATTCTCCTTGTAAACGGTGATGGTTTAATCACGGCCATTTGTAAGTCATCACAGCCACGCCGTTTTACCTCAAACGCCATCTTTCTCCAAGCACCGCCCACACAGACAAAACCAACCATCGTCCCTTTCCCGATAACGTCACTGCCATTTTTTCAAACGTGTAAATTCTAAACATAACATCGCCACCATGTATTTGAAAACCTCGCCGCGGAATGCAAAACACCCCCCGCTGTGTAATTCAAAATTGTTATTCAAAACACCTCACTGCACTGGAAAATGTGGGGACAGGAATACTGTACAGGAAATGGTGGAGACTTGTAATACTCCCCCCCCCATACCTGCAGGTGGTGCTACACCAAACACATTTATATAGATAATTTGCGTCCCCCTTGCCCTCACCCCCACCCAAGACCACGGGCGAAGATATAAACACCCCTATACATTAATTGGCAAGTCTCTGTAGCAAGTTTGGATGTAATTGGCCCAGAACTTAAGGAGGAGTAGTGCAGCAAACAAACCTACACACAAACAAACACCGTTTTGTGAATTATAGTAAGGATACAAGTTATTCAACAAGGAACTTCAATACTGGAGGAGCCCATTGTGTCCATCAAAGCCTGCCCTAGTATTGCCAATATATGGTTGTTTGTCTGTACTCTATCCTTTTAAATGCTTGGTGTCAAGCAAGGAAGCAACACGTACCATTTTTAAAGTCTTTAGTATGACTCGGCTGGGGTTTGACCGCCGACCTCCCAGACTCAGCGTGGACGCTCCAAGTCGAACCATTCATTACACAACCACAACCGAGGCTTGTGAATTCTGTTTCGAAAAGGGATTGGGTAAGATTATGTTGTAATGTCATTTTGTTTCTGAAATAACATAGTGATCTTTGTTATTTTAATGAAGACATTTGATATTATCACCAGCCATTGTCACTTGATCTGACCTCCATGCAATGGTTTCGCCACCAAATTGCTTGGTTGTAAGAGCCACTCTCATTTGCCTTGATGCACGTGGAGGTGTTGCTCACATCTGGGGTGTGACTTCAGTCGGCCCTTCTTGGAATCTGTGGCCTAGCCTCACAAAGGCCCCGTAAGCCTTCTCGACCCTGATCACTTGACACCCTGTATTGCAGTTTGTTTTCATTGTATTCACACCAAAGAATGTTTCACTTTCACACTGATTTATTCGTCTTTTTTTCCCCCCTTTCGCAGAAAGGAGACTGGGCGGTAGAAAAGGTGATCTGTGTTCCAAACAAAAAGGTCTCAAACTGGATGCTCCCTGAAATGCCAGGTACTTCATGCCTGTGTCATCGTTTGTTCACAATGGTTAAATATTATTGTTATATGTTCTACGTCAGCAAGGCATCCAGTGTACTTTGTGATAAACGTCACAAATTATGCATTTCATGGTATTACAAGCCAGCAGTCAGCCATTTTGTTCAAATATTTTATGGTGTGGAATTGTTAAAATTGTACAACTTTAAACCTTCATAAAAATCACTTCAAACCTGTGTAATATTAATTACTCGTATAAAAGCCCAACAAAAACGACGTATTAGAGAAATGGCAACAAAATATTTAAAAGGGACCCCAAACACTCAGACCACCTCGCCGCTAATCTATCCCTTGATACCCCACAAAGTAGAGATGATGTGTCTTTTTCTGATTTCCCAATTGTAAAGTAGGTAAATTTGCAATTAAAGGTCGAAATCTTCTTCTTCTTCTTCTTCTTCTTCTTCTTCTTCTTCTTCTTCTTCTTCTTCTTCTTCTTCTTCTTCTTCTTCTTCTTCTTCTTCTTCTTCTTCTTCTTCTTCTTCTTCTTCTTCTTCTTCTTCTTCTTCTTCTTCTTCTTCTTCTTCGACTTCTTCGACTTCTTCTTCTTCTTCTTCTTCTTCTTCTTCTTCTTCTTCTTCTTCTTCTTCTTCTTCTCTTTCTTCTTCTTCTTCAGATTAGTCATGACGTCACACACGGAAGTGGACCATCATATCCGTGCTGTATACGAGTTACATCGCGGTATTATTCAACTCAAATGGTGAATCATTTTCGATTTTTCACAAATATGCCGAGTTGATGCGTCCTTGGTGCTTGGTTAGTAATACAAACCGAGATGGTTTCATGCTGCACCAATGGCCGAAACACCCTCATCTGCCAGAAATTGGATGCGGCTTGTCCGAAATACCCGCGTGTGGTTAGGGCCTACAAAATGTTCGCTTTTGTGCTCGGAACATGTTATAGAGCAATGTTATGAAACAACAGATATAGCGAGATCTTGTTGATGTCTGCCATGATTGAGAGGGGATGCCATACCCACGATTAAGTGGAAGAAACGGCCATCGCTCAAAACTGGAACGCAATCTCTACCCAACTACCAGACTTCTGTGACTCATTGGGACTGACTCAATCGGACAACTTCCCGAACTGGATCTCAACCAATGGTACTCGATTTCTTCTGAATCAGATTTTGAAAAATTTCCCTGAAAATATCTGCTGTTCTTCCTTTGCTCCAATCGGTTCTTCTGTCCACGTGCTCGTCAAAGTGGACATCTCTCTAACTGTTAGGAGAGATCCACCGCAGCGCCGTCGAGTCTGGCATTTCACTCAGGCCGACTGGCAGGGTCTCCAAGCAGCCATCAAACTTCCAGACTGGTCTCCCATCACTACTTTCTCAAACATCAATTCATCCTGGGAATTCTTTCAAAGAAACTTGCTCTCTCTCTTTTGCACAGATTTATCCCCTCTCGTCTTCAGTTGACCTTCCTCCCACCCATGGTTCACTGAAGCTTGTGGGGAGGCAGTTGTCCTGAAACAACTTGCCTTTGCCTCATGGAAAGTCAACCCAATGGAGGGTAATCTCAGTTCCTTCCAGAAAGCTCGGAACAAGTGTGTATCTCCCCTCAGGAGAGCCAGAAAACAACATCTTTCTAATCCCAAGTCTGAACTCTCAAACCTCTCTCCCTCCTCAAAATCTTGGTGGCGTCTAATCAAATCTGTTTCTGGTGTATGTTCCCCCTCCATCCCCTCCCTTACCTCAAATGGCCGCATTGCTGACACCACACGTGATAAGGCTGAATGTCTAAACTCGGTGTTTGCATCGATGTCTTGTGTCCGAAATCCATCACTTTCTGTACCCACCTTGCCCAGTTGCACCCAACTGTCCCTGGACTCTGTGTCATTTTCTTCTGACAAAGTGGAGAGCTTGCTGTCAAACCTTGATTCAGATTCTGCAACCAGTCCAGACAGCATCAGCCCACGTGTCTTAAAAACCTGCTCCTCTGCTCTTGCTCACCCTCTCTCTGTTCTATTCACCCTCTCATTTGCTCGTCGTCATCTGCCATCTGCTTGGAAATCAGCAAACATTACTGCCCTGCACAAAAAGGTGTAAAAACAGATCCCTGTAACTACAGACCAATCAGCCTTCTCCCAATCATCAGCAAGGTTATGGAATCCATCATCGCTTCAGACATCAAATCCTTCCTCTTCAACAATGGCTTGATTTCCGATCATCAATTTGGTTTCAGACCAGGTCACTCTACCCTGGATATGCTGCTTCTGCTCTCCCAACAATGGATAGAGGTCCTCAATGCCGGATATGAAATCTGAGCCATTTCCCTTGACATATCGTGTGCGTTTGACACGGTCTGGCACCCTGCCCTGCTCACCAAACTCTCTTCCTATGGTATCCAATGCCGTCTCCACTCGTGGCTCACTGACTTCCTCTCCTGTCGCAGTCAACGTGTGGCCCTAAATGGAGTTCTTTCATCCCCTTTTCCTGTCCAGGCTGGAGTTCCTCAAGGTAGCATTCTGGGCCCTGTTCTTTTTCTGGTTTTCATCAATGATCTCTCCGACTCTGGAAAATCCTCTTTATCTCTTTGCTGATGACTCCATCCTCTGCCGTACCATCTGTCATCCCTCAGACCGGCAAGCAGTAGCTTCTTCGCTCTCTGCAGATCTGGGGAAAATCACAAACTGGTCCAACACGTGGAACATGTCTTTCAATCCTGACAAATCTCACACTCTCACTATGTCTTTGCGAAAGGACCATTTGGAACCCCCCCCACCCCCATAAACTTTCTCAACAATCCACTGGAAGAAGTCCTTTCATTGAAGCTTGTTGGTCTCACTATCTGCCATTATCTTTCCTGGGAAAACCACATTTTCAACCTGGCCTCCAAAGCCAGTCACCAACTGGGAATCCTCCATCTTGCAAAGTCAGTCCTTGGCCCACCTGAGCTCCTGACCACATACAATGCTTTCGTCCACATCCTGATGGAGTACTGCTCTCCCCTCTGGGCTGGTGCTCCTGCCTCTCACCTTTCTCGGCTTCACGCTGTGGAAACCAAGGCATTTCGGATCATTGGCATCTCCCGCGATGAGGCTGAGTCTTTGGGCCTCTCACTCTCTCACTGCAGGAAGGTCGGTAGTCTTTCTGTCTTCTACCATTTCCTCTCCAGTCTCGCCCCCCTCCCCCTGCTCTGTCTGTGATTTGTCCCCACCATATTTCCGCAGGGTGCTCAAGGTCCGCCAACAACCCCCTTTTGGTAAAACTACTAAAATCACGAATCACTGCTCACCTTCACTCTTTCATTCCTCTTTTTCCCCGCCTTTGGAATAAACTCCCTCACTCTATTCAATCCCATTCTTCCCTCCAGGCCTTCAAAACAGCTGTTCATCACCACCACTTATCATCTCCCATTCAAAACCTCGATCTTTTCTACCCCCGTTAATCCACCCCAAACCCACCTCCTTCAAATTCCCTGCTTTCCTTCCTGAAATTCGCTGTAGTATCCATCTTCTATTCCCCATGTTCCCCACCCCATCCCTCTCCCTTGCACAGATCTCCTAATGTCTCTGTTCCTCACTGTTTTGTTTTTCCCACGCCCCTCTTGTCTCATGCCCCCCTTGCTGTGCGTTGTGTGTTAGCTCTCATACGAGCCTTGACAAGGTATACAAAAAAATAAAAAGCATATGTTGCGATCCGGATCTGCATCGGGACCTTAACCAAAATCGAATCAGCTTGTTCTTATTAACTACCCAACTCATCCATTACGTTTTGTCATAACCCGTCCATAATTTTTTGAAATATCATGCGATATATCGTTTTTGGCCCTATCTCTCAATGTTGAAGAATCACTGAAAGGTGTCGTATCCAGATCTTCACCAAAATCGAATCAGTTCATCCTTGGCACACACCCTGCCTGTGCACCAAGTTTCGTCTGAATCCGTCAATAACTTTTTGAGATATCCTGTTCATAGACAGACAAACAGGAGTGAATTAACCATAACCTCCATCCACCTTTGGTTGCAGAGGTAAGAGCAAGCTTAATCCTCATAAACAACAAAAAAAATGTAAATCCTCAGATTGTTGTCAAACATGAGTCACATAGGATCCCCAAAAAAGGAAAGAAGTATTACCAGACACAAACTCAGCTACTAACATGACAACACCATCATTATCACGAATATAGAAACAGTACATTAGATCAGTCATTGACCTTGCCAACTTATCGTGGGCCTAAAGCGTATCAAACACATATCGCAATACCTTGCAGACCATTCAAAACAGTACTTTGCATCATCACAGGTTGCAAATTAACAACACCTATTGAGCATCGACACACAGAGGCAACAATGTTAAAAATCAAAGACCACTTGAACATGGGAGATGCGCAGTTCATATGCCAACCCAAATCACCCATGCGACGACATGTCCAACTTCCCATAAACTCCTCGACACATTAAGACTACATCACAATGACACGGCGATGACATCCTTCAAAACATCCTCCCACCAATGAACGACATCTACAAACAAGCTCAAATGAGCTACGATCCTCATCCTCTTAATGATAACGTCATAAAAACGAATATGACGTCATTGTGATGTATCAGGTTTGCGATAAATTATCTGTGCTAATGCCCGGCTTGATTCCCGCAAACAAAATTCAAACAGCTTGCCTAGTTTCGGAGATAATGGTATAGGCGATTTCCATTAGCGGCGATATTATGACGTCAACTTTTTTTCTCGGAAGAATTTCCAAAATTGGAGATGGTTACTGCCTGTGCGTGGGCTGTCTGCATATAGATGGCAAGTTTCACAAAGATCCGATGAAAACTCTGGGTTGTGAAACAAAAAATAGGAATGACGTCATAAAATTTGATATGACGTCATAGTGATGTCTCACATGTGCGGTAATTCATATCTGCGAATGCCCTGTTCGATTCCCACAAACAGAATTCAGAAAGCTTGCCCTGTTTCGGAGACAATTTTTTAGGCGATTTCCATTAGCGGAGATATTTTGACGTCATAACTTTTTTCTAGGAGGAATTTTCAAAATCGGAGATGGTTACTGTCTGCGCGGGGGGATTTTTACATATATATATGCCAAGTTTCAGGAAGTTTCGATGAAAACTGTAGGCTGTGAAACAATAAAGTCCACAAGAAGAAGATGAAGAACAAAAACACATCCATACCCACATCACCATAAATGTCATGAACAGTCGAGGCCAAAACAGTATCCTGGGCACTAACCCCCACCCATCGTCGACACAGTGGAATTACTCCCTGCGTCTCATCATGTTTACCTTTCATGCCTCCACCGTGGAAACCACCCACAGCTTTTACAGTACAAACATACACTTGACGACATCACTGACAACACCTGTAACCTCTTCTGGGCCACCCCACATACAATAAAACACACTATGGAATATTGCATGGTCCTGGCTCCACAAAGGCAAGAGCACAACATTGGAGATGTGAGGCATCTCTGGGTCACTCCCAGGAGATCGATCGGCTATCTCCATGCTGCTGATCTGTTCAATCAGAACTAATCAGGGCTAATCAACAACAACAACCTAAACCTTTCTGCAAATAGCTGATAATTTTGCTCCTGTCGTGTGTATGTGAAGTCCGAGTATGCACTATTACATTTTGAAAACATGCTGCTGTTTTTCGTGCAGGTCTCATTACGGACATTTTGCTCTCTCTGGATGATCGCTTCCTGTACTTCAGTAACTGGCTTCATGGTGATATTCGTCAATACGACATCAGTGATACCTCCAACCCTAAGCTCGTGGGACAGGTGATATCACCAATGCACTTGAGCTAATCAAGGATAAGCTGTGACTACCTCCAGAGAAATTTGAAATTCACTTCCATTGTATTTTATTCATTTACTAAAGTAAAGCAGATAACTTCATAATGATCATAATGTAGTAATTCTCTGTTTTTGTAAATTTATTTTTTGTTTCTCCATAAGCTATCGTATTTCTTCTGGATGATTCATGCTATGTTTTTGCTCGAGTACAATGGTCTTGTACATCAGAACACACTAAAACCAGCATTATGCACTCGCCACCTTTACCAAATAAGGAAAAGTAACTACATGACTGAAGGTCTTCAAATGTTGTTCTCCTTCTGTTTTGACAAAATGCTCAAGGCAAGAATGAGGTGATTGGTCGAGTTGTAAAGCTCTGGTCAACCCACACTTGACAAACATGGCAAGTACACCAATTGGCCATCAACATGAGTTGAGGGAGGTCTTTGTCCTAATTGGGACTGAAATAGTCTGGTTTAAAGATATTTTTTGTGAGGTACAGACAAATTGGAACCAATTTTCATTCAATAATTTGAAAAATATTGAAACCTGTAATATATCAATTAGGGAAAGCAGTTTGAATGCACCATCAATCTTTTATCGTGCTCCACACACAGAAACCTTAGAACCATTCATGAGCCCAGCCTCCTCGTGCCGCCATGTTCTCGCCTCGCGATGACTGCACGTCCGGTTGATCTCATACATGAATACATGACATCTCCCCCCTCCCATTAAGTGTGAAAATGCATCAAAGATGAACACAAAAGTAATGAAGATACTCGTAAATAACACAAAAATCTGCAATATATGAGTAACAGCTACAAATCGAGGTGGATAGGCGCCTTTGGAACTCTGGATGATCGTCTGGGTGCAAAGCCGACAGAAGCTGGTGGTGCTGCAACAGCATTACTGGGGTCAGCCTCAGAGAGTGGTGCAGTACCATCTGCAGCACCAACATCACTCTTCACAGGTTCTGGAAGTGGCGAGACATCATTTTTGAAGATGACAGGATCACAAGACCGATACCGGACATGATCAAGGTGTCTCCAGACGACTCGATTGTCCTTGAGTTTGATCTTGCAGGACAACGGTCCCTCATTTTTGTGAACCCTCCCTGGTAGCCAAGCCTTTCCGCGACCAAAGTTTTTCACAAACACCGGGTCCCTGATGTTTATTGAGCGCTGTACTGCATGTTTGTCATGATGAAGTCTCTGTTTCCACTGATTTTGATACACGACCGACGCCACATCTGGTCTTCGACAATCCAGTTGTGTACGCAAATGTCGTTTCATCAGCAGCTGAGCTGGTGTCACCCCCGTTGTCGTGTGGGGAGTGGTGCGGTGAGTGAAAAGCAAATGTGATAGTCTGGTCTGAAGGCTTCCACCATGTATCTTATTTAGACCAGACTTGATGAAACTCACGAAGCTTTTGGACAGTCCATTTGAAGCTTGATGATGTGGGCTCACAAACTTGTGAATTATAGGAATTCTTATCATATTTACATAAGAATAGTTATAATTTTGTCACGTTCTGGAACTAAAACGATTTAAAGACCCTGATTTGAACTTGCTTTTGACTACAAGGATTTGGTATTCCTTCATTGAGGTTTGATCATCTGAGTAATCACATGAAAAAACAAACAAACATTAAAGCCTAACTGCCTGATATGATAAATGATGTATGTTAGTAATAAGTTAAAAGGTTTTGGATTTTCACTATGTATGAGCTCTTAAATGAGCTATTTTACATTTTTTTATACTTTAAAAAGAAAATAACTCCAAAGCAAAAAGAAAGAAAGTAGGCCTCAACGTTTTGGGCAGCGTGCTCCACCCATCGACAGGAAGATGTGACTGGAACGAATGAATACAGCTTTTATAACAACTCCTCACACCCTATTGGCTGATTATTGTGGGGGTGCTGATTGGCTGTTGAATGCATGTAACTAATTGGTCGGTACATTTTGCTCATCATAGTCCAATGTCCTCAGTGTATCGCAAGCTGTAGTTATCGGTGTACACTGAGGGCATTGAGGCCATTGAACTATGACTGAGGGCATTGAAGGCAATACACTACAATACAAAAAAAAAATGCAAGTTCTCTTTTCATGAAAATCCTATATATTATTTCTGTTAACATCTGCACGTAATTTGACGTTTCTCCTCCGAAACTGCCGGACGGATTGTCGCCACTTTCGGCATGCGGGTGGTCTGTGGTCTAATGAACAGCATGGGGTATGTGAGATCGCGCCACACGGAGAGGTTTGGGAATTTTTGGCGATTTTCTAATTTTTAGATTCGTTTGCATGGCGACGTGTGACGTCACCGCTGAGAGGCGTAATGCCACTCCGAGAAAACAGCGTCTGCAGTGTAAAACCCTCTTCTGCACATGCTGATGACCTCAGAAGGTGAATTTGACACAAAAAATGTAACAAGAAACATTGTATATAAAGAAATTCGATAAATCACATTGTGAACACTGGATATATTGACGTCCTAACGAACCCTCACTTTCGAAACTTCACGCAGAGCGTGGGTTTGACTTGTGCTAATGTAAAGATACAAGTAAATGTGATATAAATAGCAAGGCAAAATGTGTTATTTTTAGCACTTCTCCCTTCATCCTTTAAAATCAGAATGGGGGCCGAAATAAAAAAAAAAAACATAAAAGATTGGTTGTACAGGGGTCAAGGTACCTCCATGCTAAATTTGAAGAGGATTGGTTCAGAAATGAAGGTATTATGTGCAATTGTAATTGTTGGAAGAAAAAAAAAGAAACAAGTAAAAGAACAACTCTTCCCTTCTTGCAGAAGGAGGGACAGACCAACAATACAATAGAGTTGTCCAGTATATACATGAAAACATCTGCAAACATTAAACATTGTTGTGCCGGAGAGATGCTACCAGCATCAATCACGATTTGTGGTTTGGAGAACAAAGAAGTGGCGATCTTGTGGGACATGATGCTCCACACTGACAGAACCAACAAAGTCACCAAACTTGACGTGGTTACAAAAGACAAGGACAACTAATGGTGTCTCGTCATAAATGTAGTTGTCCTTTCAGACAAGAATGTCACAATGAAAGAGGCTGAAAATATGTTGAAGTATATGGACTATCAGCTTGAAGTATAGCAGGTGTGGCAAACGCAGACTGTTGTGATACCATTGGTTTTAACGGTGCAGCTAGCATCATGAAGAGCCTCCAGAAACAAATTGATAACTTTCCTGATGACATTCGACCATCTCACCTGTAAAAGATAGTTATCTTATTGGCAGTGTGCACAATCTGCACAAAAATGTGCTTGTATAATTGTAGCAATGTATTACCCATAAGTTGGTAAAAAAAAAAAGTATGGTTTAGTCTTCTGGTTTGTCATTTTGCAATATGTTTAACAATGATTAATGATTATGACAATAATAATGTCCTAATAATTTTCTGTTTCTCTCTGGGCCATTTGTTACTCGGTTTTGTGTTATTCCTTTGTGTGACCACCTCCTCCCCCGAATACCCTCGAGTCATCTGTAAACCAGGGGCTCTTTGTCGTTGAGTTTCTTCATTCGCCATCATCCTTGTATCGAAAAAAAAAATACTAAATTGTGATTATTCTGATTAACAGTGTTGCTGTTTCATGAAGTCATATAAAATTCATGACGCCAGCTTTATTTTTTGATAAAGATCCTGTGTTATATGGCCACTGACTTCTCTGTCTCGTTTAATTTTGGGGGAAAAGCCATCATAGCACAGTCTATAGGATAGCTGAGGTAGTGTGTTTGCTATCGTATAAAAGTGTTACTCCCAATTGAACAGGATTTGACGACAAACTGTCATACTGGTGCTTTGGAGGCAGAATGCATAATCTTTCTGAAGAAACTTAATATGGCTGCCCCCTCTGCTATCCTTTGATTGTGGATGTGATTGACCAATAGTCAAAAATCAATATTGATGTTCCAGTTTCCCTGATAAATTATAAATTCTGGCTACATCAGCAGGGGTATTAAATCAGCAGTGGAGATGCATTTCTGATTCAACAAGCTGACTGCATGAATACGCTAAATGTCTCTTGGTGAAATGCATGTACATTCTTCAGATGGATTAGTTCCATCCATTTCTACCTTACTAATGAAACATGTTGCTATGTACTGCGATTGAGCTGCCTGGAAAAGCTTGCAGCTAATAGTTTTGCGAATTGTTCTTCCATTGGTCTAGGTCTTCATTGGTGGGAGCATCCAAAAGGATGGACCAGTGGTGGTGGTTGAAGATGAAGAGCTTTCTGAACAGCCCGAACCACGAATTGTCAAGGTAACCCATATTGTTTCACCAAGTCATATAGGAGATATACCAATATGGAGATCTCTCATTTTTGGGGGTGAAGGTTTCTCTTTTCTGAATCCATCCTTGCACGTGAATGGTTAATCCACTCATTATGATAATGACACATAAGGACTGTAACTAAATCTATCTTTCCTGACCTTTCTTTTTTCTAGCTTTTTTTTACCCCTTTCTTTTCTTTGCCAGTAAAGTTTATTTATACAAGAGTTTCGTCATCCTTGCATTTTTTTTCCTCCACAAGAGCATGGCTTGAGGAAAAGCAAGCTTAAATTGACAGTCTGGGTAATGGGGCAACAATTGAGCACAAACAGCAAGGGATGGACTAAATGAACAGGAAGATGACACAGAGAGAGAATATTGAAACAATAAAAAGACATCATGCAGAGCATGATACTTGCAAAATCCACCCCCCACCCCTTTCCAAAGGTTGCAAATAGTTACATCAAATTGTCCATTTCATTCAGATTAAAATTGACAAACTTGATCAAAGCTCAGGTCAATTGGATGAAAATTGATGATTTTATAAGTTTGACTTTGAGTTGACCTTTGACCTTTAACATCGTTGTTTTCCAAATTCAGTGATGCATTATGCAATTGCTGCTTAATGTTCAGGTTAATTCGATGAAAATTGATTTTTCGGATGAAATTTGATGATTTTAGAAGTTTGACCTTGCATTGACCTTTGACCTTTTGACCTCAAAAATAGTTGCTTTCCCAATTCAGTGATGGACTATTGAAATCTTGTTCAACTTCCAAGATAATAGGATGTAAATTGATGATTTTTCAGTTGAAAATTGATGATTTTAGAAGTTTGACCTTGAGTTGACCTTTTTCACCTCAAAAATAGTTGCTTTCCCAATTTAGTGATGGACTATTGAAATCCTGTTCAACTTTCAAGTTAATAGGATGTCAATTGATGACTTTTCATTTGAAAATTGATGATTTTAGAAGTTTGACCTTGAGTTAACCTTTTGACCTCAAGAAGTTGGTTTCCCAATTCAGTGACAATATTCAAATCTTGTTCAAATTCCAAGTAAATCAGAAGAAAAAAAATGATGATTTTAGAAAGTTGACCTCAAGATGACCTTTGACCTCAATCAATAGGCTTTTCAGTTGAGACTACATTTACAACTTGGTAAAGTTTCATGATGATCGGTGTAGAATTGTGACCTGTAGGTGATAAACAAACAAACAGACAGAATAACAAAATCGACTGACCAATATACTCGAAAAAATCGTCGAGTTTGCAAGTAACAAGCAAGTAAAACTTTTGGGTCAGGGTGGTTTAATGAGGTTAATAAATATTATACGTCAGGATTGGGAATGATATGAGATGGTGGTGCAATGAGTGCATAAAGCCCTGGAGGGAAGAGAGGGAAAGAACAGCCTCTGGAAGGTGGTTCAATAGATGGGTGGAGCAAGGAATAAAAGAGTTCAGGTGTGTAGTTCGCCTGGATTTTGGAATTTTAACCAGGATTGGGTCACTGGAAAAGTGCATGCATCCTGGAATTGCTTGAGAGGGTCAGATGACCGAGAGAGCGGAGTAGCAATATTGGAGAAGAGGCAGTAGAAAAAAAAGACACCCACAAACAAACCTTCATTCTTTTCCCAGGGAAAACGCATACGTGGGAGTGCACAAATGATTCAACTGAGCCTCGACGGGAAGCGACTCTATGTGACAACATCTCTCTTCAGTAACTGGGATAAGCAGTTTTATCCAGACATGATCAAGTAAGATTTTCCCTGCACCACACGTGATGCTTGTAAATGATTTAAATATGCTGTGGATTTGCTTTGAGTTTCCTTTTTATATTGTGGAAGGCTTGGGCCAAAGGCAATATTCTGTGACTTGGATAATGCCATGAATCTCTACCCTTTACCAGAAAAGTATCTCAAAACATTATGAACGTATTCTGATGTGTGTGTGTGTGTGTGTGTGTGTGTGTGTGTGTGTGTGTGTGTGTGTGTGTGTGTGTATGTAGATGATGGTGTTTGAAATACCTGAAGAAGTATTAACATGAATCAATTTCGAAGTGAAATAATTGCATTAATTTATGTAAATAACATTAGTTTATGCAGCTGCCGTCTGCACATACACATGAAACCTTTTTTTCATTTTCTTCTCTTGTGTTGTTTCTTCATTCAAACAGCCATTCGAAGTGCTTCGTAGTATTTATTTTGGAATGTTCATTATGCATGTTTGTTGTTCCATCCATAGCAATCTGTAGTTCATGTTTGTCGACTGTGAGAAAGTGGTGCTAATTCGCGTTTGCGCTATCATTGTTCCTTCTCCAGGAACCAACAAAATGACGACACACTTGCAATTGCGATTGAAAAGGTTTAGTGTGTGAAGCAACAATGTGTAAGCAATAAGGACAAGTTGCATTGTGCTAATTTACAATGAAACAGTGTACGGTCGACTTGATAGTGGGGTGAGCAGAATAGGCAGTTGCAACTAATCTATACCAAAGGCAATTGTGAACCAGATGTCGAAGCAGTATTAGAACATAACGCTATAAATCAATGCAGTGCAATGGTCTTCCAAAAAAAGAAAAGAAAAGAGAAAAGAATGGTGCTTTGTTCAGCATCTCTGTGCAAGGCACACCAGTTTAAATGGATGACGATCAGCATCATGTGATCATGTCATCTCTGTCCCATTTATGATTGTTTTGCCATATCATAGTCAGATGTTGCTCCATAATCCATGGATTTGGCTTTGTATGAGCCTTGAGGCTCTCCATAAAAATTAAAATACATACTTACTCTTGTGAAGCTAATTTAACATTTTCATGTTGTCCTCTGACTGATGGAATAGTGCAGAAATAGCATACTCACCTTTCAGCCATGTAGTCTCTGTTTGGTTGGGCTGTATCCCACACCTTTATAGGATGTACAGATCACGTCGCATCACATGATCAACCAAATTTGCATATCTGGCAGTTTTCTCCCCTTAAACAGAAAAAGTTTGTACTGATAACGAAGAAAAGAATAGGGTCACAGTTAATAATACAATGTGGCCAGACCGTGTAAACTGTTTTTCAGAAAAAGATAATGATCTCTGCTCATTTTAATTTTAAACACAAGATCTCATGATTTGGACTTGAGCACATCACTTGCACTTTATTATAGCCTCAGAAGTTACTCTTGGAAGAGTGTATGCACGAGCAGAACACAGCTCTGATTTATCCCATTAACTTGTAAGCACCATCATCGACTATAGCCATGCAGAGGGTGGTCAAATGGAAGTATCAATCATAACTTGTGATATCAAGGACCTTGCAATGGGCAATGGGACAGTCATTATACTCTCACAGTCCATTTTACTACTTTACATTTGAATATTGAGCCAAATCCAAGTATAAATAAACAAGAGCGAGAGAATTGCTTTGCAATACATGTCCCCTACTGATGTGATATTTTCTATGTCCAAAAAGGGTGTAGCTGAAAAATTAAAGAAACGCCCTGAAACTGGATTTGTTCTGTAACTTGTCATAGTAAAGCGATGTACCAAGTTTCAGTTGATTATGTTAAAAGGTATGGGGAAAAAATACAAAAACTACAGGTCAAACAGAAAGACAGAGGGACAGACAGCAAACCTATAGTCGTCGTCCCCCTCCCCCCGCCTACGACCTCCAACCCCTGGTGAAACCAGTAGGGGACTAAAAGGAAGTTCTAAGAAAGACCTGAGATTACCAAACAGTTGAGAAGTTTCCAAGTGAACAAAGTTAAAATGTATGGATCGAACTTTGGGGTTGTTCAAAGTTAACATGGACTTTCCATTGGAGAACGTAAAGATTTGTTTTATACTGAGATTTTGCACGATTATGTTGTGTACCAAAACAAGTAATACAGGAAGTAATATAATTATTGGTCAAAGCACTGTTGGTCAAAGCACTGTTAGCAGTTCACTCTCAGGTGGGAAATGTGACCACAACAACTCTCGAAGAGAAGGGTCGGGAAGTTCTAAATGCCCCCCAACCCCATATGCAATCCTGACTTGTCATCTTGTGTTCATCTCTTTGGACCACTCAAAGAGCATCTGGGTGGTGTTACGTACAGTATATGAATTATGGAGATATCAGAGCACATGCCCAGAAATGGCTCCCAAAGATGCCCATGCATCTGACATCAAGGCGCAACATCGATAGCACATGTGTATGTTGCAGTAGGGGAATACCATAAAAATAGATGAAGTCTCATGAACCAGTTTCCTGAGCATTTTTATTTTCTATAATAAAATGTTTGCTACCCTCATAAATTGGATATGTGGAGTCCAGTACAATATATTAGGAAATGATGCAATGTTCTTCGTAAGCACTTCAATAAGATTGCAACGATAAAGGTGTGTGTGTGTGTGTGTGTGTGTGTGTGTGTGTGTGTGTGTGTGTGTGTGTGTGTGTGTGTGTGTGTGTGTGTGTGTGTGTGTGTGTGTGTGTGTGTGTGTGTGTTGGGTGTCATCTCCATATGTAGGTTTCAGAAGGTGGAACGGAGTCCTCCCAACAGGACTCGAATTATTTACCCCCATTTTGGTGAAGAATCTCAATTCATGGGCCAAGTTGTGAAATTTCTTGTTCTCAGTTTTGGTCCGAGGGCTCTTTTCAGGATCGTCATTGAGCACCGGACAGCTTGCATCTGTAGGTCATTTGTAGTAATATTCCCAGCCTTGTGTTGGCTTAATGGTGAGGGTGGCTGGTTGGGATCCTCGGGTCCTTGATTCAAGCCCCGTTGGCCGCTGAATTAATATACATACATATGCAAAATTAATATACATACATACAACGTGTTCTGTGGAACACGACACGAGCAAAACATTCACGACAATGTTATAATTAATTTATAACCCGTTCTTAACTACGGTGCTACGGATTATGGGTTCGAAGGGGACTCAAACGAGATCAGCCTTAAATGACATGCAGACAAGACATGGACAGCATGCAGACAAGACGGAGTACTTGGTGATGTTTCATGGACGAGAGGAAAGTGTCAAAAGCACGAATGTGGCTCGTAACAAGCCGATGTCCATGGATTCGAGCCCCAAGCTCAAGCATGCCGCATGGCAAGATGGCGGCATTGTACGCTTTCTTCTCAAGGCACCGCTTGCGCACGCCCTCTTCAGTGAGTTCTGGCCCTGCGCAATGTCGACGGCATAAGACCGTCAGTAACGAGATAAGCCTTAAACGACATGCAGACAAGACATGGACAGCATGCAGACAAGACAGAGTACTTGGTGATGTTTCATGGATGAGAGGAAAGTGTCAAAAGCACGAATGTGGCTCATAACAAGCCGATGTCCACGGATTCGAGTCCCAAGCACGAGCATGCTGCGTGGCAAGATGGCGGCGTGGTACTCTTTCTTCTCAAGGCACCGCTTGCGCACGCCCTCCTCAGCGAGTTCTGGCCCTGCGCAATGTCGACGGCACAAGACCGTCAGATTGATGGTGGGTCTCAGCTGGTTTCTCACAAGGTCCAGCATAAAGTCCAGGCCTGGCGTGTTCATCAGGCCTCCTTCATGAAGCAGATCGCAGACAGACACAGCCGTCCCCCTACACAGCAGATCACGACTCCCACCAGTCATCTCTCATCCTGCCGAGGGCAGACAGACCTCATGCAGTCCTTCCTCTACCTTTTCTTTGGCCCTGGCTCGCTTCAACAATCCACAGAAGGCAGACCCAGCGCGCCCAGGTTCAGTTTCTCTCTCTGCCGATCTCACCAGTGGCTTTCCGTTTTCTGCTCGCCTCAAAGCCCTACTGCTGACTCGGTTCTCTCAGTTTTTACCACCTTTTCTTTTTGAGGCGCGCCCCTTTTTACGAAGACGACAAACTCCTCCCCTTAGTTTCACTTCCTTCTCTAGGCCACTCCCTCTCAGCCGACTGGGCGGGGCCTCGTCTGGAGAGGGGAAGGAAGAAAGAAGAAGCTCTCGGTACACCACCACCGCACGAACAATAAACAGCCTCTTACAGCTCCGGACACACATATAATGTCCATGTCACCGAACAGCCTGGATAAACATGCATTTAATGGGGGATCTGGGCTTATCCTATATTTAATAGCATAATAAGGGCCATTTCTGCAACAATATGTATATATGTATATATGTATATGTATATATGTATGTATATGTATATATGTATGTATATATATATATATATATATATATGTATATGTATGTATATGTATGTATATGTATGTATATATGTATATGTATGTACATATGTATATGTATGTATATATGTATATGTATATGTATGTATATATGTATATGTATGTACATATGTATATGTATGTATATATGTATATGTATATGTATGTATATATGTATATGTATGTATATATGTATGTATATATGTATATATTTATTTATATATATATGTATATGTACATATATACAGTATACTGTCTTGGTATGGGTAGACGATCTAGTCGGAAAAAAAAAATGTTTGAGATTTGTTCTACCCTTATTATCAGGATCTAAAATGGCGATTTCAGTTAATACAATGGCGATTTCGATTAAACTTGGTTGGTAGGTTCATACCATGACCGAGTTGTGTGCAAATGAGAACCGTTGCTATGGACACCACCGTTGCCTAGCAACGGGACTTTGAAATTTTTGAAAAATCAAACAAAAATTATTTTTTCGAAAATCAAAAATCGGGCCACGAGCAACTGTGGGCAGTACATTCAGCCATATTGTCAAAAACTTCCAGCCGGATCCTATGAAAACTGTCGGAGAAGATACACTTTGAATAAACCCTGGTCGAAAACAATAAAAAACGAAGTTCGTTATATCTCAGAGACCATGAGTCAGATATACATGAAACTGGTATGGTAGGTTCATGGTATGTCCCAGTTATGTGTGAGAAAGAACCGTTGCTATGGACCCCTCCGTTGCCTATCAATGGCCGAAAAACCTCTAAATGTGGGGGTATTTTAACGAAAAAACAATCTGCAGCATTAACCCTTGAAGTTAGAATCGTGAATTT
>NC_140963.1:94808416-94815916 GCF_056783735.1 Eptatretus burgeri
CTGGTAAAACTACCAAAATCACAAATCACTGCTCACCTTCACTCTTTCATTCCTCTTTGTCCACGCCTTTGGAATAAACTCCTCACTCTATTCAATCCCATTCTTCCCTCCAGGCCTTCAAAACAGCTGTTCTCCACCACCTCTTATCATCCCCCATCCAAATCCTCGATCTTTTCTACCCCCGATAATCCACCCAAGCCCACCTCCTTCAAATTCCCTGCTTTCCTTCCTGAAAGTCCCTGTAATGTCCATCTTGTATTCCCCATGTTCCCCGCCCGATCCCTCTCCCTTCCACAGATCTCCTAATGTCTCTGTTCCCCAATGTTTTGTCCTTCCCACTCCCGCCCCTCTTGTCTCAGGCCTCCCCCCCTTGCTGTGTGTTTTGCATTAGCTCTCACATGACCCTCGACAAGGAAAAAAAATAAATATATATATATATATATATATATATATATATATATATATATATATATACATATGTGTAAATAAACTGATTCTCAGATGTTTCTCCACATTGCACATGCAAAGGCAACTTTTGGTGTTCACAGGGTTATCTTGTGGAGTTTTGATTCAGATGTAGCATGTATGTGTTCACGATACTGTTCAATAACTCGAGACAAGAGCTGTTCTTGCAGACTAGCACCAGTCATAAGAAAAGGTTTGTGCCAATGCACACTATTACAGCAGAATTAGGAAAATACATGTCGCTGGTATTGCATGCCATTCACACATTCAGTGGATACCATTCGACATCAGCCTTCAACAGAATGGGAAAGAAAAGGTGGATGAAGACAGCTTCAGAGCACCTGGAACTGATGGATGGATTTAAGAGTCTTGGTAAAGATGCAACTCAGGTAGACCCTGCAACTGAAGCCGTGTATGTGGTATTTCTTATGTCCATTTTGTACTCTAGGAGAGATGAGGCATTTTGACCCTCTACTGTTATTAAATGTTGTTCACCATACACCGTTCCTGGCCTCTGCCAAGTTTCAAGTTTTTTTTTGAACAATAGTTTCAGAGATGTCCAAAGTTTAACCTTTTCCCAACATGGCTGCCATGTCACATCACCTCTGACATCATAGTTAGCATTGAAAAAAATCTCCAGGGGTGGGCTCTCTTGTGTTGAAAGTTGTGCCGATCACTCAATCGGTTGCGGAGAAAACAAATTTAAAAGCGAATAAATATTGAAAATGTCTGGAGGAATAAAAATATAAATAATCCGTACAAAAACAATAAAGTACTTCTTCAGTACCATAAAAATATGTTATACAATATAACGGGGGAAATGGCAATGGTATTATTGAATGTTTATGATATTAAGTGCCTTATGATGCGATTATGTAAGTGCAAATCTGTTGTTACTTATTATCTAACTGCCGTTGTTAGACTTGTTACTAACTTGTTACTGACTAAGTTGTTACTAACTGCTGGAGGGGATGTTCCAATTTACCCCAGTTTCCCCTACACAGTTTTGCATTTGTATTGAGAGCTTATCAAGCCTTGTAAGGCACCAGCATTTGCTATCCTTGTTTTGTTAATCTCCTGTGAAATCCCTCAACTGAAATTGAACAAATTAAAATTCTGGGTTTCTTCCATGGTGAGCAGGCAAGATCCATATCATCTGGGATGTATGCTTAACTTTTTTGGATTGAAGGAAGAAACACTGACTTTACGCTCTTGCTAAGAGATTCATTTCCATTTTAAAAGGTTCTTGTTTTATCACACAAAGCTTCACATTTTCTTATCCCAGTGTGTGCAATGCTTGGCAATTGATATATTTACAATGGTATTGGAAAATGTAATTTTCAAAATCTGATCTTGTTTTTCGTAATTTTAATGGAGAAGCCTTTTATTGGATCTCTCTGAGGAATAATGCTCTGTCCCGCACGTTTAACATTTTGATGTTTACAGGGAAGGCTCAGTAATGCTGCAGATCGACGTTGACTCCAAAAGTGGAGGGCTTAGTGTGAACCCTAACTTCCTGGTGGACTTTGGCAAGGAGCCTGGAGGCCCAGTTTTAGCTCACGAAGTCCGCTATCCTGGTGGAGATTGCACCTCTGATATCTGGTTATAATTCTGTTGTTATACAATAAAAAAATAAAGGCACAACCAAATATTGTCGTTGCTCTCAGTTCAGGTTCAGGTCAAATGTTTTAACCACTGAATATTGATGAAACCAATTCGATGGTCGAAACATCAGACCAGAACCCTGCCTACTGGGCTGCTAAACTAGTTGTTGGTGCCTGCATTTTGCAATATTGATCTTCCCAATTTCAACCAGTTTTTTTGATGATTCTGTTTCGTATTCAAGATGGTTTGAGAATGCAATTCTTATTTTCAAAGGTGATGCTCCATTAATTCCATGTTTCATCCTTCTGTACCAATTGAATTTTTTTCTTTTTTCTTGTTGACATAGACTTAAGTTGTTCTTAAATCAGTGTCTTGCTTACAAGATCCATTGATGGATCACCCTGCCTGTGAAACACCTGGGTGGCAGTTTTAGCTGGTTTGAGATCAAAAATCAGGCGAGACCCCTAGGCTATTTTGCCAAGCCGCACTTGCCATTGACTTTCATAAATAATCGTTTTACCAGGTTGCCAACAACAAAAAAATCAAACCCTCTGTTTTATTCACCATTCATTTATTTTCACATTTTTCCTCTTTTATTTCAGATAATGATAGCTGAGGTCCTACAGCAAATGATGCCCTGGACAAATGAAGAAAAGAGAAAAAAAAAAAAGGATTTTCGGCAGAACCTTACATCGAAATGCAATCCTTCGTCAAAACGTAAATGAAGTTCAAGAGAAAATTTAACTGCAGAGATGCCCCATGCAAGAGAATATTCAAATGGACAAATAAATTTTGAGAGGCAAGGAACTTTGCACAACTTGAACTCAAAATCAACAGACAGAATAACTCATTCTGGATGCCCCTTACTGAGAACTCCTGAGGTCATTAAGAGGGTCCAACAGCCAGTCTGAAACAGTCCAAAAAGTCGATTCGCCACCACAGTCAAGAACTTGGATTGACAGTGTCAAGTCTCAGGAGGATTCTCCATGATGACATGAAATTTTATCTGAGAACAACAATGGTTTCAACAGAATGGGGCAACCCCTCACACTGCAAATCAGTCTTGTGAGTGGGTGACAAGCCACTTTGGTGAGGGTGGAATTTGCCAATACTTCAGCGTCAAGTGGTTTCCACATTTCCCTGATCTGAGCACTAGATTTTTATCTTTGGGGATATCTCAAAGACATTGTGAACAAGGATAACTCCAGGAGCATATTTGAGCTGAAACAAGCAATCACAGAGAAATTTAGGTCCATCCCACTTGCTGAATGTCAGGGCACAATCAACATTTTCATCTGTAATGTTCAAATCTATATTCGGTGCAGAGGTGGACATTTGGAACATGTGATCGACCGAGTGCCAACCAAGTCTGACAAGGACAAGTCCTGATATTTGGTACATCAGTGTCGCACAAAATGTAGCAAATATATATTTTACAGCGCGTGCGCTGGTATACAATTGCACCGAGTTTGAAATGTCCCCAGCATCTACCATGTCTCCGGTGTCCTCCCCTCCCCCACCCCCCCACGCGCCTCAAGTGACAGCCAATGATGGCCGTCCGGTAGATGGCAGTGCGTTACCTAGACCTAAATGGTGACAACTGATGGAAACAATTGACGGAAATACCTGAGTATTCATGGGCCGACAACTGACAGAAAAATCCGAAGAGACGGCCAATATAATAATAACAATAATTTTCTGGTTTCCGCATGAACGACACGTTAGATTCACACAATACTGCCTTTTTCAATGGAAATTTGTGAAACTAATGTGTTTTATATGTGTAAACCATTGAATTTATTGCTTGATGGAAAAAACCAAGAAACGCTCCCCTCTCATGTACGAACGAACGAAAGACGTCATTTCCGCCCACCATGGCATTTCGCGCCGAACGCTGAAAGCTAAGTTCTTCTTATTTTACATCATTCTTTTGCGGCCCCCTGCCATGCTGTATCGAACAATTTAATTCCTTCTGTTATATATAAAGGTGCTTATCACAATAATAACAAGATTTTTACATTTCAAATATTAAGTACGCTTTTTAATTGTTTTTCAACTGAAAAAGCATAAATTGCATATTTTAACATTAGTGTACTCATTTGCTTCACCACACGTGCTGTATTGAAGGATTTCACTTGTTATATATATATATATATATATATAAATATATATATATATATATATATATATATATATATATTCTCCTGAATTTTTATGTAATTCAGTATAAAAATGAATATATTGTGGATTTTTTTTACGTGTTTGGGTTTTTTTGGCACACCCTGTTCTTTTGCTCGATCTGATCTTAAGCAAGTATATAATCTAGTTTAATGTACCTTTTCTCCCATCTTGAGAAATATAAAACTTCCATTTTCAAATCATAGCTGTTATAATTTTTCGATGCGATGAGGATCATTTGACTTTTTATTGAAATTACTTGCATTAATTGCCTTTTTGAGATCAGGTTCACTTTCAGTGGGAAAATCCATAACTTCACATCCACAATACTTGTCCATTATATTGCTTTGCATCCTCTTTTATTGTGTGAGTGATTATCATTGTCTGTTTATTATATTAAAGATTTCCTGAACAACAAATACTACTTTTGTTTACTATTTAAAAACCCTGTTTTGGGTTTTTTGTATTTTTTGCTCGAGTCAAAGGTTATCATCTGCAGTGGCCTGCCAAACTATTCACCACCTTCCAATAATGCCACATTTATATGAACCAGTACACCTACTCTCGATGGGAGCAACAGAAAGGGTCATGTTGTTATCCTCTCTGGGGTACATAGATTTCAGTCGATCTAGTCTCAGGTCCATTCTTCTGTAGTGGACACAATAAGCAGAGAATGCCTCAAGGATGTTTGATTCCTCCAGATTTCTTTCAGTTTAGTGTTAAACAGCAGTATATGCGACTTTAAAAATGTAATCATACGTGTTTGTGGTTGATTTTTTTTTCTTCCTTCTGGGAGGTCTCTTCTTCTTTCTCATTTTCAAACTCCATCACAATAAGCTATTTATACACGTTAACACGGCATTTGTTAAAGGAGTTAAAACCCCTTGGGGAGAGGGGATCTTATTCGTATTAATATTGTTTAGTGGTAACATCAATATTATGGCATCATGGAATATGTTAGTACACCATATAAAGGGATGATATGGGGAAAAATGGCCACCCATTAAAATGTGGACACAATGATACACCCATAAAGTACTATGGAGTGAAGTTATAAGCATTTAAAAGCCATACCTTTTATTCTTGACCATTTTCTGAACTACCAAGACGTAAAAAGATGCTAGAATACATCGCTAAAGTACCACAATGAGAGATCGCTAAAATGCCAATTAGTACTTCTTATTCTTCTGCTTCTTCCCCTCTCCAAACAATGTAAAATTGTAGTCCAACCAACCTCAAAAACTGCTGAAGCTATGATGGTGATTCCAACGCGAGGAAGTTACTTTGTCTCTTAGCTAGTGCATGCAATCCAAAATTAAAAAATATATAAAACATTAATCGTTTTATTAGGAAAATAAATCAAACATCAATGTGGACTCAACCAAACCAGGCCAGGATCATGGGAGGGGGGGACGATGGACAGAACCATTCCAAAAGCGATATATATATATATATATATATATATATATATATATATATATATATATATATCCATCCCATCCCCCAAATCAACTGAAACAAGTATTAAAACAATTTAATAACATGGAAGGATTTAATCCATTCCAAAATAACAAAATATATTAAACATGAAGCTTTTTTTGGTTTTTAACTATAATCGCATTGTTTGTCAAATGTGGTAATCCCACATTGTGGACTTAACCAAAAGCCAGAATTGAAAGGTGAGGAGGGGGGGAGGGGTAGAATGTAACATAAGCCAAATTTAATAACTCGGATGGATTTAATCCAAATCAAAATAAGAAAATATAGAGCATAAAGCATTTTATTTCCTTAAATAATTGCAGAAACAAGAAAAAAAAACATTAAAAAAGAAGTAAAAACAGAGGGATGAAACCTCAAAAACACAACCAAACAAGGTAGGAATGACACCACATTACGATGCCACAATACGACATCACAATCCTCATTGATTACCATCAGGACATCTTTTGACATTTTACTTTTGTTGTGGGATTTTGATGGATGAGGAAGAAGAATGAAAAATGATACGTTACAATGCCACAATACGACATCACAATCCTCTTCTTTTTCACGATATCTTTTGACATTGTTCCATCACAACACTTGCAACAAGATCACCCTTCGGGCAGGTACTCTGCTACTCGATAGAATACAGTAAACCCTCAAATATCATGGGTTGTAATATCGCGGGTTTCGACCAATGCGGGCAACCTATTGTGTTCCAATTTCATTATCACAGGATTTCATTTTGACCAATCGTGGTTTTTGAGCTGATATGCATCATCGTTTGTGTCCCAGGCATATACGATTACCTCCCATTATGAGCCTTGTGTTGTTTCTCGTGCATAATTTTTAATGATCCCAAATGTAAAGCGATGGACAGTTAGTTGTGTCAAAAGGTAGAGAAAGGTTATGATGTTGGCTGAAAATATCGAGTTGTTCGATCGTTTGGCTTGAGGTGAAATTTCAGCATCTGTGGGTTGCCCTTATGTGGTCCATGATTGTAGGGCGAACCTTCCCCATTGTTCTCCTCATTCCTAAACCTTCATTTTCCTTCAAACCTAATTCCCAAACCTTCATTAGCCTTCAAACCTGATTCCCAAACCTTCATTTTCCAATTCCATATTCGAGCCTCATTCCAAAACCCATATTTTCTGACACCCCTACTCAAACACCCATTCTCAAATCTTTATTTTCCCACACCCGTACTCGAACCGCCATTCTCAAACCCTTATTTTCCACCACCTGGATTCAAGCTGTTCTCATGCTTCATTCTCAAACACATTCTCAACCGCAGCTCATAAAACTAATCGAGGCGAAGGGATTTATGCCGGAGCAGGTTTTTAATGCCGATGAGATGGGATTATTCTAGAAGAGGATGCCATCTCATAATTTCCTCTCCAAGCAGGGAAGATCTGCTCTGGGTCAAGGTAAGGTGGTTAACGATCATCCTACCCTTCTCTTATGTGCAGGCCCGTCGCTAGGGGGGGGGGCATTTGGGTGCAATGCCCCCCCATGGCGCATCTGGTGCCCCCCACTTGTACGCCACCCATTTATGCCCTGTTGCACCCTGTGAACAACTTAGTGTTTAAGGACGAGCGCCCACTGTGAACTTGCTGTTTAAGAGTTCACCTGTGTGAACTAAAACCCTTATTCCAGATGTTCAACGTGGTGAATAATAAGGCCTTCTTGGATAAACTGTTCTTTAATAATATCCTTCTTTGAATAACAGTCAAGAGATAAGTGTGCGCTTCCCAGCGCATCTCCAAAAGC
>NC_140963.1:94823416-94835916 GCF_056783735.1 Eptatretus burgeri
GTTTGCAATCGTGCTTACATTCGAAATTATGCAGATAAAACCTGTTTTTGATGGATGGATCATTTAATAAATAAAACCGTCAACCGTGAAATCTCGCGAGTCGCGAGATTAGTGACGCGGGTCGCGAGATTAGTGACGCGAGTCGCGAGATTAGTGACGCGAGTCGCGAGATTAGTGACGCGAGGGACGAATCACAGAGCACGAGCTCACAGCAGGAGAAAAACACGTGGATGATGAATATACGAAAATGGCTCAGAAAAGGAAAAAATGCAAGCGACGAAAATGAAGAAGATGATGAAAGACATGTTGTGGGAGGAGTTGGAGGAGGAGGAGGAAAAGACGATCATGTCGATGAAATACCGACAGAAGCTGGCCAACCTGGCCAAGCCAGCAACGTCAGCCCTGCGGCTGTAGCCCCAGCGCAGACAGCCGAGTTTCCACGCCTGGCGGCGGCCTCGGGGTCGTGTGTGACTCAAGCCTCTTCCCGATGATCTTGGAAGTGAGAGACCGAATCAAGTGGTTCTACAGCGGTACCCTGGCCATCTGTTGCAGAACAAGAGTCGCTCGTTTGTGTCCTCGTGGTACCAGACTAATGAATGGCTGGAATACAGTCAGTGTGCAGACAGATGCAGCATTCTGCTATCCATGTGGGAAGTTTAACACCGCACGTGGCCCAGTGGACTCTACTTTCACAGTGCGAGGCTACCGGAATTGAAAACATGCCGTTGAGAAAGGCAGGGGGTTTCACAAACACGCAACTTCAAAGGAACATTTAACTTGTGTTTTGAGGTGGAAGGAGAATGAGAGGCGCATCGATTGTGGTGAGGAGATTTCCACACTCCTCAATGCTGACCAGCTAAATAGAAACAGGTACTATGTGTCTGCTCTTATCGATGTTGTGAGATTTCTCGCAGAAAATCATTTACCTTTTAGAGGGAGCCTTGATAATTTTGAAGATATGTCAGACGGGCACAGTGGGCTCTTCCTCTCGCTTTTAAACTGCACACTCAAAAAAGACACCGAGCTGGCCGAAATAATAAAGCATATCCCACGAAACGCAAGCTTTACTAGTCTGGAAATGCAGAATGAACTGATCTGCACATTGAGTAATGTTGTGACGGATGCCATCGTGGAAGAAGTAGGCACATCGTGGTTTACCATCAAGGTGGATGGGACGAGGGGCCCCACTGAATGTGAGAACATATCAATCATCATTCGCTTTGTATCGGCATCAAATGAAGCAACAGAGCGTCTACTCACAAAAGCTACAGCCAACGCTGGAGATGCAAAAACATTGACAGACCTAATAATTGCAGAGCTGACAAAAACAGGACTTGACGCGTCAAAAATATTAAGTCAGGTGTACGACGGGGCTTCGGTAATGCCTGGGAAGCACGGTGGGGTGCAAAAGTTGTTGCAAGAGATATTGGAAAGAGAAATCCCCTATGTGCACTTCTTAAATCACCAACTCCATCTGGTAGTTATCCACGCACTGGCAGCAGAAAAAGCTGTCACTGATTTCCTCGAGGTTTGTTGTTGCCTGTACAAATTCTTCAGAAAGCCCACTGTTGCACAGTATAAAGGTGAGCGGTTAAAACGACTTCTTGATCAAAGGTGGACGGGACATTTAGCCACCTTGTCTGTGATTATAGGATCTTTTAAGGATATCACATCCTTACTGTCGGAGATTGATGCAGAGTGCGCCTACGGTGCAGAGATGAGGATGGAGGCTATTGGGCTTTTGCGGGAAGTCTCTGGGCCTGCCTTCATGTTCATTGCTATCTTTGTACAAAAACTGTTGATGTTGTTAGATGGCCCTAACAGACTCTTGCAGGCAGAGGACATGGACTTGCTAACGGGGTTGGAACTGGTGGCGAGTGCTACAGAGTGCGTGAAGAAACTCCGCTCTGAGGATGAGTTCACTGATCTGTGGAACAAGGCCAACGATGCTCGCACTTCTACACCTGCACCACCAAAACGGAGACGCACAATGCATCAGAACTTGGAACAGTTTGTAGTTTTGGAGACTACAGGACAAAACAACGACAATGACAAGACGGAACTGCAGAGGGTTTTTTATAGCGCAATTGACACTGTGCTTGGCGAGATCACTCAGCGCTTCGGTGAGCGCAACACACAACTCACCCGTTCACTTGCTGCCTTGAATCCTGAAAATGGCACGTTTTTGGATCCCCACTTGCTCCAGCACATCATGACATTAACAAAGTCAACCGTCAGTGAAACAGTGTGTGGTTGCAAAGCAGTTGATTCGCTCACAGACAGAAAAGCAGCCAAACGAGAGATTGACAACACAAAAACTCCTCTCAACATACCACAAAACGCTGGAAGCCATGCCAAGTGTAGTGACTGCGATGAGACTTGGAAAAACACTTGGTGCGTCCACTGCCATGTGTGAAAAGTCATTCTCAACATTGAGGAATGTCTTCACTGACCATCGACGGTCCATGCACACAAGGCACAACTGGTACGGCTGGCCTTCGAGAGAGACCTCACACCTAAATGCCTGAATGAATGGAAGGAGAAGGTCCTCAGAAGATTCCACACCGAGACGCATCGCCTGCAGCTCTTCTGACAGTGAGTGCAGCGGTATAAAAACTATACGAGGAGTTCAGATTGTGTGTGTGACTGCTGGTGATGCGTGTGTGGTTGTGGTCAGCACCCGCCATGGTCGGCTGCTTTGTACTTCTGATGTTTAAGTTAAATGTTGTGTTTGGTGCTTTGTGCATAACCTTACCCCTGTGTAATTGACTGCTTTCAATGCGGACCTTGTGGTATCTTCCACCGACCCACCTGGTTGGGAGTTTGCAGGACAAGCAGATGCGCATTCGGTGAGCTCAGAAAGTTCTCCAAGTGCTTCATTGTGTCGAGGTATAGATCTTTCTCTCAGGTAGTTTTGCAAGTATTTTGAGGCTTGTTTCGGAAGCTGTATGAGCCATTCCAAGTCGCAATCTTTATACCAGACACACAATACATTTTATATTGCCTGGAAATCTTCACCCCCTGGGGTTTCTGTGCATGCCTACTGAGAATTTTGTGGAGGATTATGTCATTTTGAAAGTGCCATATTCATTGTGTGAGAGCTGATTATTCTCTCCAATTATGGGTGAGAGACATGATTGGGTCTTGTGTCTGTGTATGTAAATTGCTATTGGCATTGCACATGGTGCATGTTTGAGAGCCTTGGTGGTGTGTGTTTTTGTCTATGCTATCAATGATGATTCACCAACAAGTGATGAAGCCGGTCTGCTGGCTGACGGACATGTAGCGTTGGGATTCTCATGTATGGGCTACTTGTGAATGGCTGCAGCTGTAGAAGAACCCAGGCAGCATTTGAAACAGCAAATGGCTTACCTTGTGTCACTTTCCTTGGTTGCTTTGTGTCGCTCTCTTTTGCTGTCAGAGCATGGGGGTTAATTTAGTGAAATTCTAGCCACCTGAGGTAATTGCTTAGGTGAGAGCTGAATAGTTATTCCCTCCAATTATGGGTGAGAGGTGATTGGGTATTGTTATCTATCTATCTATAATTCCAGCAATCTCTGTGTGTGTCTGTCTGTCTGTCTGTCTGTCTCTGTGACCGCTGTTTCTTGTCGACCACACCACTGGTCCGATCTAATTGAAACTTGCCAGGTATATTGCTGGGAACCTGAGTATGTGCCTTTTCAAGGTTTGATATTAATCAGACAAGTGGTTCCCAAGTTATGGCCATTTATTTACCAAACTAATGACAGGACACGGTGCTCCGTAGGCGTGGCCAATGGGGAAAGGGCACCTTAGTTACCAATGACAGGACACGTTGCTTGGCGTTTTGCACCCACAGTATCTATCTTCTATTTGTCTCTAATTCCAGCAATCTCTGTTCGTTTGCCTTTCAAAAGGTTTGAAATTAATCGGACAAGTGGTTCCCAAGTTAGAGCGCGTTCCCCATTACGGGTTACAACGTACCGACTTCCGGATAGTGATGACTTACTGTATTCGAATAATTTCTCGATTTCTTATGCGCTTTTATAGATAAACACAATGCCCCAATCCAGTCGTCGTTTACGAGAGCAAAGGAACGGCCTGTGTGGTTGTTGTTTCTGGCACGCGGTTTGAAAGTTTATTTTTTATTTTTTTTTGCACGTACGGCCACGCACGTACGGGCACGCACTAGTAGTAATAAATGTCAGTGTGTGTGTGTGTGTGTGTGTGTGTGTGTGTGTGTGTGTGTGTGTGTGTGTGTGTGTGTGTGTGTGTCCTTCATAACTCCAAAACCATGAAACCGAGCAGCCTGAAACTTTGCATGACTACCAAGAAAACTCCAAGGAAGTTCAAGAGTGAAAATTGGGTGTTTGGGTTAATTAAACCACCCCTTTTGAAGATAATTAATGGCCTTATTTAATTATATCCTTTTTCAGATGCTCCTCGACCACCTTGCTCTCTTGGGTCTTAAGGCGTATCCTGGGTTACCTCACTTGGGTCTGAAGCCACCATGTTTTTTCGCCTGCTCAACCATGCCATGACTTGGAACAGGCCGCAATGATTTTTTTTTACGAGAAAGTTTTTTTTTTTCTTCACTTTCCTCACAGGTTATCGAATGCCTGTTCATCATAGGTATGAATCGCTGGGTACATTGCAATGCTTATAAATGCCTGGAGATGCCAGCATTCGTGGCTTTTTTCATTTCCGCACATGCCATAACCTTGAGAATCTCAAGCTAATCCGAAGTACAAAATTTAAGCTCCAGATTTAAACTTAGTAGCAGTTCTGACTGCTAAAAAAAGTGTTTCGTTGTTGAATTTGGACAAAGCTATCACTTGCCAAGTCTGCCGTTGTTATCAACTATTTAATTGGCATGCTTGCTTGAGTGCTTAAGCCACTTGCCAAGTGCCCTATAGTCGACAGTGGTACAGTTCATGTCCCGATCAGGATATACAGTTGGCAGTTGCTACAAGATAGTAGTAGAGTAAATTTGTGGTTTGACCCCCAAAAAATTGATACAAAAGGTTTTTCAACGGTTTTGGGTAGGTTTTGACCTCCAAAATAACATACTAAAAATCTACTCAAATCCACCTACCGGAAAGGGCCTATTTTCAAGATGGCGTCCAAAATGGCCGCCGTGGGCTTAAATTTCCATAGAATGTGCAATAGCTGGCCTACATTTGTGATTTTTGTGTCAATTTCTATGTTTTGGAGATCAACAAATCCAATGAAACCATTTTCAAAGCTGATCAGTGATGGGAAAAACCTTAAATCCAAGATGGCGTCCAAAATGGCCCCCAAAATGGCCACCATGGGCATAAAATTGCTACTAAATTGTCAATAAATAGCGTGCATGTGTGATATATGTCGATTTCTATGTGTTGGCGGTCAACAAATCGCCTATGTTGTTGGTGTGTGTGTGTGTGTGTGTGTGTGTGTGTGTGTGTGTGTGTGTGTGTGTGTGTGTGTGTGTGTGTGTGTGTGTGTGTGTGTGTGTGTGTGTGTGTGCGCGCGTGCGCGTGCAGCTAATAACCTGTCACTCGAACCACATCATGTTGATCATTTTTATAACTTGGTCAAAAATTATCACATTGTCTCATCCTTGACTTCTGAAACAATCTTCATCGTCAAATACCGCTCGTGAACCATCGTCACCTCCCGTCTTGTTATTATTATTTTCACTTTATTTTTCAACATAATCTCCTTTCCTGGAAATGCACTTCATCCATCGGTCCTCTAGGATGGCTATGTCCATTTTGGTTATGGCTACTCATTATCACGCCCCTCTAGGAAGTCCTCTACATCTGCCATCATAGCATTAGCTGTTTGTTCCCCTGCAGATCTTCTTTCAGGTGAGGGAACAAATAGAAGTTGGACAAGATTATATCTGGTGAGAAGGGTGGGTGAGGTGGAAGTTCATTCTCACAGTTAGCAGCAGTAGACACCGAAGGTTGGGGTGTGTGTGGAGAGGCATTATCCTGTAGAAGCCGCACACCACGGGTCAGTGTCCCTCACTTATTTTGCTTAATTGCATCATGCAACCAGTGCAGTCCATCACAATAATGCTCCTTGTTAACAATATTTACCTTTTCTAAGAAGTCTATCATTATCACATCATCGCAATTCCAAAACACAATGGCCATCACCTTTCCAGCTGATGATGTCCTCTTGACCTTTTGAGGAGTTGGGGACCATGTTTGTTTCCACTGCATGCTCCGTTGCTCAGAGCCAGGATCAAAGTGGTGGGCACATGTCTTGTCGTGTGTCACAATCCATTGGAGGATGACGTCTCGATGAGCATGAAAACGGTCTAATAGCCCTTGGGAAATGTCCAGACAAGCTCTTTTCTGTTCGCCTGTCAGCATTTGGGGAACTCACTATGCTCACACCTTTTCCATGCCCAATTTTTTTTTTCTGAGGATTGATTGAACTGAACCAAAACTGACGCACAGTGTCTCAGCTCGGTGCCTGATTGCTGCTCGTCTGTCTTTCATCAACACTTCATTCACCTGGTCCACCAGTTTTTGCTTTTGCCACCTCAATAGGACAGCCTGATCTGTGTTCATCTTCATTGCTTGTTCTGCCATGCTTGAACTCACCTTCCCACTTCTTCACCATGGAATATTAAGGAGCATCATCTCTTAATGTCACTACCATATCCATATGTATTTGATTGTGAGGCAAGCCTTTCTTGTGCAGGTATTTAATCACAGCTCAGAGCACCAATTTTTCCATTTTGACTGAATTAAGAGGGGGGGGGGGGAGTACCCTACTTGCTTTGAGTCCATGCTCTGGGAAATCTGCAAGCAGAAATATCGAATTAGAAAGACATATTATAATAGCAAGGATAGATCTTTATATCATATAACCTTCATAGTCCTCCCATGTCGACAAGCACATTGGGCCACAAACAAACTGAACACCTCTCGTAGATTGCGTTCTGCCTGGCAAAATATCTTACAGGTGTGCACATTTATCTCTGAGCTGTCGATCCGAGATTTGAATCTTGTGACCCAGCTGCAAGCGGTCATCCAGGTGTTTCAGAGGCAAGGCGAGGAACCATGACCGAATCACCAATTCCTGTACCTTCAATGGAGCGTCACGCATGGCCGGTCGGTTCGTGAAAGACTTGGCCCAAAATCGTTCTCCCAAGAAGAAGGTAGGAACAATTGTGGCCGTTAAGGAAGTAGTAGTGGTAGTCGTTGTCGTCTAGTAGTTGTTATTGACGGTGGTCAGTCTTTATTATAATATGAACGACCACCAGGGGGTATTGTTGATTTAACAATCTACCGAAAACGATTGATAAATATGAAAGGGTTGCCAGAATTGTGGATCGTGCAAGCCGCACGTATCCGATTTTGTCGTCCTAACCAGACCAGGCAGAAGATCAAACGCTGCCGGGCAAGTTACATCGGCTTACTATCCCAATGGAACCCAGAGAAGGCGCTTTGTGCATGTAAATGTATGCAAATGACGGGAAACGACGTGGGAGTCTTTTATCCAAATTCAAATCTTATCTTTTCAATCTGCTTTCTCTCGTAGCAGCCAAAAACGATCTGCTCTCAAGGTTCGTTCATTCATGGCCGTTTGGGGATGAGAGTGTGGATGGAGGCAGGGAGGTCAAGGTGTGGCATCCCCATCCCCACCCGATCCCCATCCCTCCAATATTATTCCCACTCACTTCATCTATAGATTTTCATCTTAAAACGGAAATTCTGTATTGAATCTGGTGTTTGAATGGAGCACCTTATGATCTATGTCTTCTATGACATCTATAACCCTTTCCTACAGCACAATATGGATTCCCTTCTACTAGCGACACGCCTGAGGTTTCATCCAATCTCCTGAAACTCGTAAAACTCAGGCCACGGAGATGGTCCTGAAGTTGTGAACAGTTTGCATATTCATTGTGCCGGTGTTCGCCTTAGGAGGTGACACCTTTTAGCAGCGAAGTTCGCAGTCAGTAGTCTGTAGTCTCTATCCCTTAAAACGATTTCAATGATTCGTCTTGGGACATCAGAAAGAAGAATATAATGAATGCATTTTGGGGTGAAGCGAAGTGAATTCGTTTGTTGGAATTGTTGGCAAACTTTCGAGGTATGTGTGACGTCATAGTTGGGCGAGGTCCCCCACCCAAACAGCTTTAAACACGACGATTTTTGGAGAAATATGATTTTGTCCACGTTCTTTTAATCACAATGAGCACATGATCATCTACTGCTACTACTACTACTACTACTACAACTGCTGCTGCTACTACTACTACTAATACTACTACGACTACAAATTTTTCAACGGCTCCAATATTTCTTGGATGGTCGTCTGGAGAACATTTACGACCCATCTTTCACGAACCAGCTGGTCAAGCCTGATGTTCCTCTGAAAGTGAAAATAATTACCTCTGCCGTAGAAGGTGGTTGTGTTTTCACCCCTTTCTGTCTGTTTGTCTGTGTACAGGATATCTCAAAAAGTTGTGGACGGATTTGGACGAAACTTGGTGGCCAGATTGGGTGTGTGACAAGGAAGAATTGTTTCGATTTTGTTGGAGATCCGAATCCGGATCTGGATGCGAGAATTATTTAGTTTTTACAGTGATTCTTCACCATTGAGAGATGGGGCCAAAAACGAAATGTGGCATGATCTTTCAAAAATGTATTGATTGGGCCCGATATTTTCTCATGGATCAGGCATTACGTGGCGGAGGTATGCGCTCTTCCGAGTGCCCTTCTAGTTTGTAATGTGTGCAAGGTGCCGACGAGAACCAGTGTGACTACTCCTTGGCTTTTTTCATAAGATCTTGGTTATTCGTTGTTCACCTTGGCGTCTTGGTTTTCTATAGGTTTTCTTGGCGTATAGGTTTTCTCTGATCATCACTTTTCCGAAACCTTGTGAATTCTTGGCTTTTTTTATTGGCTCACCTTGGCATTTATGAAAATGAGGAGTGGTCACACTGACGATAACTCACCTACTCTTCACAAAATTCACCGTGGGGTGATGCCGACATCCACCAACAAGTGCAAGGAAACGGTTCCTCCGCCATAACATCTTCCCAGTAGACATTGATGTATTATGCACCGCACGTGAAACGCCAGTGTGGCACTTTACAGCTGGGTTGAGATTCTAACTCCAGGAGAGACAGTTCAGAGACCAATATGTGTTATCCTACCAATGTGTGTCATTGGTTGTCATCTCCATATTCGGATTTCAGAAGGTGGAATGGAGCTCTCCCCGGTCTAAAAGTAAACACCTACCGTCTACGTGTGTGCGTGTCAGCGTGTGTGTGCATGTGTGTGTGTGTGTGTGTGTGTGTGTTGTTGGTTATTATCTCAATATGTGGGTTTCAGGAAGTGGAACAGAGCCCTCACAGGTCTCAAAGTAAACACCATCGTGTGTGCGTATTTGTATACATCATAGTTGAAGATTCCAGGGGTCCAAAATCCAATATTCAAAGGGTGTTTCAAAATGATGTGCAACTTTTCGAACAGCTTATAATTACCTCCACCACTAAAGGTGGACAGCAGTGCTGGATTAACCATTAGGCAGACAAGGCATGTGCCTTAGGGTCAGCCAAAAATTCGAGCCAAAAATTCTTTTCACATTAAATATTTGTCATATTTTGTATGAAATATTTTGTTCTTGAATCATTTCATCTTTTGGCTGGGGTCCATTTCCATGAGCCCGAGATCTAATTTAAATTTTTCAGGCCATTCTATAAAATTTCAAAATGTGCCTTAGGGCCAGCCGAGGCTTAATCCGGCACTGGTGGACAGAGGTTATGTTTTCAACCCTGTCTGTCTGTGTGTCTGTGTGCCAGTCTGTTTTTGTTTGTTTGTCTGTGAGCAGGATATCTCAAAAAGTTACGGACGGTTTCGAGCAATACTTGGTGGACAGGTTGGGCGTATGACACGGAAGAATTGATTCAATTTTGGTGAAAATCCAAATCCGGATCTGGATACGAGAGTTTTTTTTAAATATTTCTTACGTCCATTAAGATTTGGAGCCAAAGATGATACACAGCATGATATTTCAAAAAGTTGTGGATGAGTTATTACAAAGCTATGTGGATGAGTTGATTAGGTGAGAAGAACAAGCCAATTCGATTTTGGTTCAGGTCCAGATTCAGATCCAGTCTGTCAGTGGGATACAAAATATAAACTTTTCAGCCTGGTGGAAGTATGTGCTCTACCGACTGCCATTCCAGTTTTACTAATGCGACGCGATTGTTTTCTTTTCAGGGTGCCTAAAGAACAAGGTTTAAAGTTTTTTTTTTTTTTTTTTTTTTTTTTTTTTTCCAGAGATGTTTCAACCATATTGAACAATTTCTCTGTGCCCCAGCGGATGCTCATTTTTGTGACAGCCAACACAGGTAGATATGTGGATATGCCACAAAGAAGATTCCTTGTTGCACGAAGAAGGAAGAAAGGCTTCATGATAACCACACGACTTTCAAAATGATGTTTGAATGCAAACGAGGTTTTTTTGCACGTGTTGTGTGTGCATTTTCAGTGACTCACTTCTGCATGGTGGGCACTTTAACCTGCTGTGCACTTTTAACCTGCCAGGCATTTTTAACCTGCCGAGCATTTTTAACCTGCCGAGCATTTTTAACCTGCCGCGCACTTTTAACCTGCCGCGCACTTTTAACCTGCCGCACACTTTTAACCTGCCGCGCACTTTTAACCTGCCGCGCACTTTTAACCTGCCGCGCACTTTTAACCTGCCGCGCACTTTTAACCTGCCGCGCACTTTTAACCTGCCGCGCACTTTTAACCTGCCGCGCACTTTTAACCTGCCGCGCACTTTTAACCTGCCGCGCACTTTTAACCTGCCGCGCACTTTTAACCTGCCGCGCACTTTTAACCTGCCGCGCACTTTTAACCTGCCGCGCACTTTTAACCTGCCGCGCACTTTTAACCTGCCGCGCACTTTTAACCTGCCGCGCACTTTTAACCTGCCGCGCACTTTTAACCTGCCGCGCACTTTTAACTTGCCGGGCACTTTTAACCTGCCTGGCACTTTTAACCTGCCTGGCACTTTTAACTCGTCGGCCACTTTTGACCTGCTGGGCACTTTTAACCTGCTGGGAACTTTTGACCTGCTGGGAACTTTTGACCTGCTGGGAACTTTTGACCTGCTGGGAACTTTTGACCTGCTGGGAACTTTTGACCTGCTGGGCACTTTTAACCTGCTGGGAACTTTTAACCTGTCAGGCACTTTTAACCTGTCAGGTTCTTTTATCCTGCCTGGCACTTTTAACCCGCCTGGCACTTTTAACCCGCCTGGCACTTTTAACCCGCCTGGCACTTTTAACCCGCCTGGCACTTTTAACCCGCCTGGCACTTTTAACCCGCCTGGCACTTTTAACCCGCCTGGCACTTTTAACCCGCCTGGCACTTTTAACCCGCCTGGCACTTTTAACCCGCCTGGCACTTTTAACCCGCCTGGCACTTTTAACCCGCCTGGCACTTTTAACCCGCCTGGCACTTTTAACCCGCCTGGCACTTTTAACCCGCCTGGCACTTTTAACCCGCCTGGCACTTTTAACCCGCCTGGCACTTTTAACCCGCCGGGCACTTTTAACCCGCCGGGCACTTTTAACCCGCCGGGCACTTTTAACCCGCCGGGCACTTTTAACCCGCCGGGCACTTTTAACCCGCCGGGCACTTTTAACCCGCCGGGCACTTTTAACCCGCCGGGCACTTTTAACCCGCCGGGCACTTTTAACCCGCCGGGCACTTTTAACCCGCCCGGCACTTTTAACCCGCCGGGCACTTTTAACCCGCCGGGCACTTTTAACCCGCCGCGCACTTTTAACCCGCCCGTCACTTTTAACCTGCCGGTCACTTTTAACCCGCCGGGCGCACAACCCGCCGGGCGCACTTTTAACCCGCCCGGGCACTTTTAACCCGCCGGGCACTTTTAACCCGCTGGGCACTTTTAACCCGCCGGGCACTTTTAACCCGCCCGGGCACTTTTAACCCGCCGGGCACTTTTAACCCGCCCGGGCACTTTTAACCCGCGGGCGCGCAACCCGCCGGGCACTTTTAACCCGCCGGGCACTTTTAACCCGCCGGGCACTTTTAACCGCCGGGCACTTTTACCCGCCGGGCACTTTTACCCGCCGGGCACTTTTAACCCGCCGGGCACTTTTAACCCGCCGGGCACTTTTACCCGCCGGGCACTTTTAACCCGCCGGGCACTTTTAACCCGCCGGGCACTTTTAACCCGCCGGGCACTTTTAACCCGCCGGGCACTTTTAACCCGCCGGGCACTTTTAACCCGCCGGGCACTTTTAACCCGCCGGGCACTTTTAACCCGCCGGGCACTTTTAACCCGCCGGGCACTTTTAACCCGCCGGGCACTTTTAACCCGCCGGGCACTTTTAACCCGCCGGGCACTTTTACCCGCCGGGCACTTTGACCCGCCGGGCACTTTGACCCGCCGGGCACTTTGACCCGCCGGGCACTTTGACCCGCCGGGCACTTTGACCCGCCGGGCACTTTGACCCGCCGGGCACTTTG
>NC_140963.1:94845916-94918416 GCF_056783735.1 Eptatretus burgeri
GAAGATGTTTGTCTCGCTCTGTTTTACTGTTTGCTCTGTTAAACGTCAATGATGAACTCTCAATTGGTCGTCGTTAAAATCTTCAGAGTTGCAGCGAGTTGAAAGCCACAAAAACACAAATTGTTTATTTTTCTGTAGTCCATTAAACATCACACAAGTCCAAACGGTTTGTCCATTTTCATCCTCACCCCATCCCCCAACCTCACATCTCCCACCTTTGCACTCCAGCCAGACGGATTACAGGCGCCATCACCGGCTTTCTGGGTAAGCCCCCACCAAGAGTGAACCCTCTGGTCCTCCGTTGCTCCACTCATGGTCCTCTACCCAGGCCGCTCGCAAAATCCATCCCTTTTCCTCTTTCTCTTCCCCTTTTCCTTCCCATCACCCGTTCTTCTTGTTTCGTACGCAGCACAAGTCCGCGGGGTAGCGTCATTGGCTGGGGGGTGTGTTTGTGCCGGTGTTGCGACCCCCCCCCCCCCCCGAGCTGTTGGTGAGCGCAGTAATTTGGAATTTGTTCAGGATGTCGGCGATAGCTCACCTTCTCTTCGCGAAGGACACCGTAGGGTCTTATTAACGTTCACTAACTAATGCCGGCAAGTGGGACGCGCCCCATTGCCCATGATTGTCGCCCTTTTTAAACCACCTGACAACCATTTTTCCTCTTTAACCCCTATATTAACACCCTTTCCCTCTTCTCCCCTCTCCTACATTTCCTCCCCTTATACCCATTACTGTTTCTTCCCCCTCACTCCTTTCACAACGTGTTTTCTTCATCTTTTACCTTTATTCACCCCCTCCCTCTTTATTTTGTCCCACCGACCCTTTTCCTTCTTCACTTCCCCGCTCCTGGCCCCCCTTCATTTCCATCCTCCCCCGATGTATTCACCTTTCTTCCTTCTCTCACTCCTCCCTGTCCTCTGTTCCTCTCTGCCTTCCCTTTTCTCTTCTTTCCCCGTGACTCCTCAAACCCCTTCACCCCCACCCTGCTATCTTCCTCATCTCCACATCCCTCCTCCTCCTCCTCCTCCTCCTCCTCTTTACCCACATGCCCTCAGCCAATCAGTGCTGGGCGTGCAGACCGCGGACGGGGAGCGCAGAGTGAGCGCTGCTTGGAGCGGGAAATCGGAGGCTTGTTAACAATTCGCTCCACAAGCTTCAGGACACTGGACATTAAGAAGAAGAAGAAGAAAAGAAGGAGAAGAGGAAGAAGAAGTGGAGGAAGAAGAAGAGGTGTTGCGATCTTCCAGAACCCAGGTGAGAATGGAACGCGTTTTTAATTGGCCAGGTTATTTCACGACTGATGAGTGTTATTAATTGTTGTTGCAGTCGGTGTTTGTTTTTATTGGCAGCACTTGTTGTACCCGCAAAGCGTGTGCAGTGAGTGGTTCGACTCGCGAGTCCGTTTCCGATCATCTCTGCTGGGGTTGTTTTCACTCAAACAGGTATCATCACTGCCAAAAGTGCTGAAACCACCTTTCCCGCGTGGCGTGAGCCACACAATTGAGCTTCAGACGTTTCGGTGATTATTATGATTATTTTAATTATTATTTAATATTCCATGAATTGGGACGTGTGGCGCAACCCTGCGTGGACCTTTCATCCCTGTGGCTTGACCGGGATGATGGTGTTCGGCGTGTCTGCTGTTCCCGAGGATTTGGAGGATAACCTGGAGGTGTGCACACTGTCTAGCCTGGTATGGGTTCAAATCTCGCCACAGCTATAAATTGACATCCTGGTGCTTCGCAGGCATCAATGTGTGTGCCGTCCCTCGAATGGACGTGAAGCTGGGCGTCCCGATCCCACGGTGCGCTCCGTGAAGAGTAGGTGAGCTATCGCCGGCACCATGACCAAATTTAATTGCAAGGTTGTAAAGCATGAGGAGGGGTCGAGAGGGGGGCACAGGGCCATGAATCTTGTGAAAGCAACGGGAGGGGTTGAGAGGGGGGCACAGGGCCATGAATCGTGTGAAAGCAACGGGAGGGGTTGAGAGGGGGGCACAGGGCCATGAATCGTGTGAAAGCAATGGGAGGGGTTGAGAGGGGGGCACAAGGCCATTAATCGTGTGAAAGCAATGGGAGGGGTTGAGAGGGGGGCACAAGGCCATTAATCGTGTGAAAGCAATGGGAGGGGCTGAGAGGGGGGAACAGGGCCATTAATCATGTAAAAGCAATGGGAGGGGTAAGACAGCGTGCAAAGCATGGGGGGAGCACATTTGTAGGATATTATGAAGAGATGAGTTGGGGGTAACGTAGCAGTATGCTAAATCAAATAGGATGGGAGCGCAGAGTAAGAACTGGAAGCATGCTAATAACTGGAGCGTGCCATACTATGTCTCCACCCCTCCCTGTGCTTTCACAAAAGCTTCGGGAGGGTGGAAATTCAGCATGCTAAAGCACTGGGAGGGGCAGGGGGCACACTTTCAAGTCCTTATAAAGCACCAATATTCTTAACTGGGGGGGGGGGGGTAGCAGTGCGCGAAAGCATTGGGGGTGGGGATTTGTTGGTGGGTTGTTCGTTTGCACAGATTGGGTGTCTGGAGTAAGAGGGGTGGGGTAGGATAGCATCGCACCCGCTTTTCATCCCAAATCATTCAAAATGTTCCCTTTGCCATAAAAACTTTTACCTGTGTACAATTGAAACAGGTGAGTAAACTGACCTCACCAGGTTACATTTATTCATTTCAGCACAAAAGGCAATTGTAGTTTATTTTTTAATAGAAATTCTGGATCGATTATAAAGCTTTGGGTGGGGGGTGGGGGAGGAGCGGCATTTCCTTACCTCCGCAAGCCTCCCTTCAACCCAACCCCCCCCTTCCAATCCACCACTTTGAAGTGTCCTTCACGAGCGGTGCTGTTTCGGTTTGGAGTCAAAACGCACATGTCATCTGTTTAATGTCGCCGTATGCATTCCTGTCTTGTATGCACGACTTGAAAATATAATGTATTATCAGTTAACAGAACAGCCCATATACCTTTAATATTACGTACAGTTAAGGTGGAGCATAGTGCAATTAGGAAAGGGAAGAGAGGAGGATACAAAAGGAAAGGGAAGGTAAGAGAGTTGTGTAATATTAAGGTGGGGGTACTGGAAGGAGTTGTGTTGAGTACCTTGCGATCCCCATATGCTTAATCTATTGCTGGCAGCTCATTGGTCGACCACGTTTGAAACGTACCATGCTGGGGAATGTTCTACTCCCATGAGTGAGTGCAAGAAATCAGAGCAGCCAGCTTATTCTTCTAAAATCGATGTGCTCTGTGATGCAGCACCACACTGGATGGGAATTTTTTTTTTTTTACAAAGTTGGATATGTGAGACAATTTAGAGATTTACAAAAAGTTTATTTTATCACTCCTCACAAAAAGCAAGCAATAAGAGTTTTGAAGGTTGTTTTGTGTTTATGGAATGTCCAATGCTCCAGACATTTATATTGTAGTTTATGAGGAGCACCTCATTGATTTGTCTATGTTGACTACATTCATACTAATTATTTTTCCTACCTTCTCATGGGATCAGTTGGGGAAAGTTTTTGGTCTAAGTCTTTTATGAACCTCCTGACCAGGCATGACGTTCAACTGAATAGGATTTAAGCAGGAATGGTAATTTGTTCTGAAGGGTTCCGGGGCTAACTCACCTATTCTTTGTGAAAGACACAGTGGGATATTTAATGTTCAGCAAATAATGTCCCTCCGAGGGATGGTGAACTTTGTAATGCAATGCCTTGCCTGCAAAGCACCATTTCTGCAGTTCACAATCGGGTCAGGAATCACACCTCAAGACTCAGGCTCATGGGAATCAGGCTCAACAACTCAAGATTAAGTGTGCGACCTCTCCACCATCTTATGAGACCCACATTGAACTGGACACTTCATAAACAACTACAGTTGCACTTGGTGGAACACATGCCTTCACCAGGCTGAACAGTTTACGTTTTGCATCCCATTTATAAGCCAGATCTGCAACTGGACCTGAAACAAACAAAAATAATAAGGTTGTTCTTGTAATCTAACCAACTCGTCCACTAAGTTTTGGCAAAATCCGTCCACAACTTTTTGCAATATCATGTTATAAATCGTTTTTAGTCCCGTCTCTCAATGATGAAGAATCACTTAAATGTTTTTTTTAATTCTCATATCTGGATTTAGATCTTCACCAAAATCAAATCAATTCGTCCTTGTCACACATCCAGATCTGTCCACAAAGTTGTGTCTGAATCCGTCCACAACTTATTGAGATATCTTGCTCACAGAAAACAAACAAACAGGCAGGGGTGAAAATGTAACCTCCGTCCACATTCGGTGGTGGAGGTAAATATAATGTCGATGTATGGAAAGCCAAAGTTTAGTTGTGCAAAAACAACACTGCTGTCTAAAATTAGTGTGCAAAATAGCAATGATGCAAATCTAGAGATGATCACAAACAAGTTTACATTTGCAGAATTGGACTTACTAATAATGTGTGTGACCACCATTGATGCCAATATAAGCTTGTAGACATCTCGCAATTGACTAAATTAGATAATCTAGCTCTCACAATGGGATGTGGGCAGACAATGGAAATATGCATGACAAACGAAGATGTCCGAAGCATGTTCAATCAGATTCTAGTTTGGAGATTGTGCCTGCTAGTCCATGCAACAAATGTTCTGGTCCTGAAGTGCAGCATTAAGTCATGTTCATGGTATGGTTAGACGTTGTCATTGATAAAGATGAACTTAGGACCTTGCGATTGGGCTACAGGGACTACCATCATCATAATGATCTAATCCCTGTGTCTGAGACCATTTACAGAACTCACCAGCTGGAAGATTGACAGTTAGTTCTTCAAGCCATATGAATGATGGCCCACACCATCAGGCTGCACTGAACAAACTGATAAAGCTGCCTAATGGCACAATTAGCAAATCACTCCCCAGACTCTAGGTCGAGCACATCCATCATTTAATTTGAAGCAGAATCTGCACTCGTTAGTGATTAGAATGTAGCACCATCAGTTCACCCTGCAGTTGTGATGTTGTGTTGCAAATTGCATGCACTGCTGTCAAAGGTGATGTGTTAGAGGGATGCTGAGCAGTGGTCTTCTAAGACATCAAACCACATGCATGAAGTCTGCTTCAAATAGGTCAAAATGTGATTGCTGATTGCTCTTTGCAGGTCATTCTGAAAAGGTCATGCTGTTTAAGTTGAAACTGGTTCCTCCTGACAAGGGTGACAAGATGACGATTCTCACAAGGGGTTGTGACACTCGGATGACCTAAAAAGATCTCTCCATGAACTGTGCAGTCTAATGATACCTTGCCAGCAAGATACCTTGCAAATGACATTGAAATGAACGTTGTACTGGGAAGCAACAGAAGTCTTAAAAATACTCTTGAACCATTTCAATGGCATAAGCCAATTCATTTGGTGGGAAATGATGCCAAGCTATTCTCTAAAATGACCGACCATGTGATTGACCAAAAAAGAAGTGGTATTGACATCCTACTTAGGAAACTTCCATAACTGCTGCATTTTAGTCAGAAGAAACAAACATTATTTGAGAAAAATCGATAACTCCCTGCAATAACTGTATGAACCAGCAGGTTATACATTTTGTCTTCTTTCCTCCTTCACATGGTTTTCATGATTTTCTCGTCCTCTTCTTCCACCAGTTTTGATGAGAAACTGTAGGATTGCTGACCAAGTATTTGTGCTTGTGCGTTAATCCCGAAGACATTTGTGTATGTATATATATATATATATATATACATACATACTGTATATATTGTATGTATATAGCAGGAGGGTCTGTATCTGTACTTGAACTGCTCCCTCAGTTTTGGGGCAAGCCCCATCAATCCTCCTGTGAAGTGTTTTGGGGTCCCAATGGATGTCCTAAAGTGTGTGTGAGGTTTCATAAATAGCTCAACACAATTACAACTTTGATTATCAATCCGTACGAAGCTGCTCCAGATTAAGAAGTAAACACAATAGCGGGTTCAGCAGAAACATTCGCTGGTTTGATTATATCTCAATACAAGTGTGATTTTTGAGTTTACACTCAAATGACCCTGCTTTTATCCATCATAAAGTGGTGTGGAGGTGGTTTCAGAAATTTCTGAATAAACTGATGATTTTAATTTTCGATCTGCATGAAGTGTTTTGCGTCTGCTCTTTCTCGCCAGCAGATTCGTCTGTATAGGGTGCACAAGAGTGGCATCTGTATTTGTTTGTAGAAAGCATCTATATTGTTTACCTCACGAGTGTTTGTATAAAAGCGTCGATATTGGTTTACCTCATGAGTGTTTGTGTGGAGTCTCTATATTGATTTACCTCACGAGTGTTTGTATATTGTGTCAATATTCATTGACCTCAAGAGTATTTGTATAAAGTAGTGTTTACCTCACGAGTATTTGTATATAGTGTCTATATTCATTTACCTTATGAGTGTTTGTATATAGTGTCTATATTCATTTACCTTACGAGTGTTTGTATATAGTGTCTATATTCATTTACCTCACGAGTGTTTGTATAAAGTGGTGTTTACCTCACGAGTATTTGTATAAAGTGGTGTTTACCTTACGAGTATTTGTATAAAGTGTCAAGATTCATTTACCTAACGAGTGTTTGTATATTGTGTCTATATTTGTATAAAGTGTCTATCTTAGTTTTCCTCACGAGTGTTTGTTTTAAGTGTCTATATTAGTTTTCCTCACAAGTGTTTGGTAAAGTGTCCATATTTGTTTGCCTCATGAGTGTTTGTATCAAGTGTCTATATTAGTTTTCCTCACGAATGTTTGTATAAAGTGTCTATATTCATTTTCCTCACGAGTATTTGTATAAAGTGTCTATCTTAGTTTTCCTCACGAGTGTTTGTTTTAAGTGTCTATATTAGTTTTCCTCACAAGTGTTTGGTAAAGTGTCCATATTTGTTTACCTCATGAGTGTTTGCATCAAGTGTCTATATTAGTTTTCCTCACGAATGTTTGTATAAAGTGTCTATATTCATTTTCCTCATGAGTATTTGTATAGTGTCTTTCTTCGTTTTCCTCATGAATGTTTGAATAAAGTGTCCATATTTGTTTAACTCATGAGTGTTTGTATAAAATGTCTACATTCATTTACCTCACGAGTGTTTTTATAAATTGTCTATATTCGTTTTCCCCACAAGTGTTTGGATAAAGTGTCCACATTCGTTTGCCTCACGAATATTTGTATAAAGTGTCTATATTCGTTTTCCCCACAAGTGTTTGGATAAAGTGTCCATATTCGTTTTCCTCACGAATGTTTGTATAAAGTGTCTCAATTCGTTTTCCTCACGAGTGTTTGTATAAAGTGTCTCAATTAGTTTTCCTCACGAGTGTTTGTATAAAGCGTCTCAATTAGTTTTCCTCACGAGTGTTTGCATAAAGTGTCTATATTCATTTTCCTCATAAGTGTTTGTATAAAGTGTCTATATTAGTTTTCCTCACGAATGTGTGTATAAAGTGTCTATATTCTTTTACCTTACGAGTGTTTGGATAGACGTCCATATTTGTGTAATGTGTCTATATTCATTTACCTCACGAATATTTGTATAAAGTGTCGATATTCGTTTTCGTCACAAGTGTTTGGATAAAGTGTCCATATTCGTTTTCCTCACGAATGTTTGTATAAAGTGTCTCAATTCGTTTTCCTCACGAGTGTTTGTATAAAGTGTCTCAATTAGTTTTCCTCACGAGTGTTTGTATAAAGCGTCTCAATTAGTTTTCCTCACGAGTGTTTGCATAAAGTGTCTATATTCATTTTCCTCATAAGTGTTTGTATAAAGTGTCTATATTAGTTTTCCTCACGAATGTGTGTATAAAGTGTCTATATTCTTTTACCTTACGAGTGTTTGGATAGACATCCATATTTGTGTAATGTGTCTATATTCATTTTCCTCACGAATATTTGTATAAAGTGTCGATATTCGTTTTCGTCACAAGTGTTTGGATAAAGTGTCTATATTCGTTTACCTCACGAGTATTTGTATTAAGTGTCTATATTAGTTTTCCTCACGAGTGTTTGTATAAAGTGTCTATTAGTTTTCCTCATGAGTGTTTGTTGCATGTGTCTATATGAGTTTTCCTCACCAGTGTTTGTAGAAAGTGTCTATATTCATTTACCTCACGAGTGTTTGTATGAAGTGTCTATATTTGTTTACCTCATGAGTGTTTTTTTATAAAGTGTCTATATTCCTTTACTTCATGAGTGTTTGTATGAAGTGTCTATATTTGTTTACCTCATGAGTGTTTTTTATAAAGTGTCTATATTCCTTTACTTCACGAGTGTTTGTATAAAGTGTCTATATTTGTTTACCTCATGAGTTTTTTATAAAGTGTCTATATTCCTTTACTTCATGAGTGTTTGTATAAAGTGTCTATATTTGTTTACCTCATGAGTTTTTTTATAAAGTGTCTATATTCCTTTACTTCATGAGTGTTTGTATGAAGTGTCTATATTTGTTTACCTCATGAGTGTTTTTTATAAAGTGTCTATATTCCTTTACTTCATGAGTGTTTGTATGAAGTGTCTATATTCCTTTACCTCATGAGTGTTTGTATAGAGTGTCAAAATTCCTTTACCTCATGAGTGTTGTATGAAGTGTCTATATTCCTTTACCTCATGAGTGTTTGTATCAAGTGTCTATATTCATTTTCCTCACAAGTGTTTGTATAAAGTGTCCATATTTGTTTACCTCATGAGTGTTTGTATCAAGTGTCTCTATTCCTTTACCTCATGAGTGTTTGCACAAAGCGTCTATATTAGTTTTCCTCACGAATGTTTGTATAAAGTGTCTATATTTGTTTTCCTCATCAGTTTTGTTTCATGCATCGGTATTAGTTTCCCTCATGAGCATTTTGATAAAGTGTCAATATTCGTTCACCCCACGAGTGTTTGTATGATGTGTCTATATTTGTTTACCTCACGAGTGTTTGTATAATTGTCTATATTCATTTCCTTCACGAGTGTTTGTATATTGTGTCTATATTGGTTTACCTCGTGAGTGTTTGTGTAAATTATCTATATTTCTTTACCTCACGAATGTTTGTATAAAGTGTCTATATTTGTTTTCCTCATCAGTTTTGTTTTATGTATCGGTTTTAGTTTACCTCACGAGCATTTTGATAAAGTGTCAATATTCGTTCACCCCACGAGTGTTTGTATGATGTGTCTATATTTATTTACCTCACGAGTGTTTGAATAAAGGCTATATAGTCGTTTCCCTCACGAGTGTTTGTATAAAGCGTCTACATTATTTTTTTATCACGAGTGTTTGTATAAATTGTCTCTATTCATTTCCTTCACGAGTGTTTGTATATTGTGTCTATATTTGTTTACTTCATGAGTGTTTGTGTAAATTATCTATATTCATTTACCTCACGAGTGTTTATATAAAGCGTCTATATTCGCTTTTCTCACGAGTGTTTGTATAAAGTGTCTATATTCATTTACCTCATAAGTTTTTGTATAAAGTGTCTGTATTCATTTTCCTCACCAGTGTTTGTATAAAGTGTCTGTATTCATTTTCCTCACCAGTGTTTGTATAAAGTGTCTATATTAATTTTTTCTCATAAGTTTTATGTTTATCGGTTTTAGTTGCCCTCACGAGCATTTGGATAAAGCGTCAATATTCGTTCACCCTACGAGTGTTTGTATGATGCGTCTATATTTGTTTACCTCACGAATTGTTGTGTAAAGTGTCGACTTTAGTTTTCCTCACGAGTGTTTGTATAAAGTGTCTATATTCGTTTCCCTCACCAGTGTTTGTATAAAGCATCTACATTGTTCTTCCTCATGAGTGTTTCTATATTGCATCTTAATTCGTTTTTTTTTTGTTGAAGGAAATTTTTTGTTTACTCATTGGACCTGAGCCCTTGATTGCTTTGCTTCAAGGTTCTGCTCATTCGTTGTGCTTTCATTTTGAATATGGATCTTCTCAACTGCAAGCAGTTGTTTTGTTAATCCAGTCTCGCTTGGAATTTATTTTACCATAACTCTGAAAATGTAATTGTTAGGGAATCTAAGTCGGCAATTTCAATAAAATATTGACAATTTGTGTCTTTGCTTTCCCCTAGGATGGCGCTGGGGGGCACACCATCAGGTAGCGACACATGTGTGAGCATCGTGCACAGCCTCATGTGCCATCGTCAGGGTGGGGAGAGTGAGTCATTCTCAAAACGAGCTATTGAGAGCCTTGTCAAGAAGCTCAAGGAGAAAAAGGATGAGTTGGAAGCCTTGATCATGGCGGTTAGCAGCAATGGTGCACACCCTGGAAAGTGCGTGACAATCCAAAGGACGCTGGACGGCAGGCTGCAGGTCAGTATCTAGGCAGTTCTCTAATAGGGATGCTCTTGGGGACAAGATACTCTCATACATTATGACAATTGTAACAACTTGATGATTTATCTTTCTGGCCCCAAACCAGATGTCAGCCTGGCAGGGGGCTCATAGTTTGAGTACCGTCTGGTCATCCGTCTCTCTGTCAATCCGTGCATCCATCCCGAGCCTCAACTTAAAAATTACCAGATTCATTTTTTTTTCATATTCAACACGTGTATGCAATAATGTCTGGGCATGAGGCGTGTCAAATTATTTTGGAATTGGAACCAATTTAGAATTTTTGGGGAAAAAAAGTTTTATGAGAAAGAATAGTTAAGGATTGTGTTCACTTTGGGGAACCATTATTTATTTTATACACTATAACATCCCCACGAACAACACAACATTGGATCATTTATTGATTTATATATACTTTACAATCACCACTGTTATGACATACCACCTTTTAATTATTTATTTATATCCACTTTACCATCACTGTTCCTGGTATTCCATCCTGAATTACTTATTTATTTTTATACACTTTACCATCACCACTTTGAAATATTTATTTATTTATGCAACTTTGATCTGCCAACAACCTTTATTTATTTTATCATTTAAATGTAAAATCGACACATCCCATATTTTTTTTGTTTTACCACGGTGGAATGATTTGTCTGTTTCATTGGTGTTATGCCATTTATGTTCATGCAATAGAACATATATTTGTTGCATTTGCAAATATGGCTGAATTTTCAACCTCCTCTCTTCTCTACCCCTTCTCCTCCTTATTAGGTACAGTATGCTATATGAGTGCTGGTAGAGCATTATCTGAGAACATTAAAGCTAAATAACAGTTTGAAGTTGACTGAATTATTAACCTCAAGCATGTGTTGTTGGAAACTCGAGGGGAAGGGGGAGAGAAATTTCACCTTTTTTGTGTCGATATTCTGTTGGTCTCATGGCCCAGGTTGTGGTACAATATTGTTGCGGATTCGCGCCCGCCGGCGTGCGAACGGCCACGTAACTCGAATCGCGGCACGTCGCCCACCGGACGGACAATCCCGTCGTGACCCTCTCGGACTAACGCCGGGAACTAGTCACGGGTGGACCTTTCGGCCTCACCACGATCGTGCCAACCGGCCCCCCGCGTGGGATAGGGTTGCTCGCCAAATTCGACCTACCTAAGTACCCACACGGAGGGTAGACTGGGCGATCGCACCTCGCCGCAGGTCGACTTCGGACACGGGCCACTTTAAGCGACCCGTTCCGTACTATCGGGATAACCGAGCGGTGTTATCGTCGGCCTCGACGGTTCGATTAATTATCGGGCGTTTTAGCCCACGACCAACCCTTTACGTGAAGTAAGATGGAGATTCAATAGAGGAAAAGACGAAGCGAAACGGGAAAACAGTTCAACATGAAGCACATTTATTTCGCGATGAACGGAAAGCACACATATACAATTACACCAAAAGCAAATGTAAAAGGAGAAGAAACACACAATATTACACAAAAAGCAAATATAAAAGAAGAAGACAATGCAGAGCTATCCGACTACCGAGCACACGGCAACACTTATACAATTTTACTTCACAGACGGCGCCGACAACACATATACCCAAAGCAAAAGAAAAGGACCACCCTCAAGGATGAGGCGGGCCTGGGGCCGAGACCGCGTCGGGCCTACCCGTCTGATGATGAGACGCAAAGTGGTGCTGGCGGCCCGACTCCGCGGGCCTCGCGGACAGTGTCTGGTAGGGGGTGGGAAAGGGGCCCCCTTGTCGCACTATCTCAGCGCGGGGGGAAACAGGAGGGGGTTGTTGATGCTCGGGGGATGGAGGATATCTCCCTGTCTCGGGTCCCGCGACGAGCGTCTCCACCATGACCTCGGTCGCGCCACCGGCCTCTCCCTCCGCAGTTCCCCGAATCCGACGCGAGCACCCCCTCAACCGCCTTCGCCGCCTCTCCACAGCTTCGTCCGATCGCCCTCTCCGTCTCCTCTCTTGACTCGTCCCAACTCTTCACTGGCTCCGCGAACTCCCAACTGCGAACTGCTTTGACTGACGAACGCAGCCCCTTATATGCCCCGTGGCTTCGCTCCTTCACCTTTGACCCTTTACCTCCGACCCTTCACCTCTAACTGGCTCCCCATTGGACCGAGGAAAAGTGGGCGTGAATGCTTTTTGATCCATGAATTTGCATATAGCGACCGCACTCCAACGCCCTGGAGGCGGGGTCAAATCGCCCCACGCTCACCGATAGGACAGAACAGAAGTGGGCGTGAGTCGTTTTTGATCCGTTTTCTTCGGAAAGTCTGTGATGTTTCTGAACACGCTGCTCGGTGCGCGCCCTGCACGAGTCCAGTATCGGTGCCCACAAGTGGCGCAAGAATGGTGGTGATGCGATGGTGGCGAGTTGTGACAGTAAAGGTCGTGGCTGTTGTTGTGAAGCGGCGTTGTGGTTGGTGGTTGTTGTGTGATGGCTGTTGAGACGTGGTTGGTGGTGGTAGTAATGGCGGCTGGTCCAAAATAAAGATAGTAAAAGAAAAACGGCTATCTAAAAGGGTCGCAGCCCGCATGAATGACATTTATTCCCTCTAAACAACGGGTTTGGGCCTAACTACACATATACTTGCAGAGATATCTCACCTAAGGGACCTGAATGGTGGTTTGCGAATTTCGTCAACCACAACAATATTTTCTATGAATCATTTGTGCTGTGTTTTTCACCCTTGCCAAAGGAGAGGGTATTGCAATTGAAGATCTGGGTGCAAGAAGTACTTAAAGGTCCCACGACACTCAAAAGTACTGAAATTGCATATATATATATATATATATATATATATATATATATATATATATATATATATATATATCCTATAGGAATTTTTCATCGTGATTTCTGATCTGACTTTTTTCACAATACTCGTTCTGTAAAATGTAAAATTAAAAAAACAAACCTCTTAAGGAACGCCCCTAAAAATTCTGCCGAAATCTACTGAATAACGCGTAACCCACATGATGTCATCTCCAGAACAACAAAGGCTGCACTCAAATTACTCGGGTTGGTGGTCTACGTGATTGTATTGGCTTCCTGTGTGTTTCCACATTTGATTGGTCAACTCAAACGCTTCATTCATTTCTGCTTTTAAAAAAATCAAACATTTGGTTTTGAATAATGCATGACATGGACTTTGATTTGTCTGGGAAGCGACAGTGAGTGTGAGAGAAATGAAGGATTTTGGTCTGAATCGGATGAAGAATTTTGTCGGATAACGTAGTCGCGGGAGGTGAAGTTCAGGCAGCTGGAAATGGAATACGGCCTCACCAGTTCGAGCCCGAAGCAGGACAAGTAGAGAAAACTGGCGATGAAATTCCCGGAATTCGTGATGATCGGGAGGACATCGAAGGAAGACTTGACAATAACAACTGGTTAGACTAAATCCTATTTGTAATTCAATAATGTAAATTCGACTTGCACACTGCTCGATATCAGAAATATTTTAGTGAGGTGACGTGACCAGTGCAGCGCAGCGGGCATGTTGCTCCGTGTCGAATGAATCGCAACCAAGGCCAGCCCATGTCATCGGCCGTATCTCTCCACGCATAAAACGAAGCAATCTCGCTGTCCGGATACGATGAAAACTTGTGTGCAGAACACACCTTGCGACACAATTGTCGAGAGTAGTCTGGTAAATCTGACGTTCTGTTGCATTTTTATTCCTGCGCTTTCGAAGAAAAGTGGGAATTTTGTGATTGTCTCCGCCGTCCGTCCGTCCGTCCGTCCGTCTGTCTTACCCTGTAACTTCTCCTACACCATTTGCGATATGAACTTGAAACTTTGGGACATCGTAGATATATGTATGGGGAAGTGCACAACACTGTCGGATTTTTGATATGACCCCCCAGGGTCCAGGCCAGAGGGGGTGGGGTCATGGGGGCTGATTTTTTTTTGAAGTGTATTTACCACTGTACATGGTAAATTCTTTTATAAAGACCTTACTTATGTGGCCCCCATGAGTGACAGTCACAGGTTTTACTGTATTTATCTAATTGATTATGAATAATTATAATTAATATTATACACAGTTCATTCCTATGATTAAATTGATGCACAGTTCTATATTGCTGGACAGTGTTAAATTAATGTTTCATGAAATGTTGACATTCTTGCAATGACTTCTGATTTAGTAAACATAGTAAGTCTTTGGTCATAAAGCACATCAAATAGAAAAGAATAGTCAATCCATTTAGCAAGATAAAATTTCACCTAGAGTTAATGGGACAAAGCAGTGCGCGTGGGAATATGCGATGGTGTGCAATCGACAACGTAGTTCTAGTTCCTACTGTTGTCATGTAGCGCCAGTAGAAAACGATGAAGAAAAGAGAATAATAAAAGAAAGCCACAGCACGTCAGATTTATCGGACTAGTCGGACAGATGACGGATTTATCGGACGAGCCTCGACTCTCGAGTTGACAAGTAACTTGTATTAGCATGCACACAATGTATAAGTCAATGCGTAAGAGTCCCGGGGCTATAAGGCCGTGTAATAGGACAGATAAATTTGTCTTTCATTGTTGTGCCAACATATTTTTCCCTGTTCATTTATTACAGCATTTTGGCTAAATGTTGATGAATAGCAAGCCAATGGAAGCAGTACCTTTACTTTAGAATAAACCCATGTATGTCGAATGCAGCCATACCTGGCTTGCATGTACGTAGAATCGTACCTATCCCAGCAGGCTGGTTTCAACGAACAATTCAATAAGCTGCAAAATGTGGGTGCAGGTTTTTCACATTGTTTGATTTTAAAATTATCTCCTTGCACCTTGAAATGATGCAATATTAATCTTTAGTATTTTACTTGTATGTCCCTGTAAGTTTCTTTTTGAATGGAAAGGTTCAACAGTTACATTTTATATTTTGTGGACATGGTATAGCCCTTTATTGTGCATACATGTATTGGATTTGCACAAGACTACGACAAGGTAGTAAAGGGATAAATAATTGCCTCGTGATTGTTGTGCATACACGGCTCAGAAGCAGAATTTCTTTTCCGCAAAACAATCGCAGGAATTAAGACAATCAGTGAGATAGCAAAGAAATGTGCACAATGCATTTGTATGTACTTTATATGGCGCGCAACGTCTAATCAATCGACTCTGTGCGAGTCGCGTTCTGGAGATGACGTCAACGGTCACATGACCTGCGGTTCGCTGAACTCCACTTTTTTGAGGGGCGGGGCATAGCAAGTTGTGAAAAGCACTTCAAATGTTCGAAATATTGTTCTAATTATTCCATTGTTGATTAAAAAAAACAAACATGGGTGATTTCTTCACTAAGACGGTCAAGTTAATAGATAAATAACGAGAAACTTTTCAGTGTCATGGGACCTTTCGTCACATTTTTGAAAAAAATGAGCTGGCACCAGTACTATAATCTATAATGGCCAGAGCATCATTTGATACCAAAAAATTCCGAAAATAAGTACTCAAGTCCTGTATATTGGTATATGGTCATTGTTGAATTCACTAAAATGTAGTGCAAGAAATACCCAAGTCCATAATGTTTGAGCAAGAAGTTCCTAAGTCCATGACTGCCCAATCAAAATGCTTGCATGTGTCACGTGACAAGCTATGAAAATGGTGACCATGGAGGCTGGACAGCATGGTGTGAATGAGGATAACCCTGATAACAGGCATGACAGGGGCAAAAAAATGTAAAAGAAAGAGAATGAAGGATGCCAAAGCATCAGGTATGTAGTTTCTATGCATTATACTTTGCTGGTACTGAAAAAGACACTACATTCGTCATCAGCTTTTGAGCCCTCATAAAGGTGGCCATGGTATTTTTATACTCTTAAGAGTTGACTTTGTTGTAATATTTCCGATCTGGTATGATTTTGATGCAAACTTTCTGAGCAGGAGGACTTTGCTGAATGAGGGACTTATGATGTGAAAGATGACTGGCACCAAAGTTCGGTTTTCTTTTATTTAGGACATTAATTTCTAATTTAACTGAGTAATTTTGGACTTAACTGGGTAATATTATATTTAGCTGAATATTTCTGCATCAAATTAAACCATGAAAGGCAAGGAGACGTAGCAAAAATGACTGGCAATCAAAAATGAGCAATAAAGGGCTTTGTGTGTTAAAAGTACCCAAGTCCAGCCATTTTGCTGCAAAAAGTACCAAAGTCAACGTATTTAGCCACAAAAAGTACTTGAATCCAAAACTAATTTTCTCGTTTTCTTCGTAATAAAGAATTATTTTTCCACAAAAAGGGGTTTGTCTGCTCTGTATAGCCGCTGGAACCAGCAACAGGCTCCATAGTATGCCGCCTTAAAAAAAGTATCTGCAGCATGTTTTGAAAACTTTGATCCTCAATATCTCAAAAGTGATATTTTGTGACTAAAGTACTTCTTGCACTCAGGTCTTCAATTGGATCTGTTTGTTTGCTTGTTACCTCTGCCACCAAAGGTGGATGGAGGTTATGTTTTTCCTTGTCTGTCTGTCTGTCTGTCTGTCTGTCTGTCTGTCTGTCTGTCCTTTGCTACTTGCAAAATCGAAGATTTTTCAAGTATAATCGTCAGGCGATTTTGTTCTGTCGGTCTGTCTGTGTTTGTCGGTTTGTTTATCACCTACAGGTGGACAATTTTAAACCAATCTTCTCGAAACTTCACCAAATGGTGGAGTTTGTCATAAAGAATAAGCTTATTGTTTTTGAGGTCAAAAGGCCAACATAGGCCAAAGGTCAACAACTTAGATTGGATTTCTAAATACCTCAATTTTCATTCGATTGACTTGAAATTTGAAGAGGATTTATACCTCAGGCCACTGATTTCAACTAGCCAATTATTTTTGAGGTCAGCATCGACCAAAAGGTCAACATAGGCCCAAGGTCATCAAATAAGGTGAGATTTCTAAAATCCTCAATTTTCATCTGATTGATGTGAAATTTGAAGAGGATTTGCAGATAAGGTCATTGAATTCAACCACCAATTATTTTTGAGGTCAACTTAGGACAAAAGGACCACATTGGCCAAATTTCTAAAATTGTCAATTTTCATCTGCTTCACTTGAAATTTCAAGGGGAGTTGCATATTTGGTCATTGAATTCAACTGCCAATTATTTTTGAGGTCAAATTTGTTTTATGGATTTTGCAAGTATCATGCTCTGCATGGCGTCATCTTATTACTTGCAAAATCGAAGATTTTTCAAGCATAATTGGTTCAGTGATTTTGTTATTTTGCTATTAGGTCAGCTCGTTGACCATATATAACTGTTCGATGTCCTCAGATCCATCTGTCCATCTGTGTCCGTCCATCCGTATGTCAACAATTTTTATTTTTCTATCTCCTCCTCGACGTCTCGGCCGATTGAGTTCGAACAAGTTGACACGATGATTATACTAGTTGCTCTATATAGATCGCTTGAGCCCTTTTTTGCATTTTTGCCTCGGCGTCATGGTTACAGGGTCATGAAGTGCAAAATGACTGATTGGTCGAATGGCCTATAAGGAAGTGTCGGACGGCTATAATGCATAATGGGTTTCACAGGGAATATTAAGAAGATTTAATTCGACCAACTAGTTTCTCATTTCCTCTGTCATCTGGCCCTGTTTGTTGGGCAACATGAGGTCCGCTGACTTCAACACAGCTTCGCGTGATTATTTTAGGGTTAATTTAAATTCTGTTTTCACTTTTCAGAGTCGCTAAGATTTATTTACACTCGGTTGCATCAAGTTTTGTGAAAATGGAATGTTTATATCCTTGGTCTGTGTTGAATGCATTGCAGCGAGGGGTAGCTTCCATGGGCTTCCATCAGTTTCCATGCCATATAACGAGGCTGTCTTAAGTTCTAGTTGATTTCTGTTTTCACTTTTGGACCTACTGGTGTAGCTACACGTTTAATGAAGATAATTTTCGTGCAAATCCGCACAGAAACACACTTTTAATGAGGAAAATATATTCAATTCAAATAACCGTGAGACTCTGGAAGGGACACCACATGCTTTCCGTTCACTGCTTCACCTCGTAACCTGTCCTCCTGAGGGACTGCTTATTCGTAGCATCTGTGAGATTAATGTTTATATTTTATATGGTTTGGGAATGTGCTCTGCAAGTATCTGAAAGAATTCCGGTGAAAAACAGACGTTTTAAGATTTTGTTAGGGCATTTCATACTGTTACGAATCTGGCAGCCATGAGCACTCAACATTCATTTCCCAAAATCAGTTATATCGGTAAGTATGTGTTTGTAGTCAGGGTCCCATCCCTTTGTTTAATGGGTGATTAAATGTTAGTGTGCTGCGGAGTTATTTTGATAGTCAGGGTTTTCTTTTACATTTTCAACCACAACAACAACACCTTCGCCTTGCTCCATCCTGACGCCATAACGTTTGCGGTGGGCGGAGTTCAATGAAGGACTTGGCGTCTCTCTCGACCAATCAGAGAGATGTGATCGAGTTTGCCGTCGTTCGGCCAATGGGAGCCAACGCAGGACAATATTACTCTTCTTCCTGTTTGAGGGGTGGTCCACCTTGACGCCTGCCACGCCCTCCCGGTCAAATCAGCGGACTTGGTGCCCCTTTTGGCCAATCACAGGGGCAACAAGCGGATCGTGTGCCAAAACCATCCAGTAAGGGGGCGGCGGGTTACGAGAGGGAGTCCCCTCCCCCCTGGACGGGGAGTGAATAATTGATCAGCTCAATCTGACTGGGGGCAGTTGGGGTTTGCCTGCCGGATTGTCTCGGATCGCCTCGCCTTGCCTGCTGGCACTCGCTGCCTTGTCCGCCCTCTTGCTGGTTGGCGTCCGTCCTTCACCCTCCATCCCTGGTGCTTGGAGTGGTATCGTTGTTGTGGGTTCGAGTCCCACCGTGCCAGAACGTCGAAGACCGCACGAGGTTTATAGAACCCGGAGCTCGGGGGAGGGGGCTGTGCCAAATTCAACGTCATTGCCCGAATTGGGTGCTTCGATTGGCCCCGACCCCTCACGTGGCCCACCAGCTTGGGCCGGAAACTGCCTCACTTCGTTTCCGGCAAGGCCACCCCAGACAGTGAACACACCTCGCTCTGACCCCATGACATGACATGAATCGCCCACACCGAAAGCGAATCGCAAGTAAATCTTCATCGGGTCTGGACCCCTTGTCTTTGGGTGAACCAACCATGGACCCACGGTCTTCCGGAGAACCTCCCAGACCGACCATGTATCCTCTATCGGAGCCGCTCGTGGATCCTGGGGTGTTTGCTCTGATGTCTCGGGTCATAGTGGACCGCACGTTGTGTCAGGTGAAGGACGGTATGCTGTGGCAGACGAGACGAAGGGGCAAGCAAGGCAGAGGTTACCGTGGATCATCGCGCTATGGTAAACGAGACTAGGGGGGAAGCAGAGCAGGGGGTACCGTGGATCATCGCGCTGTGGTAAACGAGACGAGGAGGCAAGCAGGGCAGAGGGTACTTTGGATCGTCGTGCTACATGCTGTGGTAGATGAGACGGGGGGCAAGCAAGGCAGAGGGTACCGTGGATCATCTTGCTACACGCTGTGGTAAACGAGACGAGAGGCAAGCAAAAGCGCATGTGGCTGATTTATCCCAGGAAAGAAAAGAAGAAGAGTGGGGATAAAATGAAAAGACAACGATTTAGCAACCCTAACTCTTAAATCATCGCAACGCACTCCGCGTTGTCCCGCTAAACAAAAGGAAGGGAACTATCTATACGTACAATAATGGAATAACTGTCTTGGGAAACCTATCTGTTGTATGCATGCGGTTCAGAGAACCGCAAGAATATCTATATATATATATATATATATATATATATATATATATATATATATATATATATATATATATATATATATATATATATATATATATATATATATATATATATATTTATATATATATATATATTTATATATATATTTATATATATATATATTTATATATATATATATATATATATATTTATATATATATATATATATATATATATATATATATATATGTATATATATATGAAGGAGGTTCTCAAGCTCCTCCTCATGTATGTATGTATATATATATATATATATATATATATATATATATATATATATATATATATATATATATATATATATATATATATATATATATATATATATATATATAGAGCCTGGTGTTGGCGCAGTGGTTTGGGCAGCGACTTGGGATCCAAAAGGTCCTGAGTTCAAGCCCCGTTGGGCCACTGAATTAATACACCAGGGGGTTGACTCAGCCTGTCATCCTTCCAAGGTCAGCGAAATGAGTACCAGTATACTGGGCTGGTGTATACCCCGGTTAAAATAGGTGTACCATATCCCTGTGTCATAAGAGGCGACCAGGGTTGCGTCAGGAAGGGCATCCGGCGTAAAACATGTGCCAAATCACGATGCGGATCATACGGATGATCCGCTGTGGCGACCCCTAACGGGAACAGCCGAAAGAAGGAGAAGAAGATATATATATATATATATATATATATATATATATATATATATATATATATATATATATATATATATATATATATATTGTTGTGGTTACCAGATTCGCAAACCACCATTCAGGTCCCTTAGGTGAGGTATCTCGGTAAGTGCATGTGTAGTTAGGCCCAAACCCGTTGTCTAGTGGGAATACATGTCATTTATACGTGCTGCGACTCTTCAGGATAGCCGTTTTTCTTTTACTATCTTTATTTTGGACCAACCGCCAGGATTACCATCACAATTACAACCACAACCACCGCTTCACCACAACCGCCACGACCTTCCCGTCACACCTCGCCACCGTAGCATCGCCACCGTTCTTGCCCCGCTGTGGGTACCGGTGTTGGACTCATGCAGAACGCGCGTCGAACAGCGTGTACAAAATCACGGATTTTGTGCTTCAAAAACGGATCAAAAACGACACACGCCCACTTTTTGCCGTCCAATCGGTGAGCGAGGGGCGAATTGGCCCCGCCTCCAGAACGATCGATATATGCAAATTTGTGGATCAAAAAGCCTTCACGCCCACTTTTTGTCGGGCCAATGGGGAGCGAGGTGAAAGGTCAAAGGGAGGGGGTCAAAGGCGAAGTTACGGGGGGATAAAAGGACGGTGTTCGTCAGTCAGAACGAGAGAGAGTCGAACGAAAAGGAGAACGGGATCGAGAGAGAGTCGCAAACGAGAACGAAAGAAGTCTGGAGCCCGAAGCCTGCAGTGGCTGGAGAAGCTGAAGAGAGTCGGACGAGGGGGTGCTCGCGTCGGTGCCAGGAGCTGCACGCCCGAGGGAGGCCGGCAGCGCGACCTGGCCGAGGTGGAGACGCACACCAGGGATAATAAAGATCCTCTATACCCCGAGCATCAGCAACCCCCTCCTGTTTCCCCCCGCGCTGAGATAGTGCGACCAAGGGGGCCCCGTTCCCACCCCCTGCCAGGCACTGTCCACGAGGCCCGCGGGTTGCGGGGCCATCGCCGCTCCGCGTCTCATCACCAGACGGGTAGGCCCGACCCGGTCTCGGCCTCAGGCCTGTCCCATTCTTGGGGGATTTCTTTTCCTTGGTTTTGGGTATGTGTTGTCGGCGCCGTCTGTGAAGTAGAATTGTATAAGTGTTGCCGTGTGCTCGGTAGTCGGTATTAGCTCTGCACTGTGTTTTCACTTTTATGTTTGCTTTTTGTGTAAATGGAATTGTGTTTTCTTTTGTTTGTGTGCATTTGGTGGAATTGTATTTGTGTGCTTCCCGTGTGCCGCGAATAAATGTGCTTTATTGTTGAACTGTTCTCCCGCTTCGCTTCGTCTTTTCCTCCATTGAACCCTCATCTTGCTTCACGTAAAGGGTTGGTAGTGGGCTGAATACGCCCGATAATTAATCGAACCGTCGAGGTCGACGATAACACCGCTCGGTTATTCTGATAGTACGGAACGGGTCGCTTAAGTGGCCCGTGTCCGAAGTCGACCTGCGGCGAGGTGCGATCGCCCGGTCTACCCTCCGCGTGGGTACTTAGGTAGTTCGAATTTGGCGAGCAACCCTATCCCACGCGGGGGCTGATTGGCTCGATCGCGGTGAGACCGAAAGGTCCACCCGTGACTGGTTCCCGGCGTTAGTCCGAGAGGGTCACGACTGGATTGTCCGTCCGGTGGGCGACGTGCCGCGATTCGAGTTACGTGGCCGTCCGCACGCCGGCGGGCGTGAAGACCGCAACAATATATATATATATATATATATATATATATATATATATATATATATATATATATATATATATATATATATATGTATATATATGTGTGTATTTTAAACTTTCAAAAATTATCGTCTCTGAAGTGGCTGAACATATTGAGGCAAAACTTTACATGTATGACTGCCTATCCCTGAGGAATGAAAGTTTCACACATATGATGTCATTGGTCACATTGTTTGGCAGCCATATTGCATTTATCACCCGAAAACGCATAAAAAATCTTCTTCTCCAGAACAGCTGGACAGATTGAGGGGAAACTTCCCACAAATATTCACCAAGCCTTGAGTGTACAATTTTGTTCATGAATAATTGATGTTTACATGGCTTGGATGTATTGGATTGAAGCCATATTGGATTGAAGAAAAATATTAACTGTTTTCTCTGGAACTGCTTAATCAGTCGATTTTGAAACTTCGCAATTATGAACTTGTGGTTATGGGGAACACACATTTTATATTTCAACTTGTTCGGACACATGTCTGGCAGCCAGAATTATTAAATTTTTTATGTGTGCTCCTTTTGATTTTTTTTTTTTTGAATGAGGCTCACTTGGCTGTTGCTGAATGGGTTGGGGTGGGGGTGGGGGTAGAGGTGTAGCAGCTGAAATGTGAATCCTATCCAGGTTCCTCTTGATTACTTCATCTTTGCTTTTTGCTTGTTCAGGTTCCTTCTGATGACTCCAATGCACCACTCTACCTATTTGGTCTTCCATTTGATTTGAATTGAATTTATTTTAATCCCATTCTGCATTCAATTGAATAATAATGATAAAACTTCATGGGTCAGGGTCAGGTGTCTGATGAAAGTGGAGTTGCATCAAAACAGGGTGTCTTGATACCCGGTCATCACTGCCAACAGTTATAAAGTGACAGTTCTAATCATGTCTCATATTAATTACGTAACATACCAGTACACAAACGCCACACAAAATATATCTCACACAAGTCTGAAGACTACGATGGTTCACGAGCGGTATTTGACAAATTTAGATTGTTTCAAAAGTCAAGGATGAGACAATGTGATAATGTTTGACCAAGTTATAAAAATGATCAACATGATGTGGTACGAGTGACAGGTTATAAGCTACAAAATGTCGAAAACCCAGTTTCGTTCAACATCTTAAAAAATTTGACCTTTGCATAACCTTTAAGGGTCACAAAACAATGTGGACATTAAAATAAGGAAACAGGATACGTGCTGTAGCTTATTGGAGTTAGTTCGTCGAAGAAGGTCGAAAACCCGGTTCGATTCCCACAACTTTGAAAATTTGACCTTTGTGAACTTTAAAGGTCAAAGGTCAAAGATTATGACCTTTGGTGCAAAACTTCCTCTGGAATATTGCAGGAACAATATAACGTCATATAGGCTATATGGCATTTCACACTCCTCGGATTATCCATACTCTGATGAAATCAGCGTAAAAACAAACTTGAAGGGGGTGCTACGGGCAAGGTGTTCAAGATAGAGCAAAATGGTTTGAAGACTTTAGTTGGGGAATGACCTCAAGATCATGCATAAAAAATATTGTCATTCTAGCTCTCAAAGTTTGGGCGGTCGTATGATTTTTATGTCAAAATTCGAAATTTTCTAAGTTCGTGACCTTGTGACCTTGACTTTGGGATGAAAATGAAAAATCGAGCTGCGTGGGGCTATGCAGGTGCCATTGGGCTAACCAAATACCGAAACCTCTTCCAGATTCGACAAACCCCTCGGAGAAGATGGATTTTTATGTAAAAATTCGCAATTTTCTAAGCTCGTGACCTTGTGACCTTGACCTTCGGACAAAAATGAAAAATCGAACTCTGTGGGGCTATGCAGGTGCCATTGGACTAACCAAAAACCGAAACCCATGTCAGATTTGACAAACCCCCGAGGAGAAGATGCAAATTGAAATCTGCTACCCCCTAAAAACACAATTCGCAATTTTCTAAGTTCGTGACCTTGACCTTGGGATGAAAATGAAAAATCGAGCTCCGTCGGGCTATGCAGGTACCATTGAGCTAACCAAATACTGAAACCCCAGCCAGATTCGACAAACCCCTCGGAGAAGATGGATTTTTATGTCAAAATTCGCAATTTTCTAAGCTTGTGACCTTGAACTTGGGACAAAAATGAAAAATTGAGCTCCGTGGGGCTATGCAGGTACCATTGAGCTAACCAAATACTGAAACCCCAGCCAGATTCGACAAAACCCTCGGAGAAGATAATTTTTTGTCAAAATTCGCAATTTTCTAAGTTCGTGACCTTGTGACCTTGACCTTGGGACGAAAATGAAAAATCGAGCTCTGTGGGGCTATGCATGTGCCATTGGACTAACCAAATACCGAAACCCCTGCCAGATTCGACAAACCCCCAAGGAGAAGATGCAAATTGAAATCGGCTACCCCCTAAAAACACAATTCGCAATTTTCTAAGTTCATGACCTTGTGACCTTGACCTTGGGACGAAAATGAAAATCGAGCTCTGTGGGGCTATGCAGGTGCCATTGGGCTAACCAAATACTGAAACCCCTGTCAGATTCGCCAAACCCCTGAGGAGAAGATGCAAATTGAAATCGGCTACCCCCTAAAAACATGTTTTTTGGGCATGGCTCCACCTATAATGTGCACACCATGCCCATTCTCAGGAAAACACAACTCGATCATGATATAAACCTCCCACCAAAATTTTATCAGGATCGGATCAAAACCCACGGAGCTATGCTCGGGACAAACAGACAGACAGACAAGCCGGTAGGCGGACATGGGTAGTCGCCTACCCAGTAGAACCTGACGCGATGGGCCCGTTCAATGGGGGAATGACCTGAGGATTAAGCACTAGAAAATTCATGATTCTAGCTTTCAGGGTTAATGCTGCAGATTGTTTTTCGTTAAAATACCCCCACATTTAGAGGTTTTTCGGCCGTTGCTCGGCAATGGAGGGGTCCATAGCAACGGTTCTTTCTCACACATAACTAGGACATACCATGAACCTACCATACCAGTTTCATGTATATCTGACTCATAGTCTCTGAGATATAACGAACTTCGTTTTTTTATTGTTTTCGACCAGGGTTCATTCAAAGTCTATCTTCTCCGACAGTTTTCATAGGATTCGGCTGGAAATTTTTGACAATATGGCTGAATGTACTGCCCACAGTCGCTCGTGGCCCGATTTTTGATTTTCGAAAAAATATATTTTTTATGATTTTTCAAAAATTTCAAAGTCCAGTTGCTTGGCAACGGTGGTGTCCAGAGCAACGGTTCTCATTTGCACACACCTAGGTCATGGTATGAACCTACCAACCCAGTTTCATCGAAATCGCCATTGTATTAACGGAGCACTGGACCGAACAGAGGGACAGACAAACAGACAAGCCGGTAGGCGGACATGGGTAGTCGCCTACCCAATAGAACCTGACGCGATGGGCCCGTTCGATGGGGAATGACCTGAGGATTAAGCACAAAAAAATGCATGATTCTAGCTTCAAGGGTTACTGCTGCAGATGGTTTTTTCGTTAAAATACCCCCACATTTAGAGGTTTTTCGGCCGTTGCTCGGCAATGGAGGGGTCCATAGCAACGGTTCTTTCTCACACATAACTAGGACATACCATGAACCTACCATACCAGTTTCATGTATATCTGACTCAGTCTCTGAGATATAACCAACTTCGTTTTTTTATTGTTTTCGACCAGGGTTCATTCAAAGTCTATCTTCTCCGACAGTTTTAATAGGATTTGGCTGGAAATGTTTGACAATATGGCTGAATGTACTGCCCACAGTCGCTCGTGGCCCGATTTTTGATTTTCGAAAAAATAATTTTTTTATGATTTTTCAATAATTTCAAAGTCCCGTTACTAGGCAACGGTGGTCTCCATAGGAACGTTTCTCATTTGCACACAACGAGGTCATGGTATGAACCTACCCACCAAGTTTCATCGAAACCGCCATTGTATTAACGGAGCACTGGACCGAACAGACAGACAGACAGACAGGCAGAAAAAGTGATAATAAGGGTAGATCAAAAAAAAATAAATTTTTTTTCGACTTTATCGACTACCCAACAGACAAACATATCGATGGAAAAACTGATAATAAGGGTAGAAGAAATTTCTAATAAAAAAATAAAAATAAAAAAACATTTTTTCGACTGGATCGACTTCCCAACAAGCATATCGACGGAAATACTGATAATAAGGGTCGATCAAAAAATTTTTTTTTTTCGACTGGATCGACTACCCAGCAGACACAACAATAACGAATATAGTGGTCACTTATTTTTTTTCGTGAACCAAAAACTCCACAAACACCACACAAAACAAGTCCTGGCAACGGTCTGCTTCTGATTGCTCTTCTTTCTTGTTTATATTGTATCCTTATCCCCTTCTCTTTTGTGCAGTCTTTGTATGATCTGTGTCTACTGAGGGTTCACTGCAGTGCAACAGAGAGGTGTAAGCCGTTGGAACTGAGCCTTCTTTTCATTCATAATATGTGACTCGATGGGAGGAAGAAAAAGAGTGAGAATTAATAATGGGGAATAAGGAAGAGAGATTGGGGGTGGAGTTTATGGGTCTATTGCAAAGACCATTGCTCTGCATAATCATGGATTTCCTGTGCAATGATTTTGTGAGATTGTGAAAGCACACCTCAGAAATCGGTCTCCGACAGTCAGTTTGCTGGTTTAAATCCTATGGGAAGCCCAAATTATTGATGTCGTGAAGATGTCGGAATGTAAAACTTAACAGTACAGGATTTGAAATGTTCTGGACCTTTTGCACTTTATGTGTTTATGTTGTGAAAATGGGATGATCACTCATTTTGCATCTTTCTCTGCCTTCAAACCTGTGCCGTTAAAATAGTATGTGAGAACAGTGAGAAAGCCAATTTTTTTGCACAAACATTAACATGTGGAAGAATTCCATTAAATAATGAATCCATATCCTCAACTTTGATGGGGAACAAAAGCGAGAAACTTGTATATGCGGCAAGTTCCCTTTCTGGGTAGGGTGGCATGAATTGATTAGATCCTGGTCTGATAACTAGATTATGGTCCTCAATGCTGGCAAATCACACAATCATACCTTGTTGCTTTGGAAAGATCATCAAAATATCCTTCCAGTCAATCTCCATCGTCAGTCACTGGAAGACATTGTCTCTAACTTCTAAGCCTCATCATCAGCCGTTACCTCTTCTGGATTGACCACCTGGCCAAAGAGCAAAGTTAGCCTCCAAAGAAATCCACAGACTGGGCATCCTCTGCAGTTCCAAGTCATTCTTTGAAAAATTAGAGCTATTGTTAGCCCAAAAAGCCTATGTTCATAGTTCAACATGTTACTGCTCTTCCCTACGTGGTGGCACCCGAGCATCATAACTATATCTCCTGGATTCTTTGGAATCTTAAGGTCTCAACATTATTGGCATCTCCCGTGATGAGGAAGAAACACAAGGTCTGATGAAACCTCCCATCCACTTTCTCAACAATTCCACTTTCTCAACAATTCCACTTTCTCAACAATTCCACTTGCTCAACAATTCCACTTGCTCAACAATTCCACTTGCTCAACAATTCCACTTGCTCAACAATTCCACTTGCTCAACAATTCCACTTGCTCAACAATTCCACTTGCTCAACAATTCCACTTGCTCAACAATTCCACTTGCTCAACAATTCCACTTGCTCAACAATTCCACTTGCTCAACAATTCCACTTGCTCAACAATTCCACTTGCTCAACAATTCCACTTGCTCAACAATTCTACTTCCTCAACTTCCACAACCTTTTCTGAAGAATTTTAGTCATTCAAACTTTTGAGCATCACTATCAGCCATGATCTTTCTTTGGTAATCCACACTTCTAAGTTGGCCTCCAAAGCCAGTTGCCAACTGGGCATCCTTTGTCATGCAAAGTACTTCCTTGGCACACTTGAACTCTTATTCACCTGCAAGGCTTTCATATACTGCTCTCCCCTCTGGAGTCGTGCTCCTGCCTCACACCTTGCTCAGCTTGATGTCATGGTAACCAAAGTTTTCAAAATCATTTGTATCTCTCATGATGAAGCTGAGTCTGAGCCTTTCTCTTTCACATCACAGACAGATGGCTGATATTTCTGTCATTTGCCACCTCTTTTCTGGTCTTGTATCTTCTGACTTTTTGTCCCACCCAGGTTTCTGCAGGGCATATGCTGTCTGCCAATAACTCTCTTCTGGTGAAACTCCCAAAATCCAGACTCACAGCTCACCTCCAATCATTTGTTCCTTTCTTTTCCTGACTGTGGAGCCAACTTCCACATTCTGTTCAATGTCATCCTTACCTCAATATTTTCAAGACAGATGTTTACCACCATCTAAGATTGTCATCAATCCTATATTAAGGATTGATTCGTCCTCGGAAAGAGTACTGCTTTCACATTAGGGAAGGTTCCAGCTCCACATACTTACTGGATGGAATTAAATCCAAAGTAATCTGACTAAACAACGATCACAATCTGACCTCAAAACTCGACCAGCTCAAATTATGCTGCAAAGTTGGATCTTTCTCTTTCCAATGCATAGCTATTAATTCAGTTTCTGCTTCTGAGAAATTGCTGCTTGCAAAACTTCCACCATTAGTGAGACCATGAAATACTGGCCAAGCCACATCGTACAATTATTGCATGGCCATTGTATTGGCAACTCAAGGGTGGGCTGTTATGATGTTTGTTTCTTCTCCTCCACTGCCAAACTCTGGAACTCTTTACCTTCTCATGTCTTCGAGGAGGACTATATATTCCATGACTGGAGCCTTCAACATTGAAAAAAAAAAAATCCAAACGTTTTATTTTCTACCCCTATTACCCTCCCCTCTCCACCAATTGCAACTCCTTCCAATTTTTCAGTTCTTCCTTCATGAAAGTTTGCTTCTGTATCCATCATCTCCACCCCATGCATCCTCCCTTTCACCTCATTCTTCCTCACATCCCCATTTGTCCATGTCTCCCTCTACTTTGTCTTTCAACTCTGCTGTTGGTATTCCCCCTCCCCCTCTCTCTCTCCACTGCTCCCTTTGTTCTGTTGCATCCTGATGCATTCAGTGTTGTAGCTCTTGCACAATCCTTGACTCTGTTTCCAAAAAAATAAAAATTGCTGACAACATCATACAGTGTTGAAAACATAATCAACAAAATCAAGTGAACATCTACAGAAATGCTGTTAAGTACAACTTTCATACTCTCACTGAACCCCCACGCATTTGCTTTATGACACTCATCTACTCCTGTATGATGTCTGTCTCTCCCTGTTCTCCGTTGATCCTCTGGCAGTCTGTCAACCTGTTGTCCCTCCCCTTTTCCGATAATTATCTCTTTCATGAGCGTAGATTTCTAATGCAAAAAAGGTCTGTGGCTCTCACATCACAGACAAGTCAGTGGCCTCTCTGTGGTTTCAGGGAAGAATGGGAAGGGAAGAATGGGATTGAAAAGTGTTGGAGTTTATTCCAAAGGTGGGGAAAAAGAGGAATGAAAGAGTGAAGTTGAGCAGTGATTCGTGATTTTGGTAGTTTTACCAGAAGGGGGTTGCTGGAGACCTTGAGCACACTGCAGAAATATGTGGGGGGGGGGGGTGACCGGAGAGGAGACGGTAGAAGCCAGAAAGACCACTGATCTGCCTGCGGTGAGAGAGTGAGAGGTCCAAAGATTCAGCCTCATCACAGGAGACACCAATGATACTAAATGCCTTGGTTTCCACAGCATGAAGCTGAGGAAGGTGAGAGGGAGGAGCACCAGCCCAGAGGGGAGAGCAGTACTCCACCAGGCTGCCGATGAAAGCTTTGTATGTGGTCAGAAGCTCAGGTGGGCCGAGGAATGGCTTTGCACGATGAAGACATTCCCAGTCGGTGACTGGCTTTGGCGGCCAGGTTGGAAATGCGGCTTTCCCAGGAAAGATCATGGCAGATAGTGAGACCCAGAAGCTTGAATGAAAGGATTTCTTCCAGAGGATTGTTGAGAAAGTAGATGGAGGGGGTGTTTTCCAAACGGTCTTTTCGGAGAGACATCGTGAGAGTGTGAGATTTGTCAGGATTGAAAGACATGTTCCATGTGTTGGACCAGTTTGTGATTTTATCCAGATCTGCAGAGAGCAAAGAAGCTGCTGCTTGCCTGTCTGAGGGATGACAGATGGTACGGCAGAGGGTGGAGTCATCAGCAAAGAGATAGAGAGGGTTTTCCAGAGAGTCGGAGAGATCATTGATGAAAACCAAAAAAAGAACAGAGCCCAGAACGCTGCCTTGAGGAACTCCAGCCTGGATAGGAAGAGCGGATGAGAGATCTCCATTTAGGGCCACACGTTGGCTGCACAAGGAGAGAAAGTCTGTGAGCCGTGAGTGGAAATGGCCTTGGATACTACAGGAAGAGTTTAGTGAGCAGGGCAGGGTGCCAGACCGTGTCAAAAGTACGCAATATGTCTTGGGATATGGTTCTGATTTCATGTCTGGCATTGAGTACCTCCATCCATTGTTGGGAGAGCAGAAGCAGCATATCCAGGGTGGAGTGACCTGGTTTGAAACCAAATTGATGATTGGAAATCAAGCCCTTGAAGAAGAGGAAGTATTTAATGTCTGAAGTGATAATGGATTCCATAACCTTGCTGATGATTGGGAGAAGGCAGATTGGTCTGCCGTTGCAGGAATCTGTTTTTGTACCTTTTTATGCAGGGTGGTAATGTTTGCTGATTTCCAAGCAGATGGCAGATGATCTTGAGCAAATGAGAGGGTGAATAGAACAGAGAAAGGGTGAGCAAGAGCAGAAGAGCAGGTTTTTAGGACACGTGGGCTGATGCTGTCTCGACCGGTTGTAAAATCTGAATTGAGGTTTGACAGCAAGCTCTCCACTTTGTCAGAAGAAAAGGACACAGAGTTCAGGGACAGATGGGTGCGATTGGGTAAGGTGGGTCCAGAAAGTGATGGATTTCGGACACAAGATTTAGATGTAAGCACGAAGTTTACGCATTCAGTCTTTTCACGTGCAGTGTCAGCAGTGCGGCTATTTGAGGTAAGGAAGGGGATGGAGGGGGGACATACACCAGAAACAGATTTGATTTAACACCTCCAGGATTTGCAGGAGGTATTGAGGTTTGAGTTCAGACTTGAGATTCAAAATATGTTGTTTTCTAACTCTCCTGAGGGTAGACACACACTTGTTCCGAGCATTATGGAAGGAACTGAGATTACCCTCAGTTGGGTTTATTTTCCATGAGGCAAAGGCAAGTTGTTTCAGGACAACTGCCTCGCCACAAGCTTCAGTGAACCAAGGGCGGGAGGAAGGGTAGGATAACTGAAGATGAGAGGGGATAAATCTGTACATGAGGGAGAGAAAGTTTCTTTGAAAGAATTTCCTGGATGAGTTGATGTTGGAGAAAGTAGCAATAGGAGACCAGGCTTGAAGTTTGATGGCTGCATGGAGACCCTGCCAGTCAGCTTGAGTGAAATGCCAGATTCGACTGCGCTGAGCGAGTTCTCTAATACCAGCCATAGAGATGTCCACTTTGACAAGGACGTGGTCAGAAGAACCGATTGGTGCGGAGGAAGAACAGCAGATATTTCCAGGGAAATTTGTCAAAATCAGATCCAGAAGAAATAGAGTAACGTCGGTTGAGATCCAGGTCGGGAAGTTGACCGATTGAATCAGTCCCAATGAGTCACATAAGTCTTTTGCTGAAGTGCCATGGCAGATGAGAGAGTTACCCACACCCAGCCAACTGGCATGATGACAATTGAAGTCACCACATATGAGGAAGAGAGTTAGGTTGAGTGGTTAAAACTTGGTCCACATTGTCTGAGTGAGAGATGTCGATGGAGTCATCACTGTTCGGTGGACGGTACAGTACACATATAAACATGAGGTGGGAGTGGTGGGGAAGCCATAGCCAGAGGTATTCCTGGGGGTGTGGGTGAGTGAGGGCAGTGCATGGAGAGTGAGGAATAGAGTCTTTGATGAAGAGAGCAACTCTTCCACCAGGATGAGGTTCAGATCTGGCATACTGGAGGAGGGAATAACCAGGGAGAGATACTCGGGAGTCAGAGATGTCTTGAGGGAGGAAAGTTTCTGTTCCGCAGATTATGTCTGGTTTGTCATTGGCAACCTGTGGGGAAACATCTGTCAGGTTTGAGCGAAAGCCCCGGGTATTTGAGGTCCACACTGTCAATGAAGCAGGAGGGGAGGAGGCTTTGGGTGCAGGGGAGGGGAGGGGGAGGATCGGACAAGGCAGGTGAGGGGGAGGTAAGGAGAGTTGTTGAAAGAGTGTGGGGATTGCATAAGAGCAAGGGGAGGGACCGGATGAGAAGGAGAAAAGGCTCTGTGGTGCTGGGTTGAGGTACATTGGGGAGTAATAAGAGAGGGGGCAGAAGGCAGTTGAGGATTTGAGGATATAGAGTGATGAGATGGAGGAGAGAGGGTAGGGAAAGGAGACAATTTTGTGGATGTGATGGGGGGGGGGCAACTTTGAGAAGGGTGAATGAGGGGGTGAATTGAGGGAGAAGGTTGAGTGGGGAGAGTTGAGGGAGAAAGGTGAGGGTGGAGTTTTTGAGATGGGTGAGAGGGAAGCTCAGAGGGGAAAGAGTGTGATGGTTACTTTGAGGGAGAGGGGTGAATTGGCACTGAAATTGGAAAAAAGGATGATTGATAGAAATCAAACATGCACAGCAAACTGGGGTTTAAAAAATTTTTCTTTCAGAAACGTGACTAAAGACATTTCTTGTGGGGTGCAATAAAGGCAAATTATGAGAATGGAGAGAAGAAACGTTGTAACAGTTGGACTTTTTGGACAAGGTGTGAAGGAGAGGTCGAATTGAGAGCAGTCTGTTGAAATATAAAGAGTCGTGAATTATGATACAGCAATTTAATACATGAAGAATTCAAAAGGGCATCTGGTAAGGGAAGAGTATTGATTATGGAGGATTTTAACTTGCCAGGGATAGATTGGGTGGAGGAACAGGGATAGGGCAGAGCAGATGAAGATTTCCTAGTTTTAGTTCAGGATTGCTTTTTAACCCAGTTTGTAGATATGCCCATGAGGGAGAGTGCAGTGTGAGACCTCCTTTTAAGTAACGATCCCAATATGATGGAGGAGGTGGAGGTCGGGGAGCATTGAGGAGCAAGTGACCACAACATTGTGTGTGCAAAGATTCTGTTATGGGTTAGGGTTCAGGATAGAAGGGTAAGGCTATTCGATTTGAGGATATTGAGGAGAGATTTGGGTGATGTAGATTGGGAGACTCTAACAACAGGACAATCAGCATCAGCGAAATGGGAAACCTTCAAGGACCAAATGTGTAGAGTGCAGAGTAAGCAAATTCCAAAGAGGTGAAAAACTAGAAACAGAAAGAGGCCAGAGTGGTTGAGCAGTGAGATAAGGAATGCTATTAAGGAGAAGCAGAAGGCATTCATTAGGTTTAAAATAACAGGACTGGAGTTACATTGATATCACCATTGGAGAAAACGGAGGTAAGTTAAGAAAATAACTCGGCAAGCCAAAAGAGAGAATGAGAAGGACATGGCTAAGAATATTAAACATAATAGCAAGGCTTTCTTTAAATATATCAGGGGAAAAGAACAGGTTAGGGCCCTGTCACACCTTGACGTTTTTGCCAGCGTATGGCAAGGTCTCAAAATGTATGTAAAACGCTGGCATACGCTAAAGTATTGATGTTTTTTTTTAAGTTTTGGGCATATAATAACGTGTTGGACGTATGCATAACGTATTAGTAACGTATACAGAACTTTTCAATCACATATAGATAACTTATGCCAACAAATGCTGAGCGTGTTGTCGGCGTTCACAACCTATGCCCAACGATAGTGCAACTTATGCATAGCGCGTGACAGCGTATCGCCGACGATCACGTGGCGTAGGCTATTCATAGGCTGCGGCTCGACGATTCAAATCATAACCGCACGAGACATCGAAGTGAATACGTTATGGGTAAGTTTTGTATACGTTAAGAGGATGCTGGCATACATCGTCATACGCCGAGTACGTCGATAAATTTTCAGCATGTTGAAAATTTCCCGACGTACTCGGCATATGACACACGTTCCGCATACGCTGGCCATAAGTTGTTGGCACGTTACGCGATCGTTGACACACATCGACACATGTTACTTGTACGTTACTCATAAGTCGAAACACATTGAGGTAATGGTTAGCGTCAGAGTTCCTGACTCCCTGGTATTTTTATTTTATTTTATTCGGTATGACGGTGATGGTGAAACTTCGATTTCTAGTGCGGTTATGATTTAAATCATTGAGCAGCAGCCTATTAATTATATTATATTATAACCACACTAGAAATCGAAGTGTTAACATCACCGTAATACCGAATAAAAAATAAAAACAGGGAGTCTGGAACACTGACGCTAACCATTAAATTGAGGTGTGTCAACGATCGTGTAACGTGCCTACAACACGTTACTCATAGGTTAGAAATAAGTTTTGGGTACGCTAAACATTACCTCGACGTGCTTCCACTTATGAGTAACTTACAAGTTACGTGTGTCAACGATCGCGTAACGTGCCTACAACTTATGGCCAGCATTATGCGGAACGTGTGAGTCATACGCTGGCATATGTCAAAAAATTTCAAGCATGAAAAATTTGTGTAACACCTCGACGTACTACGACGTATGCCAGCGTACAAAGACGTATGCCAGCGTGCTCTTAACGTATACAAACTTACCCATAACGTATTTGACGTGTGCCAGTGTTTTAGCCAAATTTTGCATACGTCAGGCATACGCTGGCTAAATCGTCAAGGTGTGACAGGGCCTTTAGGACCAGTGTGGGGAGAATGATTAGTGATGAAAGTGAGATGACAGGCTTATTAAACAGGTATTTGTCTTCAACTTTTACACAAGAACAGTCAGTAGAATTGCCAATAGCTGAGAGCATCTATCAAGGAGGTGAGGAAGGGCTTTTACAGAAGATGAAGGTTGGAGTGGAGGAATTAAAGGAACAGCTTGGAAATCTAAGAGAAGATAAGGTTCCGTGTCTCGATAATATGCAACCGAGAGTGTTGAAGGAGGTGGCTGAGCAGGTAAGCGAGATGTTAACGGATATTTTGAATAGTTCCCTGGAGTCAGGACAGATACCGGAGGATTGGATAGTAGCAAATGCAACACCATTATTTAAGAAAGGATCCAGAGAAGAATTTGGAAACTATAGACCTGTTAGTTTGACTTCAGTTGTGGGGAAGGTGTTGGAGACATTAATTAAGGACCAGATGAGGAACCATTTAAACAAACACAAACTAATTAATGGTAATCAGCATGGGTATACCAAAGGTAGTTCCTGTTTAACAAATCTTTTGGAGTTCTATGATGTAGTGTCTGATTCGGTGGATGATGGAAAGGCAGTGGACATAGTATATCTCGACTTCAAGAAGGCATTTGGTGAGGTACCACATCGGAGGATGTTAGCCAAAGTGAGGGCTTGTGGAATGGCTGGTCAGGTAGCTAATTGGATTGCAAACTGGCTTAGTGGTAGGAATCAGAGTGGCTGTGAGAAGGAGGATGTCTTGCTGGGAGGATGGAAGTAGCGGGGTACCTCAGGGATCAGTACTCGGACCATTACTATTCATTAGTTACATCAACGATTTGGATAATGGGGTAAAGAGTAAGCTTTCCAAATTTGCAGATGGCACAAATCTTGGAGGTGAGATGGATACCAGAGAGGGAGGTGATCAGATTCAGGAAAGTTTTGATACTTGCATAGATTAGGCAAAGGATTTTCAGATGGAATTTAACCTGAGCAACTGTATGGTGTTGGGGATGGGTAAGAACAATGAAAATAGAGATTACAGGATGCAAGGGGTAATTTTGGAGCGTGTCACACAGGAGAAGGATCTGGGGGTGGTAATAGATACGGGAGGTAAGCAGGTCGTGCAGTGCCAGGCAGCTTTAGGAAAAGCAAATAGGGTTTTCGGTTGTATTCGGAGGGGATTATTTATAACTCAAAAGATGTGTTAACATTGTACAGGAATTTAGTGACACCACATTTAGAATATTGTGTGCAGTTCTGGTCACCACAGTTTGAGAAGGACATAGATGCCATAGAAGGGTTCAGCGCAGGGCTACTAGATTGATTCTGGGCCTAGCTAGACTCAGCTATGAGGAGCGGCTGAAGGAGACAGCGCTTTCTTCTCTTGAAAGTCGGTTACGAGGAGATATGATAGCGATGTTTAAGATAATGATAGGTCGAGGTAAAATAAGTACAGATGAATTATTCAATTGGGTAGACAGTGATAGGACCAGGAGCCATCACCTGAGAGTAAAGAAGAGGAGATTTAAGATGGTAGCAAGGCAGGGGACTTTTAATTCAAGAGTAGTTAATGCATGGACTGGCCCCCCTGGAAAGGTAGTGGCAGCAGAAACAGTAGATAAGTTTAAATTAGAATTTGATAGGTACCTGGAAGTTATGGAGATCGAGGGGTACGGGGATGTTTTTAGACTTTTCAGTAGTTTGAGCATTGATGTTTGATTGTGTACATGTGTACAGAGTGCTGTTGGTGAGGTCTTGTCAAGGGGGCTTGTGTGGCTGATGTGTGTTTTTAACCAAGCTCATGCCCCCTCTCCTGAGGGGAAGAAAATACAAAAAAATTAGAGGGGGAGCACTCGGGAGAGTGCAAAATCTCCGCCGCCAATACTGCTAGGTCACTCAAGTGAACCTGATATCCTATTCGTTCAATTTGACGTCAACAGTGCTCACAGAGTTATAGTTTGCAACTTTCCCTTTTACTTTTAACTTTTACATACTCAATTCATTCGTCATAACGAGATTCCTTGAGACAGAAATTGATTTTACGTGGGTATATCCACCTGAAGTTCCAAAATCAGCCGCAATTATAATTTTGGCATGTTATTTGTTGGAGATCACTTATAACATGTAGAAATGCAAAAAAAAAATTGAAATTTTGTTGAAAAAAAAAGTTGCAAATTTTGTGCTCTGTTAACCAGGATATTGATCAAGGCAAATTTGTTTCTGATGGAGCTGAAGGAGTCCCAGCAGTAACGTGTTTGTAAGTCCCAGCGGTAACGTGTTTGTAAGTCCCAGCGGTAAAACGGTAACATGTTTGATTCCAGCTCCATGGTAAACTTCAGCGCTGGATGGAGAGTGTTGAGCCATGCCTGGAAATTGTCACAAATACCGTCCGAGACTCAAACAAAGCAAAAATGTCATCAACATACCGATAGTATACGATGGTGGAATCAAACCTTTGCCGACCAGTCAGTTTCTGCATTTCATGATGGCCTACAAATATATTTGCAAGAGCTGGACCCAATGGAGAACCCATGGCCACACAGTCCGTTTGAACATACATCATGTAGTTAAAACGGAATTCCACCCCACTTGTTGCTGTGTTCATTAATTCAACGAAGACGTGTTCCGAGATCATCAGTTGTTACAGATCAGTGTGATACAGCAAATGTGCGCATATCTCAATCGTCTCCGTCAATGCATTCGTGAACAAGCTTTTAATATCAAAGGACAAGCATAACCCCACGCTCTGCGCGACATGTTGGGGTGGGTGTGTTTGAGAAAGGAACTGATGCAGAGTATCAGTAGTAATTTTACTTTAATTCAGTCAGTGGAATACGATTTCACTGTTTCAGAACCATTTTATTTACTTTTTTTTTGTACCATGCACCTTTGAGATAATGTAAGCCGAATATCACGTTACTCGAGTGCAGAACAAAGTCGAAGATAGCGCGACACGAAACCACAAACTCGGAAATAATATATAAGATGCCATGATGTTGTCCTCACCTGTCGGTGTTTTAGCTCCAATTGATTCTGCAAATGTGAAGGAATCCTTAACTACAAAATTAGAAAGTGAATCCAATACTGGTTGCAGTACTTCTCCCAACCACTTGGTAAGTTCATGTTGTGCTGATCGCACCATGGACAGTATGGGTCTTAGAGGGATATTCTCCTTGTGAATCTTTGGCAGGCCGTACATTCTTGGACGATGGGCTCCAACAGTTTTAATTCTGTCGTACACCTCCTTTGATAAAAATTTTCCACGTTTGAGAATCTGCAACAGTCGTTTGACGATCTGACCTTCCACCTGAGACGTGCGATCATGTTCCGTTACACCGCCCAGATATTTAAATTTGGTTTCGTCTTTCAGGATGTCCATCATCTTGTCGATGTAATCAATCTTATTCATGATTACCACTCTGGTGCCTTTATCCGGTTTGCAGATGTGAATGGCAGCATTCCTCCTCAATCCTTGTATTGCCAAGAGAACATCCCATTGCATGTGAAAATCCGTGACGTCATTCGGGATTCCACAGTGTGCACGCGCGAGGTCCGATAGTCTAGCCCTCAGCACCTGGTCTGCTTTGTTTGACACAGCCTGATGTGTTGATAAGATGTTGATAAGATTGGCTGATCGGATCAAACAGCACATCCCCTTGGCATTTCGAAGAAATATTGTGAGGGTAAGAACACAACCAGTGCGAGCATGTAGAAATATCCAGCAACCACCGGCCACTGTACCTGCTTCATCTGCCATTGCCTAGCACCTGGTTGCCAACCCTACCTGTGCAGACCAGTACAATGCAGATATGTTCAGGATATTGAGCCGAGGTCGGAGCTCGTTTCATTTACGTATGTTGGAAGCAACCTTCATCCTCGCCACTGATCCAATATTATGTCGTCAAAAGGAATTTGTACAATCTCTGTGTCTCTTTCAGCATGGAAAAATCAAGGAAAGTACGGCAACAAATAGTGAATGGACCTTCGGGGAAATGCCTCCCCCCTCTCACTGGATGCGGTTGCAAATGTCAATCATCGACGAACTCTGCTCTAGCCAATGGGAGCTCGAGGTGAAGATGATGAGCCGACCAATGGGCATTCGGATTAACCGTGATGTCATTACGGCTGAACCAATCAGCATCGACCTTATTGAGACCTGTGTATAAAGCACACGCCTTCACTTCCTTCTTCACTTGCTGCAATTTTTTACCCTGAGGAGTGCAGCATGAAAAGCTTCGGTCACTGTTATATCGTGTTTGTTTGTATCCATATTATTTATTATTATTTTTTAATAAGGATTGTGTAAGATTGGGAAAAGGAAAGGTTAAAGTAAAATCGTGGAGGTGTATGGTGAATTTGTATCGGTAAATACAGAGTGAAGCTGACGGATCAATGAAAAGTACCAGGAAGAGGGTTGAGAGACATGTGGTTACAGGAGGTGTGTTGTTGGAAAGGACACGGATTTTTTTTTTTTTGATGGATTTATGAAGATTAGGCAAGATTAGGGAATGGGGGGTTGCAGGAAGGAATCGTGAAGGAAGTGGTGAGACTGGTTTTGCTCAAATAGAAGAAAGATAGTGTGCCGGCAGAAGGAGGAGGAGGAGGAAATAGAAGGAAAAGGAGGATCGGTACTCATAGGTATGGGGGGAGAAAGGGTTGTTGTTATTTTTGTTATTTTTTTGAACTTTAAGACAAGAAACAGAGGGTGTTGTTGGGAGTGAATAGATGGGGGCATTGGGAAAAGTGGGGAAAATAAAAATTGATGGTAATATGTAGAAAATACCAAAAAAACGATTGTACACCAAGGCGGGAAAGACGGGTAGGCCTCAAGGACCCGATAAGACAAGGTCGACAAAAACTCACAAAATAGCATGATTTTTGAAACAAAACCGAACTCGGAACACACAGTAAACATGTCGGTGAGAAAATAAACAGTTAAAACGTGACGCATGACGACCGGAAACTTAACTTTGAGAAAGTCGGCAGAAACCCCTGAGAGAAGCTGCCATCACCCCAAAACCTGGAACTGGAAGTGTCTCTTCCCCCCAAGGCTAACCTTAACACTAACCCTAACGACAAATAGGGCACCATCATATCATGTTGCCCTGCTTTATTTGCAGTCTTTACGACCCCCATTAACTTCTTACCTTTCATCCTCTCTCCTCTTTTCCTGTTCATTAATTTCCTTGCTTGTGTCTAACTGTGGATGCACTGTCCAGTGCTTCCACGATCAGTTTGTTCCCTTTTTACCCTTTATCACATCACCATTCCTTGAGCTGAGAGTTTGCATACAACATTCTCATGTGCATTATGCCTTGAGAAGTGTATGGGGTAGCAGCGAACACAATCTGCTTTGTCAGCCTGCACACCAAGCCAGAGAATTTGGAGTTTTTTTTTTTTTAAGGTAAATGCGTTTCAGTCCTCATACGGACAAAACTAGTCTCTGATGGTGTGTGGATTGACATCCAATGATACGATGTTTCAGGTGCTATAATTGAAAACTTCAAGCAGAGACCATGCTCTGAGATAATTAGGTCTTTCAGGGGCTTTTCCCATGACAATGCTGCTCATTTATGAGAATAAGCTCATTTTTTTCTTGTTCTTTCCTCAAATGTTTACCAGATTGTCATGCAAAATGATACTTTTTTCCACAATCATTCATTTGGGTGTAAGGCAATAATGAGGGATATGATAAAGTGATGCCTTGGCAGAACAACACTGAATTAGTCGTGCTCGGTTTACCATCTTAAACAGTTCCTGCACAAGTATATTTTAGTGGCGAGAATAGGTGTTGCATTTTTATGATACGATTCTTTCTTGAAAATTGCTCATTTTAATCCTGTGGTGTTTAGGTATTGTTATTATTGTTCTCTTATTAACAGTTCCTGGTGGAAGGCACTGGCCACCATAACTAAAGGACTCAACACAAATATTAAGCAATATACAGTGAAACTTCTCATAGTTGCCACTTCTCGGAGTTGGCAACTTCTCCTACTTGGCGGGTTTCGGCCGGTCTCTACCTAAGCTAATGCAATTTCGTATTGACCGAACTTCCCAGACTTAGCACTTCTCGTTTCTAGCACTTGGCACCCAGAAGCCGGTCCCAATTAACCAATCAACTTCTCGGACTTGGCCAATCTCGCTTGACGGTTTCAACACGCAACTGGGTCGGGAGAGACGATACGCCCATCGAATACGTAGCGTGTGACAACGAACTCGTCACCAGCGACGTCAACGGTACGGAGGACGACAGTCACTGCCCGCTGCCCGCTGATGATGACAACGATGACGACGATGCGAAAAAGAACCATCCCCAACAATAACAATGAGACAAGCGATTGAAATGACGGACAAGCTCAGAGACTTTTTTTCTACGAGAGAATATGCCCGATTATGTGCAGCTTATCACACAGATGAACAATTCTTTGCTAGAAAAATTCGTGACTTCGTCCTGCCAGATGGACTTGATGTCTTTTTTTCATACGCCAGGACAGCTAATAAAATTATTGTTTTATGTAATAATGAAGATACATGCACGTAATTTGCTAATTTTAAATAAACTCTATTGACATCTTGCTCAGGTTTTTAAATAGAAGTTATTGTTCATATATATTGTGTGTTAATAAATGTACATAAATTGTATAAATCACTTCACTGTTCCATTGTTTTTTTGTTGGCACTCTTGCGGGTAACTCCCAACTTCTCGGACTTGGCAACTTCTCGAAGTTGGCATTTTTGGGCCGGTCCCTCAAGGTGCTAAGTCCGGGAAGTTCCACTGTACTCACCTTTGGTGTTACCCCATTCATCAATGGTGCTGCTCACATCCTTGGACCAGGCAATTGGAAATCGAACACTGAAACATACCGACATCAGTTGAAAAACATACAGGAAAGAGTCGTTTGGATGAACAGATCCATCTTCTTGGAGACCAGATCAGGGTAACCGCTATCAATTGGGCATTTGGACCAAGTTGCAGATTTAGCAATTTCTGCACCACTGAATGCCAGAATGCAAAGTCCGTGCAACATGCCTGTTGGAGTGATTTGTTGATGGAGCAGAGCTGTTGGTTCCTCTCAGTTTGGTTCAGCAGCAGGTACAGCAGGCTTCCTATTAATATTAGTTTTAAAGCAGATAAGGCTTATCAAAGTTAATTGATGGTGAAAAGTAATTATTACCGCACTTTCGAAGAAAAGCAGGAATATTGTGATTGTCTCCGCCGTCCGTACATCCGTACGTCCATCTGTCTTACCCTGTAACTCCTCCTACACTGTTTGAAATAGGAACTTGAAACTGTGGGACATAGTGGATATATGTATGGGGAAGTGCACAGCACTGTCAGATTTTTGATGACCCCTAGGGGCTGGGCCAGAGGGGTTGGGGTCATGGGGGTCGATTAAAAAAAACAAATTGTCTTATAGCTTTTTAAATCAAACATATTCATGAGTTATACATGTAATAACATATTTTTTTAAACCCATGATGATCAGAGGGTGCTTGGGGGGGGGGGTAGGGGGTGCTTAGGCCGAAGTCACATTTGCTCTACGGCGAGGATACGGCAGCTGTACGCCCTCTGAATTGACAGAAACGTGCGGCGGCCGCAGAGTTTCTGCGGTGGCCTCAGGGTGGCCCTACGCAATTTGGCTATATTTTACAGGTCGTAAGGTCGCCGTGGAATTATAACGCAGAGTTATAACTTTTTTCATTTCTACGTTCGCCGTAGCAATTCGACAAGTCGAAAAAAAAAATGGTAAAAAAAAAAAAAATAAATTAACCTATTCGTTACAGTCCGTCAAGCCGCAAGTTCGCCTTAGGGCCCCCTGTGGTCGCCTTGTGACATCAAATCAAAGACCGTAGGGCAACCCTACGTTTTCGGTCTCCACAATTTCTAAGATCTAAGGCCTAAGTCACATTTGCTCTACGGCGAGGATACGGCGGCCGTACGCCCTCTGAATTGACAGAAACGTGCGGCGGCTGCAGTTTCTGAGGTGGCCTCAGGGTGGCCCTACGCCATATGGCTATATTTTACAGGCCGTAAGGTCGCCGTGGAATTATAACGTGGAGTTATAACTTTTTCATTTTTACGTTTGCCGTAGCAATTCGACAAGCCAAAAAAAAAAAACTGCTTAAAAAAAAATAAAAAAATTAACCCATTTGTTACGGTCCGTTTGGCCGCATGTTCGCCTTCGGGCCCCCCTGCGGTCCCCCTGTGGTCACCTTGCGGGCACCTTGCATCTGCCTTGAAAATTATATGGCCGCCGCAGGAATGCCCTAAGGTCACCGTGCAACATCAAATTAAAGACCGTACGGCAACCCCACGTTTTTGGTCTCCACAATTTATAAATACGCCGTGCAGCTTCCCGAAAAATAAAAACATATGTGACTGCTACATTGTGTGACTGGAAATACTGCGGTCGCCGTATAATTGCTAATGGCTGTAGATTTTGGAGACCCCACGGCTACTGTGGCAAGTGTGATTTAGGCCTAAATATGCCGTGCGGCTCCCCGAAAAATAAAAACATATGTGACTGCTACATTGTGTGACCGTGGGAATACTGCGGCCACCATATAATTGCTAGTGGCCATAGATTTTGGAGACCCCACGGCTGCCGTGGCAAATGTGACCTCGGCCTTAGTGGATAGGGGTTCAAAATAGCTCCTCCTACACCGTTTGAGATAGGAACTTGAAACTTTGGGACATAGTAGATATATGTATGGGGAAGTGCACAACACTGTCGGATTTTTGATATGACCCAGAGGGGGTGGGGTCATGGGGGGCTGATTTTTTTTTAAGTGCATTTACCATTGTACATGGTAAATTATTTTATAAATAACTTACTTATGTGGCCCCCATGAGTGACAGTCACAGGTTTTACTGTATTTATCTAATTGATTATGAATAATTATAATTAATATTATACACAGTTCATTCCTATGATTAAATTGATGCACAGATATTGCTGGACAGTGTTGAATTAATGTTTCATGAAATGTTGTCATGCTTGCAATTGCTTCTGATTTCGTAAACATAGTAAGTCTTTGGTCATAAAGCACATCAAATAGAAAAGAATAGTCAATCCATTTTGCAAGATAAAATTTCACCTCGCGTTAATGGGACAAAGTGTGCATGGGAATATGTGATGGTGTGCCATCGACAATGTAGTTCTAGTTACTTTTGAAATGCATTAAATATGCCATGTTTTAACCTTATTCGTGTTGCTCTTCTTTTTCTTCTTCTTTCATATGCAGTCCAAGGCTGCAGGGTACCATCATTGCTTGAGGGCACAATCATCCTCTGTAGGTTAGAGCTGCAATTTGGAATTTGGCAGGGGTGCCGGCGATAGGTCGCTTACTTTTCGCGAAGAACACCATGGGATATTTAACGTCCACCAACTAATGCCAACATATGACACACCCAGTTTAACGTCCATCCGAGGGACTGCATGCACATTGATGAATCACCTGTCTGTGAAAACTGGGATGACCATTTAATAGCTGAGTGAGGATTAAAACCCAGGCTAAACAAATGAGAGGTGAGTGTGCATACCTCTGTGCCATCCTGCTCGCCATTCATGTTTCTCTTGCAACAAGTATATCGATAATGCCAGTGCATTATTTAGAAATTTGTTTATTTCTGAACATTTAAATATTTAGGAATAATACTTCTTAATTTTAGTTCTAGCCAATGGGTTTTAAATTTATTCTGTGCATCCACTGAGGTCTTTTATGCTGTTTGCTGGATTTGCTCAAAGCACGGATGAATTTGCAAGGAAATGGCATTTCCAATTATGCTTCACAGACATGGAACTAGCTTCGCATCTTGATTTGTGAATTGTTTTCAATCGTCAAATCATTTTAGTTTGCATTTCCATATCAGGTGCGAAATCTTAACTTTTTAAAATTAATCTTTTTATTTTTATTTCCTCTTTTCTTTGTTGTTTGAACCACAAATCACATCTGCTTATTTATTAATTCCACCACCGAAGGTAGAAGCAAGTTATGTTTTCACCCCATCTGTCTTTATTATCTTGCCCAAACGAAGTTTTTGCAAGATCTGTTACTTGGTAAGTTTTTTTTGTTTGTTTGTTTGTTTGTTTGTCTGTAATCATTGGATTTTTCACCTTTATATCACTCTGTAGAGCACAATTCTCATCGGAAACTCTTGTGGGTACACATATCGTAGTATTATTACAATACCCTTCAGCACACATAAAGGTCAAGGTCAAAGGTCAAGGTCACTTTGCGGTAAATCATGGAGGTCGACGAAAGCCTTATTTTTGGAGTAATTTTAATCGAATCATCTCCAAACTTTATGGGAATGTAGTATATGGTCTGGCGCTCAGCTGATTCATTTTTGGTGGCGATTGGCCTTGACCTTCATGGTTCGCGCCTGAGGTCAAACATATTTGACCCCAAGGTCAAATTTTCAAGTTTTAGGAACCATATCGTGTAGTACCTCAAATTGAACACCTCGATGAGTGCTTTCTAGATATGTCAAGCTTGAGACATTATGACGTCATTTGGTGACGTTATGAGGCAAACGCATATTTTTCATGGTTACTCTGTAGAACGATTCTCATCGGAATCTCTCGTAGGCAGATATTCCTCAAGGAGTCGCTCCTGGTGGATAGCAGCTCTGTTCACCTCAGTGTGACCTTAAAGAAGTCACATGTGGTCACCTTTTGGCAAGATATGGATCTGAATGAGTATTAGACTCCCCCTCTACCCTCCCCTAATTCCCTTCCTTCAAACTCCCTAATTGCCATAATGCAGATATTTATTGACCATTTGGGAGCCCATTGTATGTTGTTCTTGTTGAAATCAACATTAGTCTTTCTAGAATTCCTCAGTCTCAATCAATATGTTCAGCAACAGGAAGGAAATAATTGTTCATAAAAGCAAACTGGCATGGTTAAATGGTTGACAGAGAAGAGAAGCTTTTCATCAACCTGGAGTCTTTCCTCCCAAGGTCTCTGCTCCAACCTGACAGAATATGATTTTCAATTTCCATGCCTTCAACAAAAATCATTACCTCCTATCCCATGATTATTATCTCTGTTTGTACAATTTGTGAATTTGGAATCTGTATCCCTCCACTTCATGTCCCTTCTTTCCACTTCCCGCCACCAGCCCACCCCCTCTCAACGCTCCATGTCTCCCATTTTTGCATCCCTACTTACCGCACTCTCTCAATGCCTCCCTCTCACCCCACCCTTTTAATGATTCCTCATTACCACACTCTGTCAATGCTTCCCCCTCACTCCACCCCCTTAATATAATGATTCCCCCTCACACTACCCATTAAAACCTTAGTCCTCACTTCACCCCCTCAAAGCCTCCCTCTCACCCTGCCCCAACAAAGCCCACCCCCCCCTCATGCTGAACCCTCCCAATGCCTACTCTCCTGTCCCAAACTCTGGATCTCAAGCATCTGAGGTCTCAATTCTAACCTGCCATCTCTCACTGCAGGCCACAACCAATAAACTGGACATCATCTGTTTTGCAGAATCCTTCCTCCACAGGATGTCCCCGACTCCTTAGTATCTCTCCCCAACTATTGTCTCCTCCATATTTTGATAGGTCTGAACCCCGTACTGGTAGCGGAGTTGCACTTTATATCAAGAACTCAATATCTCACTGAACCTGAACCAATCTTGCATCTTCTTACCCTCAGGAGTACGTCTGGCTGTGACATACTCTCCTCTCCCACTTATTGTTTGTCTGTGTGTTGTACTGTCCTCCAAATAGTGATGAGTCCATCTACATCTCTCACTCAGACAATGTGGACCAAGTTTTAACCACTCAACCCAACTCTCTCTTCCTCGTATTCAGTGATTTCAATTGTCACCGTGCAAATTGGCTCAGTGTTCGTACCTCTCACCAGCCATGGCACTTCAGCAAAGGACTTCTGTGACTCCATGGGACTGACTCATTCTGCAAACTTTCCAACTGGGATTTTCTCCCAATGACAAGTCCTCCCTTCTGGACTTGGTGAATGACAACCTTTCCTGCAAATGTCTCCTGCTCTTCATCTGCTCCAATTGGTTCATCTGATCATATGCTTGTGAGAGGCAACATCTCTGGGAAATACAGAGTTACCTCAGCGGCGGCAAGTCTGGCAGTTCATTCAGGCAGATTGGCAGGGACTGAGAGCAGCAATCTCACTTCTGGATTGGTCTCTACATCCTCTGATACTAACCCAGCCTGGGAATGATTCCTCTGAAACCCGCTCTCTCTTAAAGCCCTGTCACACCTTGACGATTTAGCCAGCGTATGCCGATTTATGAAAAAATTGTCTAAAACGCTGGTACACGTCGAATACGTTATGGGTACGTTTTGTATACGTTAAGAGCATGCTGAAAAACACTGCCATACGTCGTAGTACGCTGGCTTTAAACGTACTTTTGGGTTTTCCTCAAATTTTTTCATGCTTGAAATTTTACGACGTATGCCGGCGTATGACTCGCACGTTCCGCTACGCTGCCCATAAGTTGTAGGCACGTTATGCGATCGTTGACACATGTCGAGGCACGTTATGTGATCGTTGACACACGTCGAAACGCGTTACTTGTAAGTTACTCACAAGTCGAAACACGTCGAGGTAATGTTTAGCGTACCCGAAACTTATTTCTAACCTATGAGTAATGTTTTGTAAGCACGCTACACGAACGTTGTTCACACTTTGCAACACGTTACTTGAAAGTACTACTACTACCAACATCAACCACTAAATTCTCTCGAACTACTACCACTACTAACATCGACATCACTAAATTCTTTCAAACTACTACTACGACTAATAACATCGACATCACTAAATTCTCTCGAACTACTACTACTACTACTACTACTAACATCGACATCACTAAATTCTCTCGAACTACTACTACAACTACTATTACTGACATCGACATCACTAAATTCTCTCGAACTACTGCTACTACTACAACTACTATTACTGACATCGACATCACTAAATTCTCTCGAACTACTACTACTACTACTACTATTAACATCGACATCACTAAATACTCTCGAACTACTACTACTACTGCTACTGCTACTGACATTGACATCTACTCAACATGGAGTCTGGAACACTGACGGGTTCCTCTTGTGAAGCCCATTTGTATATACCAATTCCCCTAAACCCTGCCAATACGCCATTATACGGTAGCTGTAAGTTAGAAACACGTTCAGCAAGTTCTGTGGTCGTCCGGAAGACGTCAATCAAATTCGTCTACATACGCCAATGTGCGTTTGAGATACGTTACACATGGGTTCAAAGCACACTACTCAGAGGTTCAAAGCATGTAACTAATAGGTTCAAAGCACGTTACTCGTAGGTTAAAAATTAAGTTTCGAGTATGCTAAACATTACCTCGACGTGTTTCGACTTATGAGTAACTTACAAGTAACGTGTGGCCGACGTGTGTAAACGATCGCCGGGCAAGCCGAGAACTTATGCCAGCGTATGTGGAACTTGTGAGCCATACATCTAGTACGTCGTAAAATTTTCAGCATGATTGAAATTTCACGACATACTAGACGTACCACGTAATATGCCAGCGTACTTCATTGTTTTTCAGCGTGCTCCTAACGTATACACAACTTACCCATACCGTATTCGACATGTCCCAGCGTTTTAGGCACATTTTTCATAGGTCGGCATACGGTGGCTAAATCGTCAAGGTGTGACTGCGATGTTGACAATTTCAATTTTCAGGCGGTTATGATTTAAATGGGTGTGCGGCAGCTTTTTAACAGAGAATGCCACGAGTTCGTCGGCGATACGTGCAGCGCGCTATGACTAAGTTAAACTATCGTTGGACATGGGTTGTGAACGCCGACAACAGGCTAAGCATTCGTTGGTATAAGTTATCTTTAACACAACGAAACGTTCTGTGCCCATTACTAATACGTTATGCATAAGACCAACACGTTAGGAATACGACCAAACTTAAAAAAAACCTCAAAACTTCAGCGTACGCCAACGTTTTACGTGCATTTTTATACGTTGCCATTCCTGGCTAAAACGTCAAGGTGTGACTGGGCCCTTATGCATAGATCCATCTCATCTTGTTTTGAGATAACATACCCTTCCTTCCACCAATGGTACACTGATTCCTATGGTGAAGCAATTGCCTTGAAACAACTTTTCTCTTTCTGGATGGCAAATCCGACAGAAGGCAATCTCAGATCATTCCACAAATACCACAACAAGTGTGTGTCCACTCTCAGGAGAGCCAGAAAACCACATCTGTCCACCTCAAGATTGAACCGTCAAACCAGTCTCAAGATTGAACTGTCAAACCAGGATGGAGGCCCTCAATATCAAGCATGAGATCAGGGTGCCACCTATGCATGCAGCTGTCTGCATCAGTGTCCTGTCATACAGTAACTGCAATGCATATTTCATTTAACTTGCTTTTTCCACAACATATACCTTTGCAATATTTCCAATCATGTGGTATTATCATTGATCCATAACAATAGTGAAACCCAGGAGTTTTAGTGATTGAACTTGTTCAAAAGGATTGCAAAGAAAGATGATGGGAGGGTTTGCCATGCGGTCCTTTTGGAGAGAGATCATGAGTGTGAGGTTTGTCTGGAACGAAAGACGTATTTCGAGTGTTTGACCAGCTTGTGATTTTTGTTTTCAAGGTTTGAAGAGAGTGAAGAGGCTGCAGCCTGCCTATCTCAAGGATGAGGGATGTCACTGCAGAGGGTGGAGTTATCAGCAATATATAAAGGGGATTTCCAGAGAGTCAGAGAGATTGTTGATGAATATTAGGTCTTGGAATGGGCCCAGAACATTGCCTTGTGGTTCTCCATCCTTGACAGGGAGAGGAGATGAAAGGATTCTGTTGAAAGCCACATGTTGGCTACGAGAGTAAAGGAAATCAGTAACCCAAGAGTGGAGTAGTTGGCCTTGGATGCCATAGTCAGAGAGTTTGAAGAGCAAGGCAGGGTGCCAGACTGTAGCAAAAGCTTGAGATATGTCCAGAGAGATGGCCCTGATCTCAGGCCTGATATTGAGGATCTCCATCCAAGTTTGACAGTTCAGACTCGTTTGACAGCTCAAACCAGTGAGACTGGTTTGACAGCATGAATATGTCAGTATTACTTTGAAGAAAGCTTTTGTATCAGTCAAACTGTCCACGTGGCTGGATAAATCACTTTGTACAATGCAGTGTGTGGATTAGCGTGTTGAAACTATACTCCTCCATGAAAGAGGAACAGACTGGGAGGAGGAGTTATTATGGAGAGAGTCTTTGAAGACATGCTGCTCCGTACTATGGACAAACCTCTTCACATACAAGGAATGCAGATACCTTGTTGCCAGACTTCAGAATGAGCTTGTGGACAACACAATATACGGCAATTACCGAGCCATATGAAAGGGAGGGAAACACAATGTGAACCAGAGACAGATGAGGGAGAAAGCTATACAGAGATGGAACAGCTGCAGCATGGGGCCAAGTACATTTTATGAAACCGGGCTCAAACCAGCAATGAGGGTGCTGCAAGGGTTGCATGCTCACCACGATTGAGTGTGTTGCATATTGATCACCACCCTGATTCAATCCAGCTGCATCTTTGCAGATGCTCGTCGATCTTACCTGTTGGCCGGTTGGGTTTTTAACGAACTTATATTATCGTGCTGGAGTCACAGAGCTGACATTCATCCAGACCAACCCTCTCTGAGCACATCAACAAAAACAAGGCCAGGTTGATCCTCATCCCTCAGCACTGCTGGGCACAGTGTAGTGCTTAGGCCTAAGTCGCATTTGCTCTACGGCGAGGATACGGCGGCTGTACGCCCTCTGAATTGACAGAAACGTGCGGTGGCTGCAGAGTTTCTGCGTTGGCCTCAGGGTGGCCCGATGCCGTTTGGCTATATTTTACAGGCCGTAGGGGTCGCTGTGGAATTATAGCGCGGAGTTATAACTTTTTTCATTTCTTCGTTCGCCGCAGCAATTCGACATGCCGAAACAAAAGAACTGGTAAAGAAAAAAGAAAAAAAAAAAGAACCACTAGTTACCGTCCGTCTGGCCGCACGTTCGCCTTAGGGTCCCCCCGCGGTCGCCTTGCGTCTGCCTTGAAAATTATATGGCCGCCGCAGGAACGCCATAAGGTCACCGTGCGACATCAAATCAAAGACCGTACGGCACCCCCACGTTTTCGGTCTCCACAATTTATAAATACGCCGTGCAGCTACCCGAACAATAAAAACATATGTGACTGCTACATTGTGTGACCGTGGAAATACTGCGGCCGCCACATAATTGCTAGTGGCTGTAGATTTTGGAGACCCCACGGCCACCGTGGCAAATGTGACTTAGGCCTTTATGGCGAGTAGTGAGCATGGATTCATCTGCTTGCTTCGGTGGTATGAAGATCATTCTCTGGGGACTCGCAATGCGGCTGGCCAGTTGTACATCACTTAGTGCACACTCATGCACTTATCAGAGCAACAGAGCCTGCTTCAAACGTGAACACAACCAACTTTGACACCAAGTCGTATCCTAATGGGGTGTTTTAATTTATCTATATGAGATAAGTTGCAGATTTGAAAGTCGTGAGTTTATTCAAAACTCCATTGAAACTTGTGTATGTAACTCTGGAGCAGTTTTAAAAGCAATGGTATAACTGTGGGGAGTTTTAAAATCATTGGATGTTTAAAAAAAAAAAAAAATTGTGCTGGAATCTTATTAAATGGAATTAATGTTTGAAAAGTTGACAGAAGGGATTATTAAATCTCCTGTTTTGTTTCATATGCTGTTTTCACCTGTTAAACAATAGATGGAAGACATAATTCTGCCGTACTCCCTTTTGTGTCACTGGTGCCCTCGCTTTGGTGCATGGTGGCAGCACGTAACAATTATCAGCCATGATCTTTCTTTGCCAACCCACATTTCAAAGTTGGCCTCCAAAGCCAGTCGCTAACTGGGCATCCTGTGTCATGCAAAGTCCTTCCTTGGAAAACCTGAGCTCCTTTCCACCGACAAGGTTTTCATGCAGAGCTTGATGGAGTACTGCTCTCCCATCTGGGTTGGCATTCTGATTCACACCTTGCTCAGTTTGATGCCATGAAAACCAACGCCTTCAAGATTATTGGAATGTCCATGGATTACTCGGGCCATGGGCCTATTATCACAGCCCTGCCGCAGACAGGTTGGCTGTCTCTTTGTCTTTTGCTGCCTCCTTTCTGGTCTTGCACCGTCTGCTCTTTCCATGCTTTGTCCCCTCCTCCCTCGCATCCCTCCCCCCACAAGTGTTTGCTGGGTGCAGGTGTTCCACCATAAAGCCCCTTCTGTTGAAACTCCCCAAATCTAAAATCACTTTTCATCTCCACTCATTTGTTCCTTCCCCCCCCCTCTTCTTGTAGAACAGCCTTAAATCTTTCCCTGCCTATAATCTCATTCTTCCTTGCAAGTCTTCAAGACGGCTGTTCCGCTCCATCTCAGATCATCCTCATCCAAAACCATGATATTTTCAACCCATATTAACTTCTTTCCTCAAACCCAAGCCCACCTGACTGTTGCTTTTGTTCTGTTGCATCTTGTTCCGTTCAGTGTTCTAGACTTTCTACGATCCTTAACCGTCTATACAAAATAAATATATCACCTTGTTTTCTCTTGTATGAAAAACCTTTGGATAAAAATGATAATCTCCAAGAAAAGCTCTCTTCAATTTGACCTGCTTTTTCAGTTTCTTTCTTGGGAGGAAAGATACATATCGACACTCCACCTTTCAGTGAAAATATCAGTCCCCAATTGTCACTGTTGATATCATTAAGCAGGATTAAGTCCTGTGTAAGTTATGCATATCAAATTTTCGATGCGTTGATGTTGAATGAATTTGAATGTGACTATCTGTGCCAAGGGTGACACATAAGGGATAATAATAACCTGACTATATTGTGCTACAATCAAGCATCTCCGAAGGTCATCACAAAAGTTCTGTCAACCCACTTACAATATAAGAAAGAGTATAATTGACAAACGTTATTTATGTCACATTACATGATATACATCCTCTTTGATGCACTTCATCTCTTAAATGCACTTCATCCACTTCGATGCACTTGATATTCATCCATCGTTGTCAAAAAACTATCTCGGTATCTGATGACAGCACAGCGTTATACTTCTGCAATCTCCTGAATGCAGTGGATGTGATTGTGTTGATCTCAGCAAATGCAACACATCTTCCCCAAAGCTCGTTTTCCATTTTGAAGAATAAGTGGAAGTCATATTCACTTGAATCCAGTGAGTGGTGTGGGTGAGACAAAACCTCACAATCTCAGGACTTAAAAAACTTCTTCACTAAAGTTCTTTAATGAAGCTTTCTTCCCTGACCATATCCTAATTATGAGATGTCATTGTTTTATCTCATGAAACAAAACGAATAGTGTGAGAAACTTCTCATGTCCAATACATATTGGTAAATAATGGGACAGGACATGCATTTCTTTTTCACCTTGAACTTTTACTTTAAAAGTTCCAAGTGCGGTGAAAATTTTGTGATGACCCTCATACACAAAGTGTTGGCTTTCTGCAGCTTCAAAGCATCATATTGTTGTGGTTACCAAATTCGCAAACCACCATTCAGGTCCCTGAGGTGAGATATCTCGGTAAGTATATGTGTAGTTAGGCCCAAACCCGTTGTCTAGTGGGAATACATGTCATTTATGCGTGCTGCGACTCTTCAGGATAGCCGTTTTTCTTTTACTATCTTTATTTTGGACCAACCGCCATTGTTACCACCACCAACCACAACATCAACCACCCACCGCGGCGCCGCTTCACGTCACACCTTGCAACCGTCGCATCGCCACCGTTCTTGCGCCGCTTGTGGGTACCGGTGTTGGACTCGTGCAGGGCGCGCGCCGAACAGCGTGTACAAAACCACGGATTTTCCGCTTCAAAAACGGATCAAAAACGACACACGCCCACTTTTGTTCCGTCCAATCGGTGAGCGAGGGGCGATTTGGCCCCGCCTCCAGGGCGTTGGAGGGCGATCGCTATATGCAAATTTATGGATCAAAATGCATTCACGCCCACTTTTTCTCGGGCCAATGGGGAGCGAGGTGAAAGGTCGAAGGCAGGGGGTCAAAGGCGAAGCCACGGGGCTTATATAAGCGACCGCGTTCGTCAAGTCAAGGGAGTTAAGACTTCGCAGTCGGTGGAGTTGGGAAGAAGAAGCAAGAAGGAGTTGGTCGTCGTCGTGTGCGTTGAAGTCGGAGCGAAGGGGACGGAGCTGTGGAAAGGCGCGAGGGCAGACGAGGGGGTGCTCGCGTCGTGCCGGGAGCTGCACACCAGGGAGGCCGACGGCGCGACCTGGTCAAGGTGGAGACGCTCGTCGCGGGACTCGAGGCAGAGTAGAAATCCTCCTTTCCCCCGAGCATCAGCAACCCCCTCCTGTTTCCCCCCGCGCTGAGATAGTGCGACCAAGGGGGCCCCTTTCCCACCCCCTACCAGACACTGTCCGCGAGGCCCGCGGAGTTGAGGCACCATCGCCGCTCCGCGTCTCATACCAGACGGGTAGGCCCGACCCGGTCTCGGCCTCAGGCCCGCCTCATCCTTGAGGGTTCTCTTTTCTTTTTCTTGGTTTTGGATATGTGTTGTCGGCGCCGTCTGTGAAGTAAAATTGTATAAGTGTTGCCGTGTGCTCGCGTAATCGGTATTAGATCTGCATTGTCGCATTTGCTTTTTGTGTAAAATTGCATTGTTTCTTTTTCTTTTCTATGTGCTTTTGGTGGAATTGAATATGTGTGCTTTCCGTTCATCGCGAATAAATGTGCTTTGTGTTGAACTGTTTCCCGCTTCGCTTCGTCATTTCTTTCATTGAATCCTCATCTTGCTTCACGTAAAGGGTTGGTAGTGGGCTGAATACGCCCGATAATTAATCGAACCGTCGAGGCCGACGATAACACCGCTCGGTTATCCCGATAGTACGGAACGGCTCGCTTAAGTGGCCCGTGTCCGAAGTCGACCTGCGGCGAGGTGCGATCGCCCGGTCTACCCTCCGTGTGGGTACTTAGGTAGGTCGAATTTGGCGAGCAACCCTATCCCACGCGGGGGCCGATTGGCTCGATCGCGGTGAGACCGAAAGGTCCACCCGTGACTGATTCCCGGCGTTAGTCCGAGAGGGTCACGACTGGATTGTCCGTCCGGTGGGCGACGTGCCGCGATTCGAGTTACGTGGCCGTCGCACGCCGGCGGGCGCGAATCAGTAACACTGGTGTCAGGTCGTGCGATACAAATCCATCGCCCTCCTCGCGGCACTGGTATCGGAGAACAGGAAAACGGGCTCTCCTGTCTCCAGCTAAATTCACGGGAATCGGTCCAGGGGTGAGAGAAGCGACCCCCGATTCCCTCCAAATTACGAGCGAGCTAAATTAACCCTTCATGAGAAGCAAGATGGCGTCTCAAGACGAGCGGGTGCCGGGTGGATTAGGTATGTGTAATAGTAATGTAGAATCCATGGCTCAGGACGAGATCACCGTGCAAGAGAAACCCGTACCAGAAGGTTGGGAAAGGCATCGATGCCGTTCATCTGGTCGGTTTTTTTTATTATAACTCCACCACTAAATGTAGTCAGTGGGAGTGGCCAGGGCAGGTGACAATACAGCACGTTATGGAACTCGCGCAGAGCATAATTGACGGAATGAAAGAAAGGAACAACGAAATGAAGAGAAATACGCAACAAATGGAAAATAAAAAAATGGATGGAAACGCACTCGAAGCGAAAAACCAATTAAAAGAAAGCCAGGAGGAGACAGAGGAGGGATTGAAGGTCGAAACGGTGGAGTGTGAGAAAAGACTTCAAGACATGACGAAGAGAGTTGATAAGCTGGGACTGGAGGTAAAAACGGAGACAGAGGAACTGGGAAGACGGGTAGAAAACCACAAGCGCAAGTCGGAAGAACAGTTCGAAGCCAAAGCAAAGTCTGAGTGTGCGGAGATGAGAAAAGAATTGGAAAAGAAAGTTTCTGAGTTACAGAAACACCAAAACAAAGAGAGGGAACTACAAAACGAACTGAGAGTGTTAAAAGAGGAAAGGAAGAGAACGGAAAATGAAACTTTAAGAAACCACACTGTACAGATCGAACAGCTGGAAGCGAAGGCCAGACTAAAGAATGAGGAACAAGAAAGAGTAATGAGGGAAGAACGAATGAGACAGGAGAAAGAAATCAGTCAGTTGAAAGAAATGACGAGATTGCAGAAGGAGGAACAAGAAAGACAGTGGAATAGAAAACTGAAAGAGTATGAATTTGAAACTGAACGACAAAAGGAAAAAAATAGGTTTGAATACGAGGAGAAAGTAAAGGAGCAAGGAATGAAGCAGGAAGGAGAAATCAGGAGATTGAAGGACACAACGAGATTGGAGAGGGGAAGAACGAGAGGAACAATGGAATAGAAAACAAAAAGAACATGAATCTGAGGTTGACCAATTGAAAGAAAAGCTGAGGCTGGAGTACGAGGAGATAGACAAAGAACAGCGAATGAAACACAAACAGGAGATTAACCAAATGAAGAAAACCATGAAACTGGAGAAGGAAGGACAGGAGAGGGAAACGAGGAAGAGTAATGAGACAGCAGCAAATGAAACACAAAAAGGAGATTAACCAAATGAAGCAAACCATGAAACTGGAGAAGGAAGGACAGGAGAGGAAACGAGGAAGAGTAGTGAGAGAACAGCGAATGAAACACAGGAAGGAAATGAGCCAATTGAAAGAAACGATAAGATTGGAAAACAAAGAGCAGGAGGAACAGTGGGAGAGAAAACAACAACTCTATGAGTGTGAAATTGAACAACTAAAACGGAGGGAGAACGAACAGCTAATGGGGCTCAGAGAGAAAGAACGACTCAGATGGGAAAGGAAAAGGAACCAGGAAGAGACAGAAAAAGGAACCAGGAGAGAAAATGTATAGAGACACGGGAGACAGACAAAATAGAGGAGAGACTGCACGATGAAGACGGGGTAAGTGACGTGCACACACACACGGAGGTAGTGGAGGATAATGGGGGTGAGCTGGCGGACTGGGTAGAGACCCAGTGCGAGCACCTGGATGGCCTCCTCCAGGAACGAGGGGAGGGAGTATGCCCCCTTGAGGCGAGTCACGACCAGGTGAGTTCGGTCGTGCTTTGCGAGGTTGAGGGGACGAGTGCTGCGGACGGGTGCACGGAGAGCTTGGGGGGTATAGAGGCCCCGGAGACCCTTGTGCTGACACGAATCCCCAGTGTGGTTGTCCCTGTGTGTTTGGTGCAAGGCGTGAGTGCGTCCCCGTGTGTGGAAGCGAACCCGTGTGTGAGTGGTGTGGTGGCGATGGTGCCGGAGTGTGTGCTTCCCAGCACGCCGTGTGTGGATGAGGCACCGCGGATGAGTGCCCCCGCGTGTGTGGGTGAGGCACCGTGTGTGAGTGAGGCCGTGTGTGTGGATGAAACGGCCAGTGTGGATGAGGCACCGCGGTTGAGTCCCCCCGCGTGTGTGAGTGGAGTGGTTTGTATGAATGGAGCACCACGTGTGAGTGGTATGGTTAGTGCAAGGGAGACCGTGTGTGTGAGAGAGCGGTATGTGAGGGAGATGTCGGTTGGCATGCGGGAGCACGCAGCCGCGTCTCCCGGGGTGAGTTTGATGGTGTGGAGTGTGAGCGTCGTAACACGCAGGTGTGCGTGGGTGGAATGGAGGCGACGACGGAGACATGTGAGGAAAGAAAGCTGAGTAGCGGCTGAAGTTGTTTCGGGGACCGTGCCGGGTTCACCCAGCAGTGAGCACGAGGTTCGTGCTGTGCAACGCACGAGACCGCCACGTGCTCGCTTGCGAGAGTGAAGTCCCGGTCCGGAAACGCACGCGGTGGATTTGCCGATCCCGCGGACGGACAAAGTTTAGGCAGGATTATGGATTTGGACCGGACGGGTTCTCCACGCGATCGTGTGTGTTAAGCTCCAACGGGCAAAGCACATGTGTTCGCGTGGGGAACCCCTCGAGACGTGGGGCTTGTTTTTTTTTATGCGCACGGTGACGCCATGGCTGCACGTGGGGTTGGAATCCGGCAGGAGGGGTATCCCTGCCGGATGGTACCGTCCAAGGAGGGACGAGGAACACGTGCAGCTGCATGACGTCACGGCCAGGTGCAAAGTGCGCGAGCTCTGAGTTGCCGCGCTGGTGCTGCGCAGGTAAAGAAAAAAAAAAGCAAGCCTCACTTTCGGGTGCACAGGATTCCTGGGCAAGGGGTGGAAGACCCCCTTGATCGGGGCACAGAATGGAAACTAGTTAGGGGGAAGGGTTAGCTTAGTTAGACCGACTCCATGGGGCAGGGGTAAGTCCTCATGGAGTCCGTGGAATGGATGAGTTAGAGGGATTTAGATGAGCTTTAGGTGGGGAAATAAAAGTAATTTTTGAGTTAGGAGACAGTGACAGACTTGTGAATGTGTAGAGGGGACGTAGCTTAGCTACGTAGTGTTAAAAGGAACGTGCTGTAGTTTAAGGGACGACGTGGGAGCACGAGTTAGTTAGGGGATGTAGTTAGGAGGATGGCAGAGTTCAGCGGTGTGTGTGTTGAAGAGTTGGAGAGTTGTGAGGTGAGTACATGGTGAGTGAGTGAGGCCAGCGGGTCTGTGTGTATGGAGTGAATGGGGAATGCATGGTGCGATGAGTGATTGGGGAGAGGAGTGACTCCCGCCCAAGGGACCCCGGGGTCAGAGTAAAGTGAGTTAGCTGGGTTAGTCAAATTGAAAAATGGAGGTCGTTTTGCTGTTGGTGGGAATGTAGGCTCGAAACCCATTTGGAGGGGTGCAGGAGCCCTGTTGACGGGCTTGGGAGCGTGGCTGCGAAAGGTGAGTATCGCTGAGTGGGTACCCTGGGCACCAGGCTAGTCGGCCGCGGTAGGCCATGGGCCCATGGGGGGCCGGGATAGCGTAGTGGGCACGGGTGCGCCTGCTTGGTGCGGGGGCCCGGGGCGCCATTAGCCGCGTGGGCAGTGTTGTGGGCAAGGGTGACCCTCGGAAAGGGGCCCGGGAAGCCACCCTGCCACGTGTGCGTTTCAGGGGAGGTGCCATGGGGAGCACTCCCCGGTGTTAGGGAGCTGGTAGGCTCGGAGGCAGTGTAGTGCCCGGGGGTGCCATAGCGGGAGAATCGGCAGAGGGTCGTGCCTGCCAAAGGGAGCCACGTGTCCCAGCCATGAGACCGTGTGAGGGCACGGAGAGAAAATTGGGGGGCGAGGCCCGAAATTGTGAGGACACCAACACAGGCGACGGGAATCTGGGTTGTTAGAACCAATAGTTTAAGCGAGAGGTGCTTGTTGAAAACCCCGGGGTAGTTTAACACTTAAATGGATAGGGTAGATAGGAAGTGTACCCTCCGCACCATCCATCCCCTCGCTCTCGTTGTGGGCCGCTGGACCCACTTTGGTTATAGATCGCTGAACTCTGGGGAGGCCATCCCGAGGCTTGAATTGGGCCTCGACACAGGACGTTAGCTCTCCCTTGTTCCCCTCCGGGAAGGGAACGTAGGGGTTGGGAGTAGGCTAGGTGACAGGATAGGTTAGCCGAACAAAGATGATAAAGGGGGTTAGGGGACGATTTATAGTGGGGAGTTAAAAAAAAAAAAATTTAAGTTGGGGCTAAATTGGGGTTTGACAAATTAAGGGAGTGGGTATGTACAGTGACAGGCAAAGGCGATAGGTGGGAGGGAGACAGGTAGGTAGGTCCGAGCCCGCCTTCCAAGTGGCCAGCACCACCGCACTCCCTCCACCAACCTCCACGGAACGGCGGAGGCCGGCCAACTTCATCGGCAGCTGTTGTTTTGCTGCAAGGCCTGTGCCATCAGCTGGCCGTGTTTTGCTTCAAGGCCTGTGCCGGCCAGTTCATCTGCCGGCTGTGTTTGCCTGCAGCGGCCTTCTTCTGCGGGCTGTGTTTGCCTGCTACCTTTGCCTTGCCATGCCATGCCCACTGCCCCCGTTCACCAGCCCCGTTCAATTTTTGCTTTGCCCCCCCCCCCTCGTTCATTTCCATGTGCGCCAGGATCCGCAAGGCAACAGTTTGCAAGCTGCGAGAACTGCCCTGTTGGCAGCTACAACACGGGCCTGCATTGGCGGCCCGTGCACCGTGTTTGTGTCCATCCATCCATCCGTTGTGCTCATTGCGTGTGCCACTTGAGCTGGCACGGAGACTGCATTTGTGCAGCCCATGCACCGTTGTGGTTCACTGCGTTCAGTTCAAAAGGGAAGGCCTTGGACTGCGTGTGAGCAGCCAGCCACGTTCCCTGTCACCTGCATTGTTTTGAGCCAGAGACTGCATGCGAGCAGCCTGGCTCCCTGCTAACTGCTTTTCTTTTGCAGAGTTCATTGATCCTGGGCCATGGTTTAGTGTAAAATTTGTAAGTTAAGGTTAAGATGTACTGTAAATATGAGTGCGCCCCCGGCATGTCTGTCCTAGCGCCGGCAATTTTATTTAAGTCGTCCGTGTGAGTGAGTTTGTTTCGGTAGTTACGCAGCCCTCAGGTTATTTATTTTGGGGACACGAATACCATGAATGTCGCACTCAGGGATCCGTAGGTAAAATGTACTAGGGGAAAACTACACATGATGGCACACGAAAATTTGACAACTCGGGACGAGTCTGTAAAAAGGGGAGGGGGTAGTGTTGTGGTTACCAAATTTGCAAACCACCATTCACGTCCCTTAGGTGAGATATCTCGGTAAGTATATGTGTAGTTCGGCCCAAACCCGTTGTCTAGTGGGAATACATGTCATTTATGCATGCTGCGACTCTTCAGGATAGCCGTTTTTCTTTTACTATCTTTATTTTGAACCAACCGCCATTGTTACCACCACCAACCACAACATCAACCACCCACCGCGGCGCCGCTTCACGTCGCACCTTGCAACCGTCGCATCGCCACCGTTCTTGCGCCGCTTGTGGGTACCGGTGTTGGACTCGTGCAGGGCGCGCGCCGAACAGCGTGTACAAAACCACGGATTTTCCGCTTCAAAAACGGATCAAAAACGACACACGCCCACCTTTGTTCCGTCCAATCGGTGAGCGAGGGGCGATTTGGCCCCGCCTCCAGGGCATTGGAGGGCGATCGCTATATGCAAATTTATGGATCAAAATGCATTCACGCCCACTTTTTCTCGGGCCAATGGGGAGCGAGGTGAAAGGTCGAAGGCAGGGGGTCAAAGGCGAAGCCACGGGGCTTATATAAGCGACCGCGTTCGTCAAGTCAAGGGAGTTAAGACTTCGCAGTCGGTGGAGTTGGGAAGAAGAAGCTAGAAGGAGTTGGTCGTCGTCGTGTGCGTTGGAGTCGGAGCGAAGGGGACGGAGCTGTGGAGAGGCGGCGAGGGCAGATGAGGGGTGCTCGCGTCGTGCCGGGAGCTGCACACCAGGGAGGCCGACGGCGCGACCTGGTCGAGGTGGAGACGCTCGTCGCGGGACTCGAGGCAGAGTAGAAATCCTCCTTTCCCCCGAGCATCAGCAACCCCCTCCTGTTTCCCCCCGCGCTGAGATGGTGCGACCAAGGGGGCCCCTTTCCCACCCCCTACCAGACACTGTCCGCGAGGCCCGCGGAGTTGAGGCACCATCGCCGCTCCGCGTCTCATCACCAGACGGGTAGGCCCGACCCGGTCTCGGCCTCAGGCTCGCCTCATCCTTGAGGGTTCTCTTTTCTTTTTCTTGGTTTTGGATATGTGTTGTCGGCGCCGTCTGTGAAGTAAAATTGTTTCAGTGTTGCCAAGTGCTCGCGTAATCGGTATTAGATCTGCATTGTCGCATTTGCTTTTTGTGTAAAATTGCATTGTTTCTTTTTCTTTTCTATGTGCTTTTGGTGGAATTGAATATGTGTGCTTTCCGTTCATCGCGAATAAATGTGCTTTGTGTTGAACTGTTTCCCGCTTCGCTTCGTCATTTCTTTCATTGAATCCTCATCTTGCTTCACGTAAAGGGTTGGTTGTGGGCTGAATACGCCCGATAATTAATCGAACCGTCGAGGCCGACGATAACACCGCTCGGTTATCCCGATAGTACGGAACGGGTCGCTTAAGTGGCCCGTGTCCGAAGTCGACCTGCGGCGAGGTGCGATCGCCCGGTCTACCCTCCGTGTGGGTACTTAGGTAGGTCGAATTTGGCGAGCAACCCTATCCCACGCGGGGGCCGATTGGCTCGATCGCGGTGAGACCGAAAGGTCCACCCGTGACTGGTTCCCGGCGTTAGTCCGAGAGGGTCACGACTGGATTGTCCGTCCGGTGGGCGACGTGCCGCGATTCGAGTTACGTGGCCGTCGCACGCCGGCGGGCGCGAATCAGTAACAATATGTTCAGTGGCACTTTCATGAGTGCAATTGATATGCTATCGGTAACACAATATGCCTGATGTTGGCTTAATGGTTAGGGTGGTGGGCTTGGGATCCGAGGATCCTGAGTTCAAATCCCCCTCAGCTGTTGTATTAATACCAGGTGGGGTTGACTCTGCCTGTCATCCTTGTGAGGTCGGCAAAATCAGTGCCAGCTTGCTGGTATCCTGTGTTGGAGTGGTGACCCATCCAGGATTGTGCCCAATCGCCAAGGAGACTGCTTAGGCAGCACCAATGCTCTGCACAGAGTATGGTCCCAATGGATGGATATATATATATATATATATATATATATGTATATACATATATATATGTATGTATATATATATATATATGTATGTATATATATATATATATATATATATATATATATATATATATATATATATATATATATATATATATATATATATATATATATATATATATATATATATATACACACGAGCGATACCCGTGCACATACACGGGATAGCAGTAAAACATAGCTGGTAGCAGACGACAGACTGGACACTGGGAATGACAAAAATACGGATTGTGCAAAATGCAAGTGGTACTATGGAACACCAAGACTTCCCAAACATTGTCGCATGTCCGCTAAGTGCCATAGCAATTTCATAGGGATCGTGTGACGGCAAGCCAAGTTTTTAGTGTGCAAGCTTGGTATTATAATAGAGATATATATATGTATATATATATGTATATATATATATATATATATATATATATGTATATATATATATATATATATATATTCATAGCCTGGTGTTGGCGCAGTGGTTAGGGCAGTGGCTTGGGACCCAAAAGGTCCTGAGTTCAAGCCCCGTTGGGACACTGAATTAATATATGTATGTATATGTATATATATATATATATATATATATATATATATATATATATATATATATATATATATATATATATATATATTTATCAAGTCGAAAACATCAGGGGGCTGGCTCAGCCTGTCATCCTTCCGAGGTCAGTGAAATGAGTACCAGTTGTACTGGGCCCGGTGTATGCCCCGGTTAGAATAGGTGTACCATATCCCTGTGTGTCGTAAGAGGCGACCAGGGTTGCGTCAGGAAGGGCATCCGGCGTAAAAACCTATGCCAAATCATAATGCGGACAACAAAACGAATTTCCATACCGGATCGGTCGAGGCCCGGGTTACCAACGACCACCACCTGTACCTGTGGTCAACAGGGTACCAGTGGAAATTGTGCTTCTGCTGGGCGAAGGAGGAGAAGGAGACTGGGAAGGCGAGTCTGGAGGCAGTGGGAGAGGGGGAAGGGTAGAAGTGTGCAGGTGAGAGTTGGAACTCTGAATGTTGGGACGATGACTGGCAAAGCGCGAGAGTTGGCTGATATGATGGAGAGAAGAAAGGTGGACATACTGTGTGTACAAGAGACCAAGTGGATGCGGAGTAAGGCTCGGAGCATTGGAGGTGGTTTGAAACTGTTCTCCCATGGTGTGGATGGGAGGAGAAATGGTGTCGGGGTAATCCTGAAGGAAGAATATGTCAAGAGGGTATTGGAGATGAGGAGAGTGTCTGACCGAGTGATGAGTGTGAAGTTGTAAATTGAAGGGGTGATTATGAATGTCATCAGTGCATATGCCCCACATATGGGGTGTGAGATGGAGTATGAAGAAGATTTCTGGAGTGACTTAGATGAAGTGGTGGAGAGTGTATCCAAGGATGAAAGAGTTGTGATTGGAGCAGATTTCAATGGGCATGCTGGGGAAGGGAATAAAGAGGATGAGGAGGTGATGGTTGGGTACGGTCTCAACAAGAGAAATGTGGAAGGTCAAATGGTGGTAGAGTTTGCAAGAAGAATGGAAATGGCAGTGGTAAATACGTATTTCAAGAAGAAGGAGGAACACAGGGTGACATACAAGAGTGGAGGAAAGTGCACACAGGTGGATTACATCTTAAGCAGGAGATGCATCCTGAAAGAGATTAGTGACTGTAAGGTGGTGGCAGGGGAGAGTGCAGCTCGACAGCATCGATTGGTGGTCTGTAGGATGACTTTAGAGGTGAGGTTGAGGAAGAGAGTGAGGGCTGAACCAAGGACCAGATGGTGCAAGCTGAAGGAAGAAGACTGTTGCGTGAAATTTAGGGAAGAGGTGAGACAGGCGTTGAATGGTGGTAAAGATGGGTGGGATGATTGGGCAACGACAGCAGAAGTTGTGAGGGAGATAGCTCGGAAGGTACTTGGTGTGACATCTGGACAGAGGAAGGAAGATAAGGAGATTTGGTGGTGGAACGAGGAAGTACAGGAAAGTATAAGGAAGAAGGGGTTAGCGAAAAGGAAGTGGGATAGTCAGAGAGATGAAGAAAGTTGGCAGGAGTACAAGGAGTGGCGGCGAAAGGCAAAAAGAGAGGTGGTAAAAGCCAAGGAAAAGGCATATGACGAGCTGTATGAGAAGTTGAATACAAAAGAAGGGGAAAAGGATTTATACCGATTAGCAAGACAGAGGGACCGAGCTGGGAAGGATGTGCTGCAGGTTAGGGTGATAAAGGACGCAAATGGGAATGTGCTGACTAGCGAGGAGAGTGTGTTGAGAAGGTGGATGGAGTAATTTGAGGAGCGGATGAATTAAGAAAATGAGAGAGAGAGAAGGTTGGAAGAGGTGGAGATAGTGAATCTGGAAGTGGGGTGGATCAGTGAGGATGAAGTGAGGACTGCTATGAAGAAGATGAAAAATGGAAAGGCGGTTGGCCCAGATGACATACCAGTGGAGGCATGGAAGTGCTTTGGAGAGATGGCAGTGGGGTTGTGAACCAGATTGTTTAATAAAGTCTTGGAAAGAGAGAGGATGCCAGAGGAGTGGAGATTAAGTGTACTGGTTCCGATTTTCAAGAACAAGGGTGATGTGCAGAGCTGTGGAAATTACAGACGGATAAAGTTGTTAAGCCACACCATGAAGTTGTGGGAAAGAGTAGTGGAAGCTCGGTTGAGAGGAGAGGTGACTATCTGCGAGCAGCAATATGGGTTTATGCCAGGAAAGAGCACCACTGATGCGATGTTTGCTTTGAGAATGTTGATGGAGAAGTATAGGGAAGGCCAGAAGGAGTTACATTGTGTGTTTGTGGATTTCGAGAAAGCTTATGATGGGGTGCCAAGAGAGGAGTTGTGGTGTTGTATGAGGAAGTCGGGAGTGGTGGAGAAGTATGTGAGGATGGTGTAGGACATGGACGAGGACAGTGTGACAGCGGTGAGGTGTGCGGTAGGAATGACAGACCGGTTTAAGGTAAAAGTGGGATTGCACCAAGGATCGACTCTGAGCCCTTTCCTGTTTGCAATGGTGATGGACAGGTTGACAGATGAGATCAGACTGGAGTCTCCATGGACTATGATGTTCGCGGATGACATCATGATCTGTAGGGAGAGTGGGGAGCAGGCTGAGGCGAGCCTCGAGAGGTGGAGGCACGCACTGTAGAGAAGGGGAATGATAGTCAGTCGGAGTAAGACGGAGTACATGTGCGTAAATGAGAGGGAGTGTGATGGTATGGTGCGGTTGCAAGGAGTTGAGGTGGGGAAGGTGGATTGGTTTAAATACTTGGGATCAACTCTCCAAAGTAACGGAGAGTGTGGGAGAGAAATGAAAAAGAGAGTGCAGGCAGGATGGAGTGGTTGAAGAAGAGTTGCAGGAGTGATTTTTGACAGAAGGGTAGCTGCAAGAGTGAAGGGGAAAGTATACAAGACGGTAGTGAGACCAGCAATGTTGTATGGTTTGGAGGCGGTGGCACTAACAAAAAGACAGGAAGCAGAGCTGGAGGTGGCAGAGTTAAAGATGCTGCGATTCTCGTTGGGAGTGATGAGGATGGATAGGATAAGAAATGAGTATATTAGAGGGACAGCGCAGGTAGGACGGTTTGGAGACAAAGTGAGAGAGGCGAGATTGAGATGGTTTGGACATGTGCACAGGAGGGAAACGGAGTATATCGGGAGAAGGATGTTGAAGATGGAGCCGCCAGGCAGGAGGAGAAGAGAAAGGCCAAAGAAGAGGTTCATGGATATGGTGATGGTGGACATGCGGGTGGTTGGAGTGTCAATGGAAGATGTGGAGGAGAGAGCGAAATGGAGACGGTTGATCTGCTGTGGCAACCCCTTATGGGAGCGAGCCGAAAGAAGAAGTATGTATGCAAATTCATGAACCCAACAAAGAATCATATAATCGAACCTGGTAAATGTCCCATATTACCGACGTCTACCTTGGAAAGGCAAAGTGTCTCGACGGTTTGAAAACCAGATGAAGCAGACTCCCATTATTACTATGCTGTTCAACCACGAGTGATTTTCACCACCCGCCGGTTGCTTCCGTCAGTCAAAAAAGATGTTCTGCCCACCTCTCATACAAGTAAGATTATTTACGAATTTCAGTGCCAGTGTGATTCTCGGTACGTGGGCCACACATCTTTGAGATTGAAGGATAGCATTGAACAACACGTCCCTTTGGGGATCAGACTAGGTCAGTCATCCGAACAGAGACAACCAACTCAGGCTTGTAAGAATGTACACACAATGACAACTATTCCCTGTGCCTCTGCAATTGGTTACCATCTCCTGAATAATCCTCAGTGTGAAGAGCAATATCATATTGGCTGGTTTAAAATCTTGAGTTGAGGATGCAGCTTAGCTTACCTTTGTGCAATGGAAGCCACGTTCAAGTCAACCAATCCCATTCTTTATCGACAGAAAGAATATGTTCGAACTTTATATCTATCCTGACTATGATGGTTTCACTGTGTGACAACTCCACCACAGTCAACTTTCAGTCATCGTGAAAACCACCACCCTACCCCCCCCCACCCCACCTCACCCTCAAAAATTGGAAATATGTTTCCATTGGTACTCTGGTGATTCATCCCCGCCTCATCATTATTCATTATCGTTCATTTCCGCCGACTCATTATTCATGACGGCTAATGGTTCCATCAACCAGGTAATGTTGTTAGTCTTTCGGCTGCTCCCGTTTGGGGTCGCCACAGCGGGTCATCCGTTATGATCCGCATTCTGATTTGGCATGGGTTTTACGCCGGATGCCTTTCCTGACGCAACCCTGGTCGCCTCTTACGACACAAGGATAAGGATTGGGTTTCGCCATGATTCCGGGCTGCCCTACACCCTCTCATAGCATGGCTCAGGGCAGAGTCCCCGTCCTCAAGCGATCCTCCAACCCAAGCCTCTGAGTAGCTGGATTACAGGCGCACGTCACTGTGCCCGGTTTCCATCAACCAGGTAATCTCGTCATTTATTTCTCTCAACCAATCAACGTTGAGGACATTTTATTGTAACTTTATAAGCGAGAGTTTGGTGCTTCTTTCTATGCTTGCAGCTTTTAACCTGAGGAGTCCAAGTCAAAAAGCTTTGATAATGTCTCTATTTTATTGAAATGCATATTTAAATTAAATTAGCTTAAATTTTCAATGCAGTTTCATATTTCCCATGAAAAGTGAGAGAAGGCCAAGTTTTGACAGAAAGTCTATCTGTTTTCTTTATAAATACACAAGTACATGACATGAATAATTGTTAACAGTTTTGAGGAATTGTTCATTAGGCTGAGATCTTTTATTAAAATAGTTCCAGCTAGTCATATCCCAGAGGGAAGCAGAATTTTTTTTTTTTGTGGAACGCTGCTGGAAGTTGGTACATTTTGTTTATCTCTTCTGGCAAAGCAAGGGCATCGATTCACTGAGCTTCAAATGCTTTTTGAAGAAAAGAAAATCGATTGAGACTTGCCAAAAAAAAAAAAACACATTTGTGTTGGAATATTTTTATTATATTTCACAGCTTCAGTTATACTGTCGACATTTATATTTGGTTAATGCAAGGATTTATGAATTGCTAATATCAGAAAAGGTTAATGCTCAGAAATATAACCTGAACAGTGAAATTAAATACACTCCATACCACCCACTGACATCCCTGATAATCTTCTTCTTCTTCTTCTTTCGGCTGCTCCCGTTAGGGGTCGCCACAGCGGATCATCCATTATGATCCGCATAGTGATTTGGCACATGTTTTACGCCGGATGCCCTTCCTGACGCAACCCTGGTCGCCTCGTACGACACAGGGATATGGTACACCTATTTTAACCGGGGTATACACCGGCCCAGTATACTGGTACTCATTTCGCCGACCTCGGAAGGATGACAGGCTGAGTCAACCCCCTGGTGTATTAATTCAGTGGCCCAACGGGGCTTGAACTCAGGACCTCTTGGATCCCAAGCCGCTGCCCTAACCACTGCACCAACACCAGGCTCCGACATCCCTGATAATATTAACTGTCATCTACTTAGGACCTTTCTTTGTTAATGTGTTTTGCTAATGCATTTTTTTTCGCTTATAAACAACAAAACAAATTACGTGAGTTGATGATTTCCACAGAACATGGTCACATGGTTGTGATGGCCTGATTGGGTTTTCTGCGAGCAATCTAAAGTTTGCCAATGTGAGAACAGCTCACGAGTTTGAGCCATTCATTTGTCTGGTGTTTAAAGTGTATGTTGTACATGCATGTGAGCAACTTGGTTTAAAGCAGTCTGAGCTGGCAGTTCAGTTTGAAATCAGGAGGTCATTTGTTTACCACATCCTTATACAGAAAAATGATTCTGTCTGGGGTTCTGGAAATACCAACCCCGAGTTGAAAGTAAAATTGAAAGTGGAAGAGCCTGAAGTTGAGGCATTTTTATCTGTGGTTTCAGCATAAGCTAGCCTAAGCACCCATTTTCTGGTCCGATGTTAAAGGAAAAAGCCACCCAGCTCCCAGCTGTCAAAAGTGAGGATTTTGATGGCTGGTTGACATGATGGGAACCACGGTATGACATTGTTGTCAGCTGACTCTGACTGAGATTTGTTTTGTTTTTATGATTTTGACTTTGAAGTCATAAAATCTCTCAATAATAATAATAACTAGCCGAAACCCGTCACAGATGGATTCCGTTCATTCAACCACCCTCACCAGCTCACCCACACTCGAGGGACATGGACTGGACAGGATGTGCTTGACCCCGCCTACTCATCCCCCACCCCTGCCCCATTCCCCCCCCCCGCTTTCAATTTGCTTATCCCCGCCCAAAAATGTAATTAACCCGGCCCCGCCCCGCCCCATTCCCCCACTCCCGCCTTCAATTTGCTTACCCCCGCCCAAAAATTTAATTACCCCAGCCCCGCCCCTTCACTCCCTCCCCCCCTCTTCATCCCCCACCCCCGCTTCTTCATCCCCTGCCCCCGCCTCTTCACTCCTTGCCCCCGCCTCAACGAAAAGTTTTTATTCTGCTTCAGTTGACTATTGACTTCAGTTGATAACTTCAGTTGAAAGTTGACTATTACCACTATGCACGATGCACTCTTACAGTTACGAAGTTTCTTTTAGTCCAGGTCACAGTACCGAGAAAAACGTGACGCGACAGCGAGGAGCACAAAATTGGTCCTTCAGTATTAATATATAGATAATAAAAACAATCTGTTATAATGCTTCATCTTCCTCTTTCACACATGTCGTATCCTTTACTGTATCAGAATGCACGACTCTTCTACTATTTAAACAGACTGCTCTCAATTTGACCTCTCCTTCATACCTTGCCTAAAAATCCAACTGTTACAGCGTTTCTTCTCTCCATTCTCTGAATTCACCTTTATTGCATCCCTCAAGAAACATGTTAAATTGCATCTCTAACCTAAAACTTTTAGAAACCCCAGTTTGCTATGAATGTTCGCTTTCCATCAACCATTCTTTTTTTTCCAATTTCAGTGCCAACTGACCCCTCTCACCCCTCACTCTCAAAGTAACCATCACACTCTTCTCCCTCCAAGCCTCCCTCTAACCTCTCTCAAAAACTCACCCCTCACCTTTCTCCCACCATTCACCCCCCTCACTCATCCTTCTCAAAGTTGACCTCCCCTCTCATCCACAAAGCTGCCTCCTTCCACTGCCTTCTCACCTCCATCTCTTCACTCCACCTCCTCAAATCCTCAACTGCTTTCTTCCCCATCTCTTGTCCCCCCTCTCCCCCAGCACCACAGAGCCTTTTCTCCTCTTCATCCGGACCCCTCCCCGAGCAATTCTGCAATCTCTCACATTTCCAACAACCCTCCTTCCCTCCCCCCTCCTCTCCTGTCCTACCCTCCCCCTCCCCTCCCACCCCCTGCACCCAAAGTCTCCTCCCCTCCCTCTTCATTAACATGGTGGACCTCAAATATCCGGGGCCTTCGCTCAAAACTTTCAGATCTTTCCATACAGGTTGCCACTGACAAATCAGACAAAATCTTCCTCACAGAAACTTTCCTCCCCCAAGATGTGTCTGACTCCCAAGTGTCTCTCCCTGGTTACTCCCTCCTCTGGTATGACAGACCTGAGCCTCGTCCTGGTGGAGGAGTTGCTCTCTTCATCAAAGACTCGATTCCTCACTCTCCATGCACTCCACTCACTCCCCCACACCCCCAGGAATACCTCTGGCTACGGCTTTCCTTCCACTCCCACCTCATGTTTATATGTGTACTGTACCGTCCACCGAACAGTGATGACTCCATCTACACCTCACTTTGTGGAAACATGGACCAACTTCTATCTTCTCATCCAAACTCTCTCTTCATCATATGTGGCGACTTCAATTGTCATCATACCAGTTGGGAAGGTGTGGGTACCTCTCTCACCTACCATGGCACTTCAGCAAAAGCCTTCTGTGACTCATTGGGACTGACTCAATCGGTCAACTTCCCTACCCGGATCTAAACCAATGGTACTCCATCTCTTCTGGATCTGATTTTGACAAATTTCCCTGACAATATCTACTGCTCTTCCTCCGCTCCAATCGGTTCTTCTGACCAAGTCCTTGTCAAAGTGGACATCTCTCTGGCTCTTATCAGAGAACCACCTCGCCGCCGTCGAGTCTGGCATTTCACTCAAGCCGACTGGCAGGGTCTCCAAGCAGCCGTCAAACTTGTAGACTGGTCTCCTATCACTACTTTCTCCAACATCAACTCATCCTGGGAATTCGTTCAAAGAAACTTGCTCTCCCTCATGCACAGATTTATCCCCTCTCGTCTTCAGTTGTCCAACCCTTCCTCTCGTTTTTGGTTCACTGAAGCTTGTGGCGAGGCAGTTGTCCTGAAACAACTTGTGTTTGCCTCATGGAAAGCAAACCCAACTGAGGGTATTCTCATTTCCTTCCATGAAGCTCAGAACAAGTGTGTATCTACCCTTAGGAGGGCCAGAAAACAACATCTTTCGAAGGTCAAGTATGAACTATCAAACCTCTCTCCCTCCTCAAAATCCTGGTGGCATCTAATCAAATCTGTTTCTGGTGTATGTTCCCCTTCCATCCCCTCCATTACCTCAAATGGCCGCACTGCTGATACCGCACGTGAAAAGGGTGAATGCCGAAACTCGGTGTATGCAGCTAAATCTTGTGTCCAAAACCCATCACTTTCTCTACCCAACGAACCCAGTCGCACCCAACTGTCCCTGGAGTCTGTGTCCTTTTCTCCTGACAAGGTGGAGAGCTTGCTTTCAATCCTCGACCCAGATTCTGCAACCGGTCCTGACGGCATCAGCCCACGTGTCCGAAAAACCTGCTCTTCTGCTCTTGCTCACCCTCTCTCTGTTATATTCACCCTCTCATTTGCTCAAGGTCATCTGCCATCTGCTTGGAAATCAGCAAACATTACTGCGCTGCATAAAAAAGGTGCAAAAACAGATCCCTGCAATTACAGACCAATCAGCCTTCTCGCAATCATCTGCAATGTTATGGAATCTATCATTGCTTCAGACATGAAATCCTTCCTCTTCTCC